>NC_023758.2:27815519-28415519 GCF_000499845.2 Phaseolus vulgaris
TTTGAACTTCAAGAAACGCTGAAAAAGCACCAATAAATTCTCCCATACTCCCACGAAAAATACCTCCACAAGTAGCAAGACTAGGATACCCCCTAGCAGCCCCATCAGTATTAATTTTGACCCAGCCTGGTGAAGGAAATTCCCATCTAATAGGAAGAGGACGAAGAACTTTACCACTACGAGTCTTAATACCGAAAAACTTAATCACGTTGAAGTCCAACATATCATTCTTCATTGAAGCTTTAGACGAATTTCCCACTAGACAAGTTAAATCTTTAATTATCGAAATAGCCTTAGAAACCCCAATCTTATCTTCCTCGTTTCATTTAAAAGTAATATATTTATTAAAGCTTAATTAAAAATAAAAAAAATCTAGAAACAAAAGCGTTGTATTCTCACTCAATAATAAATTATATAATAAAAATAAAAATAACTATTATCGAGAGCAATTATTTTAATATAAATACATAACCTTAATTTATAAATTATAATATCAAGTTTATTAATTTATTATTATATTTATTTATAATTTTGATATTTAACATTTCGAATTTCAAGAGATCGATCATTAGTCGTGGTTCCAATACGATTATAGGAGATAACTGTTGGTCAAAACCACATCACCTTGTTCTTGAAATATTAAGCCATCATCGTCTCTTGAGTGTTATGTTACTACTAGAAACTTATTAAATAGAAACTAATTTCAGATATTAAAAATAATTAGTTGCTATATTGACTATATTAAATACTATGTTAGAAACTAAAAAAAAGTATTAGTTTCTAAATTAGTTTTTATTATTGATAAATAGTTTCTAAATTGATATATAATTAGTTACCAAGGTTTTAACTACAATATACTAACCTCAAATGGATCGGCGGTCACGACAAGCGGTTGCGGCAAGGTGTACGTCGCAAGACGGTGGTCACGGACGTGCGTAGCTGCGTCGGTCGGTCGGCAGTCGCGGGCGGGTGCGCGGTATGGCAGGTCGGTGGTCGGTCGTTCGGTGGTCGCGCGCGGTAAGACAGGCGGTCGGCGTAGGGGTCGGTCGTCTTAGGGTTTGCGCGGCGACAGGTTTGGTAGTCTTAGGGTGCGCACGGCGGCAGGATCGGTCGCGCGGCGACGGTGGGGTTGCGCGGCGACGGTGGGGTTGCGCGGCGACGGTGGGGTTGCGCGGCGACGGTGGGGTTGCGCGCAGGGGTCGACGCGGCATGGGTCAGTCAGTCGCGCAGTACGGTGATCGGTCGGGATGGTGGTGGGGTTGCGCGACAGAGGTCGGCCGGTCGGGTGTAGCGGTCGGTCGTGACGCAGTCGGCAGGAAGTAGTGGACGGTCGGTCGAGTGCAGTGGGACGATTCTTGGCAAAGTAGCGGGAAAGTATGAGGATGGATGTAAGTGAAACAGAATAAGAGGGGTTTTGGGTTTTATAGTAGGTTTTAACGACGGTTCTTAGAGAACCGTCTTTAAATGTCTTAGTTTCAACTACGGTTCTGGGAGTGAACCGTCGTTGTATCTTCGGCGGCCACTTTTAACGACGGTTCTGGGGCGAACCGTCGTTAAAAGTGTAAAAAAAGTTAAAAAAATTACAAAATTGCCACCGCTTTGTTTTTTACGACGGTTTTCTCCAAACCGTCTTTAAAGAGTGTCGTTAATGAAATATTTTGTACTAGTGAAATTATTTAGATTTTAATTTTTTTTAATCTTTAAAATAATATCTAATTTAGTCAATATATAAATTAATTATTTTTTTATATCTAAAATTGATTTCTATTTAATGATTTTCTTATGATGTCATTCTAATGGATTATGGATCCTTAGAAGACCTTTATTGAAATAACAATGACAATTGCTTCCTAAACCCAACACTTTTGAATGTGCACCAACACAATTTAAAAAATTCTGAAAATACCCTTCATTCTGGAAATGAAAATTCGGAATTGAAAATAATACATTCTGGAAAAGTAGATCTGGAAGAGATTATTGTGTTCCGGATATAAAAATCTGGAAACAAAAAATCAAAATCCAGAATTGAAAATAATACATTCTGAAAAAATTTATCTGCAAGAGATTATTGTGTTCCGAAAAAGGGGTTCAGAATTTAATTTTATATGTACCTAATTTTTTTAAGAGTATTTTTGTCTATGGTGCAGGAAGCAATTCCCAATAACAATTCACTATTATCGAGATTCTAGCAAAATTTACATATCTCATATTTGTTTCTACCACACAAAATTTTTTAACCACTTTAAAAATATATTCAGAGCATCAATCACCTATAAAAAATATATTGAAAGAAAAATAAATAAAGATAGATTAAGGAATATGAGTACTCCTTTATTTTAATTACATTAAAAATAATATGTATTTTAAAATTATCAAACGTTAATTTCATATAAAAAAATTAATAATGTAATTTCCCACAATTTAATCATTCAAATTTTTTGCTTATAGAAATTCCTTAAAGTTTTATATTTTAAAACAATTTCAATTTCTTTAATTTTATTAAAGTTTTGTTCAATAATATATTATTTTAAAAAAATAAATAAAAGAAGTGAGTGTAAAGTTATTAAAAAAAAGGAGATGGGTTTCGTTGATTAGGAATAGATGGGAGTAGATGTTTTATTTAAAAATAAATGGGAGTATTGGTATTATTCTATAGCCAATAATAAATATAAGATAAGATAAATATTTATTTTAGAACTAGATGAGGTGCAAAAAGCTAACTTTCACCACTTTTTTATTTTTTATATTGTTTTCACTTTATTTATTTCCTACAAATAATGAGAATTAAGGGTGGCAAAATATATATGCTCACATTTCACACGCCTCACTCATATTTTGTCAAAAAGGTTGAAATGGTCTGACTTATCACATAAATCCTTTGCATTATATTATTTTTTCTAATTTTAATGTTTTATATATAATAATTTTTTTTATAAAAAATAAAATTATATATCAATTATCTATAATTAGTTAAAGTATAATTGTACAAAAATTAGAATCTATTCATACTATATAAATGTAATAATCGAAAAACTTAGTTAAAATATACTATCAATATAACTATAATTCAATTACAAATTATCATATGATAAATTTTAAATTAGAATATTGATATTAGTTGACCATATAAGTATTTTTTTAAAAGACAACATAAATATCTATTTGCTCGTGAAATTTAAATTCTAATTAAATAATATCAAATTAGAATTTACGAATTAATATTTTGTTGGTGAAGACATTAAAAAAATTATTTAATTTAACAAACATGCACAATCTACGAAACGGAGTCGTTTCATGCGACCCGATTTGTTTCTTCATCGGTGGTCTTCTTCCTCCGTCGTGATCTTGTTAGGGTTCACAGAATTGAACTTTGCCTTCATTTATTCACTTCGCATCCACGTTGAGCTTCCTTCGCGGTTTTTGCCCCGACAACCCAAGAAATCAACAGTATCCCCGTGCACGGTACGATATTTTGTTATGTTTCTGCAAGTAATCAGCAGAAAATTGTTTAATCTGAGAAGATCGTTAATCTCTGTGTATAGCATTGAAGCACTTGAAAGATGCAGAAATTGGGAGAGTTCAAACTGCCACATTTCTTCAATTACCCACCATACTTCACGTAAATTACCTTTTTATCATCGTCTTTTGCATTTTATGCTTTGCATTTTTTTTTTAATTATCTGAAGAAAGCTTAATTGTTTTTTAGTTGCTGTGTCGTGTTTACTGCTTGTAATGGATATGCTTTCGGTTTGCTTGTGATATTATATTATTGTTGTGTAGTTCCATTGTTTTGCCTCTTTATTTGCCATATTCATTGCTCAGTGCTTAGTGTTTATTGATAAGAATGTTGATAGTAAGGCTGGCTAACTAGTTGTTGATTATGCCGGTGTTCTACCTTTCAGTTTGCAGCCAGTAAGAGACACAAGAGAGAAGCAGATACAACTCTGGAAAGAGCTTATTTTGGATTATTGTAAAACACAAAAGACATTTGTAATTGCCCTTGAAGAAGAATTTCCTCTATTTACCAATCATGTAATTGAAAGTAAGCTCAAAATCCTGCTTTTGTGTCATTTATGTGAAGTTGGCAGCAAGTCCCATAATTAATGTTCCTTTAGTATTTGGTCTTTCTTGTTTCCACGCTTTTGTTGTATGATTGTTTTCAGATTTTTCATCTTACAGGGTCTCTTACTCATGAGGCCAGAGAAGCTTTCCTTTCTGCGTTAGTTTCTGAAGGTATGCTTCATTTCTGTCCATGGATTTATTTTCTTGTAATGGCTCAGAGAAAATGTCTCAACTGTGTATTCTGTTTTGACAGGCCGTGCAGAATGGATGGATAAAGGACACAGGAAATGTCTTATTCTCTGGCATCGGATTCAAGATTGGGCTGACATTTTAATACAATTTGTAAGTTTAAATTTCTAGTTTGATAATCACTGCCTGCAAGTAATACTTATTACCTTGTTATTGAATTTGATTTAATATTTGATTAGGCAAAAGACAATGGGCTGGAAGATGGTGTTGTCACGATTGAAGAAATACGATCAGGGACCGAGTCTCAGGGAACAGGTAATTTGTTAACGCTCCTGTAGTGAGCTATAATTAGAAATGGGACAAGTTCGATGATTATGCTGCTTCAATGCAAATTGTCTCTTGTGTTGAGTATATTTCTAGGACTTAATAATAGTTGTTCTTTTGGTAGGTATCTTTTAATAATATTGTTGCTTTTCAATTTGTTTCCAATCAATCTGGTTGAATCGGACAGTTTGAATATTTATGTGGTTCTGGTAGTTAAGGGATATATGGAAATTTGAATAAATATTTCTATACCTGTATATAGATTCAATTTAGTCTTAACCTTTGATTTAAGTTTCTTTCTGGTGATTGAAGGAAGTATCTTGTCTTGAACCTCAGACCAATAGGGATATTACTGAAGCAAAGGTTTAGACCACGGAACAAATAACAACCTTTGATTTAACTTGAATCTTAATGGTTTTTTATTTTTATTTTTAAATATTTTTTTAAGTTGTTGAAACTAAAAGAAAAACAAAAATTTTAAAACACAAAACGAAGGACATATTGTCTTCTTAGTCTGAATTGTGTTTTTAGACGGCTGTAGATGTTTGTTAAATCAGAAAATAGTGTCCTTGGATGTAGCTTCCTCTATTTAAGGAGGTTAAAAAAACTCATAAACTAGAATTGTTCCCTTCAGAATCAGAACTCTTGTAAACCACCATAATATGTCTTCTAATATCTAAAGATATATGGTGCTTGAACAACCCTTATCTAGTTTATTATGCCAAATGAATCCCAGTTGATAAATTTTGGTACAATTTTCTGTTTCATGATTGTTTTTTCAATTGGAACCTGTAAATTCTAAAGGTTGGCAAAGTAATAGCAGTGAAGTTTTTGACTTTGTACTGATATTCTCAAGTTTGAAAGAGAATAAATTCTTTCTTATTATTTTTCATTACATACATTGGATATATACATACAGGAGTTGGGTATTTCCTGAAATAAACAGCGCCTACTCTAATAAACATAATCCCTCAGATTGTGGGACTGTTATGCTAGAAATAAAAACAAGATACAACAAAATATGCATAATTAAAACCAAGAAATACAGAATTAAAACTAATAAGAATAAAATTTGAAACTTCCTAAAATATCTCAATAGATATGGTCCAACTCTTTGGTTTTTACATGATCTTATAGTTGATTATGAATGAATTATTACAACTGTAACAGTCAATATTGTGAAATATCATAGTATAGTTTTTGTTCGGAATGGAGAGAGTGGTTTCTGTGGTTGTTGCATTCTTGGACCAATATGCTTGAGAATGGGAGTGCAGACAAATTCAGAGAAGAGGAAGATGATACCTCTTCATTTTGTTTTAATCTCAGAAAGTTCAAAAACAAGGAAAAAAGTAATTGGAAAATGAAAAGAATTATATAATTGGTTAATACTAAATATAAATCAATGGAGATGATTTTACGTAATCATTTAATCCCAGGTGAATAAAATGGAATTGGTCGTGTTAAAAGCTGAGTTTTTGCTTGCAAATGTTATACAGCTTAGAGGGGGAGGGATTGTTGTGAAAATCAATCCAAATTTTCCTAACTTTAATACAAGAAAGTTAAAAGCCAAGAACCATTATCAAGAAAGTGGATGGTGAATGTATCTTGACTCTTGAAAATCCCATTATCATAATGAGACATAGATGAAGAGGTGGGATAGATAAGGTCCACTAAGTGTTATTTATGAAGGAAGTCATGAACCTTTGTTATATAAATAGATCATGTGAATGAAGAAGGTACACACAACAAAGAGAGAGCGGTCACCACCCTAAATCAAAAGGGGTTGGTTTTGTAATGGGGGCGGTTTCTCAGGTTGCCCAGAAAATTTGTAGTGGGAAGAGTTTCTCAAGTTTGTCCAGAAAACTTGTAATGTGATGTAATATAATGAATACTTTTGAGACAATTTCGTGGACGAAGGCAAGAGGTGACGCATAATTGAAATCATGTCATTTTCTGTTTTTTCTTTGTGATATTATTTTGTGTGTATCAAAGTTAATGGTATGATTTTGTTGACTGATTATATTGGAACTGATGGTGGATCCAATCCAAGTGGGAATCTTTATGTCAAGTCTTGATAGAAGTCAAGCGATGTGTCTTGGTAGTTGATGGTGATGCAAATCTGTGTTGATAGTATTGAAATGTGGAGTCAAAGGGGCATGTCTTGATAACCGAGAACAGTGTAAATTTGTTCAGAAAACCTGTAATTTGATGTAATCTAATGCAATACTTTTGAGACTGTTCCAAGGTGTCGAATCTAGTAAATTCATGTCTTGCTGATAAAAATAAAATAAAATAAAATTCATGTCTTGCTGATAAAAATAAAATAAAATTCATGTCTTTCATTATTTTTTCTGTGATGTTATGTGTGTGCCATACCTTTCATCCTCATTTGTTCCTCAATATTGGTGTACTCTTTTTTCTTAATATATTGTAGTTATTTCTTACCTGCTGGGCTTTGCAATTATTTTGACTGAAGTTTGTTCTCATTGTTTCTTATATTCGGCAGATCTTCATGGAATTGATCGAACTATTTTGAATCGTGCACTGAAACTATTAGAACAGAAAGGAAAGCTTGTGGTCTTTAAAGGAACTTCAACTGACGATGAAGGAGTTAAATTTTCTGTATAATTATTTTGTGTATTACTCCATTGAATTTAGGTGGATTTTACATAGGTAATCAACAATAGAATCCTTTGCCATCTGCTTGATGAGTTTGTTGATGTTCAAGAACAAGCTGTAGTTAATTGCTGTCAATTTGCATCTCAGAAGCTTCCTTGTCGTAAGTGTTTAGCTTTGTGGCTAATAGAGGCAGTGTTCCTAACCGACAAAATCTATCCTGGTTTGTAACATTGACTGATATTATTAAAAACAATGTTGTCTCTGTTTCAGTGGTTACCTCCCCAAGTCAATAAAAAAAAGAAGTAAACACAATTGTTGTATGCACTATGAATAACGTGAGTCGTTATTGAACTACTAATGTCATATTATTAAATAATGACAAAGACAAAAAATAATATTAATAAAACAAGTTCAAAATTTATCATAAATAAAAAATTTGTAGTAATCCGATTTTTTTTATAAATATATAAGGTTCAATAAACAAAACGATGTAGTAATTCAAAAAAATTTGGGCTGCCTTCTGATATTAGAATTTTGGTTTCGGTTTAACTCAGCATAAAAAAACACTCTAGCTGAATAATTGTTTTATCTTTAATTTTTTTATCGCCTTTATCGCCATGATAAAAAAGAAGCTATATTAAGCACGATTAACGGTGATCAACACTCCCTATATGCTATAAAAGATATTGAAAAAAAAACATGTAAAATGGATGAAAGAAAAAAAAACATGTTTGATAGAAGGCATGATACTACAAGAACATAAAATTTCTTTTCAACTATAAAATTTCTTTCTTTATTTTTCAATTTATTCTAATCACATTAAGACTAATGTAGATCCAATCTTACAGAACAATGAGAAAATATTTCTTCATATTAACACCAACATATATGAAGAAATGCTGATAAAAAAAAAACATATATGAAGAAAAAAAAAATCTTCTAAACATGGGTTTTCTTCTTGTTCACATTTAACTAAATCTAAAATACGAAGTGTCACCCCATTTTGGTATTGGAGTAAAAGAAAGAAAAAGGCAAAAAAAGAAAGATAGAGAAAAAAAATTTAAATGTAAGAAAAAGAAAAAAGAAATGAAAAAGAAGATCAATACATGTGAATAACCTAAAATCAACAATTTGATAAATAAATTAAAAAATACTTTTAACTATTAAATTTAGTGTTCAACTTTGACAATGTTTAATATACGAGACTTAAAAGAAATAAAAGGAAAAAGAAAAACTCTCAAAAAAATATTTAATAAAAAATTAACAAGGTGCTTCGGCTTGTGCCGTTGAATTTAAAGAGAAAAGAGTACACTAAATTTAAATTTAAGGTGATTGCTTTTTGTACCCCATATTTCCACATTCCTATATAGGGTGATTAAAATATCAAACTCTTTCCTTGTTGCCTTCAACTATTGCATTCATTGCTCTCGCTCCTTTACCCTTAAGTTATCATTTTCAATCATTATAAGAAAATTATGAAATAAAAATTAATTTTTAAAGAAAAAAATTAATTAGTTGTTATAGTAACTAAATTAGAGATTATTTTAGAGACTAAAAAAATTTTATTTTTTAAATTAATTTATATTATTCTTAAATGATTTCTAAATTGGTTACTAATTGCTATCAAATTTAGAATCAACAAAAACCTTAGTTGTTAATTAGATACCAATTTAGAAACCATTTAACAATAATATAAATTAATTTAGAAACCAAAATTTTGTTACTGTCTAATTTAGTCACTATAGCAACTAATTATTTTTTGTTTCTAAAAATTAGTTTTTATTTCATGATTTTTTTGTAGTGTATGTGTTGTGTGATAAACTCAAGAAAATGTGTTGTGTTATAGATAAACTCAAGAAAAAATAATTTGAAAGATACTTTAGATTATATAATTAACAAGTATTTTTTTTTTATAAAAAAAGTTATGAATTGTGTAATTTAGAAATTTTCAGATTACAAGTTAAATTTAACTTTCAGATTTTACAATCTGAAAGATTCTCAAATTAGTAGTTCAAAAGTTTTTTTTTTATGAAAAATGACTTTCAAATTTAGAAGTCTTTTCTTCTTTCATGGAAAAGATAACTTTTAGATTGTACAATTCTAAAAGCATATACTAAGAATTAGGCATTGATACTATAATTTACAGGGTCAGATTAAGGATAAAAACATCCTAAGCACAGTTGGAACTCGCTTATCTTTTGCGAAAGCCATTGCAGAACATGCAGTAAACAGTTGCACTGAGGTAGCTTCAAGCTCTCTTCTTCATATTATATATTTGAGATTGAAATCTCAGAGCGTGTTCTATAGGTATCTAGTTTCCTATTAGTTATTCGCTACAATTAATTGATTCAATGATCTTAACAACTATAGTATCTGGCTGACAAGTTTTTATAACTAAACATGTCTCCTTTTTGCATAGTTCATTATATACATCTATTAATTATCTTATACAATATTGATAATTTTCTATATCTGAAAGTTGTGAAGAAGCATAAACACTCGCTGTTACCGTGGTCTCAACGTGACACATTGTCAATAACTTGGTTGAAGCTTCTGGATTATTTGAGACAAGTTTTGAACCTCTTTAAAGTGAAGAGCAATTAATAGGGTAGGCGCCTGAGAAAGTGAGAAAAGAGATGAAAAAAATATGCAACACTTCATTGAAAAGGGAGAACAGGGAACCAGAAAAGAAAAACCCCAATAGCCGAATAACAGAAAAGAAGCGTGAAAGGAAAGAGAAGAAGAAAAATGTATTATTATTATGCATGTGAAGTATGTTACAAAGGGGTATAAAAAGGAAATACAAACCGTGTTGGATAGCCCAAACAAGAAATATCCAAACTGGGCCAAAAAGAAAAATACAAGAAATTATATTTTATCACCCCCCTCAAGCTGGGAGTACAGGTTCTTCATTCCCAGTTTGGATTGAAGAACTTTGAAGGTAGAGGAGGGATAGACTTTGTGAGGATGTCGACAGTTTGCATTGAGGAAGAGATGGGGAGTATTTTGATGAGTCCAACATTGAGTTTGTCCCGAACAAGGTGACAATCGATCTCTATATGTTTGGTTCGTTCGTGGAAAACCTGATTGGATGCAATATGTATTGCAGACTAGTTGTCACAATAAAGGATGACAAACTGGGTGAAATGAATATGGAGGTCTTGTAATAAGTAGGTTAACCATTGGATCTCACAAGTGGTTGCAGCTAACGCTCTATATTCGGCTTCTGAAGAGCTTTTGGAGATCGTTTGTTGCTTCTTGGATTTCTAGGAAATGAGTGATTCACCAAGAAAAATAGAGAAGCTGGTTATAGATTTTCTTGTCTCAGGGCAAGTGGCCCAATCTAAGTCACTATATGCTTTGAGTTGAAGAGTGTTTGTTGCTGACAGAAATAGACCATGACCAGGTGCATTCTTGAGATATCGAAGAATGCGAAAAGCGGCATGACGGTGAATTGTTGTAGGTGCTGAAACAAATTGACTCAGTTTGTTCATGCTAAAAGCAATGTCCGGTCTGGTATTGGTCAATTAGATGAGTCTTCCTATTAGTCATCGATATGAGGAGGATTATGTAGCAGCTAGGAGATCACCTTGAGTACTTGAAAGCTGCGAAGAATGAACCATGGGTGTTAGGACAAGTGCACAGTCAAGCATCCTTGTCTCATGTAGGAGGTCCATGGTATACTTTCGTTGTGAAAGGTGAATACCAGTACTGCTGCAGGCTACTTCAAGTCCCATAAAGAAAGTTAGGTCACCCAGATTTTTGATTTTGAGATGTTGATGCAGCAGTGTAGTGATGTGAGTAATTTCCTCAGAATTATTTCCAGTAAGGACAATGTTGTCAACATACACAAGAAGAGCAGTTATGTGAGTGTACGTTTTTATAAATAACGAATGATCAGCAGCAGACAAAACATAACCATTAGTAAGTAAGAAATTAGATAGTTTGGCGTACCATTGCCGATTTGCTTGGCGTAGTCCATAGAGCGAACGTTGCAGTTTGCAAACAATGTGTGGATTAGGGACATCAATTCCAGGAGGTGGCTTCATGTATACCTCTTCAAGAAGGTCTTCATGTAGAAAAGCGTTGTTAACATCCAGGAGGAACCATTTGTGTGATGCAGCAAGGGCGAGAAGCAGGCGCAAGGTGGTTAGCTTTGTAATTGGAGCAAAAGTATCGAGAAAGTCTAGCCCTTCAAGTTGCGCATAGGCTTTTGCAACGAGACGTGCCTTGTAGCGTTCAATTGTACCGTTTGATCTATGCTTTACCTTGTACACCCAACGACAACCAATGGCTTTCTTTCCCAAGGGAAGGGGTACCAATATCCAAGTGTTGTTTGCAGAGAGAGCAGTAAGTTCTTCTGCCATTGCTTCTTTCCAGCAGTCATGTTTGGAAGCATCCTCATAATTTTGGGGTTCAGTTAAAGAAGAAAAAGAAGCAATAGTATGTTGAAAATTAGAAGATAGAGCATGATAGGACCCAAAATTATTAACAGGGTATTTAAAACTTACAGTATGTGCAGATGACATGTCAGTATGAAAATCTGCAAGGTAGGTAGGAGTTCTCCTAACCTGAGTGGACCTCCGTGGCGAGTTATGTCCCGCATTTTCAGCGGGAATCATGGTCTCAGTGGCAGTGTTGTTATTGTCAGAGAAAAAATCATAGGTGGAAACATAAGATTGAGGAACATGCAAAGATAAATTGTTGGGACCCTCATTGATGATCTTTCATTTTATAAGGAAAGTGATGTTCATAGAAAACAGTATGTCTGGAGATCTCAATTTTATGATTTTGAAGATTAAGAAAAAGATAACCTTTAGTGTGTGGTTGAAAGCCAAGAAAAATACCAGATACAACCCTATCATCTAGTTTCTTTCTGTGAGAAGTAATAGTGCTAGAGTAGCAAAGACAACCAAAAACACGTAAAGATGAGATATCATACAAAATACCATTTAATTTTTCATAAGGGGTCATGTTTTGCAGCAAAGGAGTGGGAATACAATTGATGAGAAGAACAACATGTAAAACAACGAAATGCCAAAAAATAGGAGGTAAATTAGCTTGAAAAAGCAAAGCACGCATTACATTAAGAATATGCTGGTGTTTACATTCTGCAATACCATTATGTTCGGGTGTGATCCTGCCTGTTGACCGGGACGCTGGAACCTGCCTCGTCAAAGGATCGACGTGTGCACCGCTTCGAACCTCCGTCCTTCTTCAAGATCCACCTCAAGAACCTGCAAAAGAACAGAGCGGCGCCGCTGCGGCCGATCGCACTCCAACGCCCAAGTCAGTGACCGAACCACCAAATACTGAGAGCAAGAACGCTCAAGAAATCTCAAGGAGCCGTGCAATGTTCTCTCTCACAGTGTGCTCAAGAACTCGCAAACGTAAAGAGTATAATCTGAACGTGCGCGTACCTCGAAAGTTCGTTGAGAACTCTTATATACCTGATCACTTTCTCTCTCCTGGCAGTTACAGACTTAGACACGTGGCTCGCATCCAACTGTACACGTGCCATCATCTGGAGCCTCCTTGACTTGGACGTTGCTTCTATCTCTTATTTGGCTAAGTTACTTATGCATGGTGTTACTCAGTGCATAGCTAACTTGGGAGTGCGATCTCTACTGGAATTGGCGAGTTAGGGTGCCTTCATACACCTTCCCTGTGGTCTCGCCGGCCGCCTTCATAATCTGCACCACCTTCATCTTCGGCGATGTGCTTGCTCTGGCGATCTCTAATCACTTGGTCGCCTGAGTTCACATCTGGCGACTTCATCTTCAACTGGGCGATCGCCTGGCATGCTGGAGATCGGAGCACGCCAACTTAATAACTGGCGACTACATGAGCCCCCCCGACTTCCTTCCCTTCTGCGGATCTGGCGCCTTGTCAACACGCCTACACTGTAGCTTGGTGCCACGTCGTCACTTCCGACTACCAGGGCGGTACACAAGCCCCCCAGTCTTAAGCGTAGACTTGTCCAGCGAAAAGACTAAAAGAGTCACGCCAATACCGATCTACGTGGCACTGGCGCGGAATTTCAAGCGGTTGTACCTTCTGCTTCTCTGACGCTCCACCAAACCCCTCACCCATCGCTCGACACGTGGCTTCATCAACGGTTACCTTCAGTTAACGTTTGCGCTTCCCAAACCCATTTCGAAAAACCCTTAAACCCATTTTCGTTCCTACTGTTCCATCACTTCTCTTCGTATTCTCGAACGCTCCAACCTTCTTCTGCGAAAAAAAGCTCTCGACGTTCTTCAACTTCCCGAATCACCAACATTCTTCATCGCCTTCCTGATCATAAAAAGGTACTTCCTTTCCTTTTTCTGCTGGTTTTTACTGCATTTTAACCGATTCGCATCATCCTTTAACTGTCTGGTGCATACGTTGTGGGTTGTTTTCGCTATTTCTCCTTCTTCGTAACTTAGGGCTTTGTCTCTGTTGCAACGAACCTCCGTTCGTTCGTTTGTTCACCCTTCGTTCATAATTAGCGTCAGCCCCTGCGAGTCCTGATTACCCTTTCCTTTCTTCTTCCTTTGCAGCTTCCACCATGACTCGCTCCAAGATCACCCCGAATCCACCTCCTTCATCACGAAACCCCTCCTCACAAGCACACAACGCACCGCGAGCGCGCGGTGCCTCATCTTCTCAGGATGAAAGGCCTGCACCTTCCCGCCCCAACCCGGCCCAGGCTGCTCCGTCTGCCACCGGAGGAGCCTCCGTTCCCCCACCAGACTTCAAAACCCTGTACCCCTGGGCCAACTCGACCCTCTTGAGGGAAACATCTTCTGTGAACACTGCTGGGGCAGTTTTGCGGCTGACAAAGGGGGACGAGCCTCATCAAACATTCCACAAGGAGCACGACGAGAAGAAGACCGTGCTGCCTTGCCCCCCCGAGCTGCCGGTTTGTGCTGACGATAAGGCGAGCAATGACGGGCCCTTCTGCTTCGTCTACACAACCTTATTCAAGAAGGTGAAGCTTAAGTTCCCTTTCACCCGTTTCGAAAGGGAGCTCCTTACCGAGCTCAACATCGCCGCCGCCCAGCTCCATCCCAACAGCTGGACGTTTGTGCGAGCGTTCCAAGTGATGTGCGACCATCTGGGGTTGCCCGCATCAGTGGACGTATTCCTGTTCCTTTTTGAAGCCAAGCACCCAGGAGACCGCCTGTGGGTAAGCTTGAATGGGATTGCTGGGAGGTCGATCTTCGCCATCTTCCAGCAATCCTATAAAGACTGGAAAGGGAAGTTCGTCCAAGTGCGCCCTAACGACAAGGACGCCTCCCTACTCGACGGCTTCCCCTTGTACTGGGTGGACAAGGGGAAGAAAGAGTCCAAAAGCTGCTTTAGGAGACCCAGAAGTCCTGATAGCATGGGAGCGTTGGACATAGATCTCTGCCTCTTTTGGAAAAGGGTGGCGGATGCCAACATCACCTTCCTCACCACCACCCTGATCTGCTTCGAATTCTACGAGGACCAACTCGAAATTCGAATAGGTTAGAACATTTAAACTGTTGTTTTAATACTGCTTCTGTTTAACTGTTTCTGGGCGTCTTGTGCGTTATGCGCAAGACTTTGGTTTTATTTTTCTGCACCGATCATCTGCTTTGCTGCATACTGCCTTATGCACTTATTTTCTCTCTGAGTTAACCCATGCATTTTCGTTCTATGCAGATAACATGTTGGGCAAGGGTATGCTCGCTGAACTGAGGGCGCTCGCCCGAACCCACGGGTTGGCAACGGGCTCTCAAACAATACCGAATTCGGTGGTGGAGATCGCCGTCGCACAGGGCCGATCGCCACCTAAGGGCCCAGCTCCCTCCGACGTCCAACCCGCCGCGCATCGCAAAAAGCTTGTCCTCAAAATGCCTAAGAGGAAAGCTCCTCAAGTCATCCACGAGGAGGAAGTGGAGGACGACGAGGCCACTGAAGATGGCCTTGTCACGAAGAGGAAGAGGGTGGCACCTTCTTCACCACCTGCACCACCCCCTCTTTCCACGTCAACGCCACCATCCACGCCTGCTCCTCCCCCATCATCGCCACCCCCACAAGCTCCTGTTTCACCAGTCCAAGCGATCCCGCTGGCCACTGCGCCACCTGCGGTTGAGGCCCCCGAGCAAAACTTCATGGAGGACCCCCGAGCGCCTCCACGCCATACGTATCAACTGGAGGGGGTTCTCCTTCAAATGCCTTAGCTGCAGATGTCGCTCCAATCGGGGATGAGGTCGCCCATACCTCTCCAATTCTGATCACCGAATCCCCGAATCCCCGATGTTGTCACCACGTCCAGAAGTGCCTGCTGAAGAACCAGCTAAAGAAGGTGGTGACGAAAACCAACAACAGGCCCCCACAGTGCCTCTACAAGCAGCAAACCTCCCTCTTGAGGTCACGAGGATGTGGGAGCCTTTATCTGTTAAGCTGAAGACGATAGCAGAAGACATCCCCGCCATCATAACCAGAGCTGTGGAGAGCTCCACCAGGAGGCTTCAAGACGACCTCTTCACCCTTAAAACTGAGAATAGCACCATCAGAGTTGAGGTGGAGAAGTTGTCTGCCAATCTGACACTCGCGGAGATTGAACACTCTCGAGTAGAAGACGCAATGAGCACCGAGCTCAGGTTGGCGCGCAAGGAGGCCACTGATCTCCGCCATAAGGTGCAGCAACTGGCTCAAGAAACGGATTGAGGAACTTCAGAAGCAAATTAAAGAACTTAAGCTGAATTCTGCTCAAATTCTGGCTGCTGGATTCGAAGCTGCACGGGAACAATTCGCCTGCTTGTTCCCCAACCTGGACCTCAGCATGGTGTCTCTTGATAACGAGGTAGTGGATGGAAAAGTGGTTCCCGCTGAAGACTAATCAATTCTCTTCATCTGCTACCTTCGTGTCTTTCCCTTGTATATAATTCTGAAATAAACTCGTATTTTCTTGTATATGTAGTTTTGAGCTGATACTTTACTCAATGAAATTACCTTTGCAATTCTTCTTGTAACCTCTTTGTCTGCCCTTAACCTTTCTTGCATGATTTACTTCAAAGAATTTAACTTAGCGATTCCGCAAGCACGCTCATATACTTAACTGCTTCGAACCACTTCGACTTCAAATAACAATCGCTTTAATAACTCGTAATCTCAGGACAATTAACCTTAGCGTAAAATTACTCTTCAAGCAACAAACTTTAACTCAACTACTGGCTTAAAACATTGCTTCACCCGATCTGCTTCATCAAAACGGGTCTTTAACTTTCTCGCCACTGTTTGAACTTTTCCTGGTCGCCAAAGACTCTTGGTGATATCAGCTTCTTTCTAACTTCATGCCTTGGCCACTGTTCCCTTATCTGGGGGTAGAGACGCCTTTCGGATCCTTCTCTACCTTCCTGAACTTCAGAACGAAAGACCGGGTGACTAGGCGTTCTCTTCGAACCTACCTTAGCCACCCTTCAAACTTCTTCCACCCTTTACACCATACTTGAACTCGTTCGAGACGAGAAGGATTTTATCTTGCCTGAACCCGCTCATAGGCGAGAAGGTCTTTAAATCGTGCCTCTACATTGCCCCAGGGGTTACATCTTCTCGCCCCCAGAAACACTGAGGACTTTTTACTCTTCCTCGCCTGCACTCGCTCGACGGCGAGGAGGTCTTTATCTCGCCTCAGAACGCGCGAGGGCGTTGAGGTCTTTTACTTGGTGCCTCCGATCGCCGAAAGATGATGAGGAATTTAAAACTTTAACTGGTGCCTCCAATCGCCGAAAAACGATGAGGACTTTAAAACTTTAACTGGTGCCTCCAATCGCCGAAAAACGATGAGGACTTTAAAACTTTTTTAGAAAGCATGTAATATATCTTTACTTGCCTTAAATCACGTATAAGTGACAAGGTCTTTCTTCAAAACTTTCTGAAAACAACAATCATGCAATCTAAAACACCTTCGAACTTCGAAAACTCTTCTTTTATTGGGTAGCCTCATTAAAAACCCTCCTTAGGGAAAAAAGAGTGCCCCCTTCAAACTGTTTTAACAGAGACATTGTAATGTAACTTTGTGTTTATCTTTACTTACAAAATTCTCAACTGTAATACACCTTCAGGTGCGTGGCGTTCCAGGTGCGAGGAATCGCCCCTCCTTCCAATGTCTCTAAGTGGTAGGCGCCGTTCCCGAGCGCCTCGGTTATTCTGAACGGTCCGGTCCACTTAGGTGACAATTTATTCTCCATCTCATACTGGTGGGCTTTCCTCATCACCAGGTCGCCTTCTCTAAACTGTCTCATCATCACCTTCGAGTTGTATCTTCGTTCAATCCTTCTCTTCACCGCTTCAGCCTTCAATCTCGCCCCTTCCCTGACTTCATCCAGTAGATCCAGGTTCAGCCTTCTCTCTTCATTCGAGTCTTCCTCTACGAAGTTCTGGAATCTCGGCGAGCTCTCCTGGATCTCTACTGGAATCATGGCATCACACCCATAGACCAAGCTGAACGGGGTCTCATGGGTCCCTGACTGCTCGGTGGTGTGGTACGCCCAGACTATACGGGGTACCTCCTCAGCCCAGCTTCCCTTGGCTTTCTCGAGCCTTCTCTTCAATCCTCTCAGCAACACCCGATTGGCTGACTCCACCTGGCCATTCGTCTGAGGGTGCTCGACGGATGCAAACACTTGTTGAATTCCCACCCCTTCGCAAAGCTTCTTCAACATGTGACTTGCAAACTGAGTCCCGTTGTCCGACACCAGGCGCTTGGGCACACCAAACCGGCACACAATATTCTTCCACACGAAACCTTCGACCTTGTGTGCGATGATCTGGGCCACTGGTTCTGTTTCGATCCACTTGGTGAAATACTCAATTGCCACCACCAAGTACTTCATCTGCCTGATTGCCAGCGGGAAAGGTCCCAGGATGTCGATTCCCCAAGTATGAAACGGCCAAGGACTGTAAATCGACTTCAACTCCTCGGGAGGCGCCTTGTGCCAATCGGCGTGCTGCTGGCACTGTTTGCAACACTGCGCGTACTTCTTGCAGTCTTCTCTCATCGTTGGCCAGTAGTAGCCTGCACGGAGAGTCCTCGCGGCCAGAGCTCGACCCCCGACGTGGCTTCCGCATATACCTTCGTGGAGCTCTGCCATGATTCTCGTGCACTTCTCGCCATGTACGCATTCCAGGAGTGGGTGAGTGAACCCAAACCTGTACAGATCGCCATCAATCAATGTGTATTTGCTAGAATTTTTCTTTACCTTCCTAGCCTCTGTCGGATCTAGTGGGAGGAGGCCATCTGCCAGGCACCGCTTGTACTGTGTTATCCAGGTGTCTGGCTCATGGATAGCGCAAACCTGCGTCATGTTCTCCTTCTCTCCTCGACATGCTCTAATTCTCGGCGATCTCAAAGTTTCTTGCGTCAGGGATTTATGGCCTCTCGCTGCTTTCTCCGTCGACTTGCTTATCTGAAGAACCAGGTGATCTGCTACAAATGCCCTTGGTGTCTTCAGAGTTTCTTGAATCACCGTCCTCTGCCTACCCTCCTTGCCTGAGCTGGCGAGCTTGGCTAGCAAGTCAGCTCGGGCATTCTGCTCTCTGGGCACATGCATTACTTCAAAGGAGGCAAAGGAACTCTTCAATTCCTGCACATACTCCAAGTAAGCCGCCATTTGTGGATCTTTAGCCTGGAACTCGCCTGTTACTTGTCCTGTGACTAGCAGCGAGTCACTCTTAGCCATTAGCACCCTGGCTCCCATTTCTTTGGCCAGCAAAATCCCGACGATCAGCGCCTCATACTCTGCTTGATTGTTACTGGCTTTGAAGGCAAATCTCAAAGATTGTTCGATCAGCACGCCATTGGGTCCTTCTAAAATGACTCCAGCACCGCTACCCTGCTGGTTCGACGATCCATCCACCGAGAGCACCCAACGGAAGTCGTCCCCTTCTACTCGTGTCGCCTCTGATGAGAGCTCAACCACAAAATCTGCGAAGATTTGCCCCTTGATCGGGCCTCGGGGCTCATATTTGATATCAAACTCTGACAATTCTACCGCCCACTTCACCATCCTTCCCGCAACGTCAGGCTTCTTTAAGACCTTCTGAATGGGCAGGTCAGTCATCACCAGTATGGTAAAGCTATGGAAATAGTGGTGCAACCTCCTTGCCGAAAATACCACCGCCATCGCGGCCTTTTCCAGGGCCTGATATCTCGTTTCGGGGCCCTGCAGCACCTTACTAACAAAATAAATAGGCTTCTGAGCCTGATCTTGATCCTGGGCGAGCACCGCACTCACCGCCCTCTCAGTTACAGCAAAATACAACCTGAGAGGGGTTCCCACCAGCGGTTTACACAAAACCGGCGGGCTCGCCAGATACTCCTTCAGCTTGACGAAGGCTTCCTCGCACTCCTTCGTCCAAGCAAACTTGTTATTGCGCCTTAAGCACTGAAAGTAGGGATGTCCCTTCTCCCCGCTAGCCGACACGAAGCGAGATAGGGCTGCCATCCGACCTGTTAGCTGCTGGACTTCTTTCACCGTAGCTGGGCTCCTCATCGCCAAGATGGCGGCACACTTATCAGGGTTGGCCTCTATGCCTCTTTCAGTCAAGAGGAAACCCAAAAACTTTCCAGCCTCCACGCCGAAAATGCATTTTTCCGGATTTAGCTTCAACTTGAACTTGGCGATCGTTGTGAACAATTCTTCCAAGTCTTCAACGTGCTTGCTCTTTTCCGGCGAGGTTACGACCATGTCATCGACGTACGCTTGCACGTTCCTTCCCAGCATCGGTGCAAGTACTCGATCCATCAGCCTCTGGTACGTGGCCCCCGCGTTCTTCAGCCCAAACGGCATCACCTTATAGCAATAACATGACCTCTCCGTCATGAAGGCTATCTTCTCTTCATCCATGGGATGCATCTTAATCTGATTATACCCTGAGAAGGCATCTAGGAAGCTCAGCAACTTACACCCTGCAGCACTATCTACCAGGGCGTCTATGCTTGGTAAAGGATACGAATCCTTTGGGCAAGCCTTATTCAGGTCGGTGAAATCGACGCACATGCGCCACTTCCCGTTACTCTTCTTCACCAGCACGACATTTGCCAGCCATTCAGGGTACTGGACTTCCCTGATGTGGCCTGCAGCGAGGAGTTTTTGTGTTTCGTCCCTGATCGCCTGCCTCCTCTCCTCGTTGAACTTCCTTCTTCTTTGTCGCACTGGTCTCACCAAGTTATCCATCGCCAGATGATGGCACAAGAAGTCGGGATCGATCCCGGGCATGTCCGAAACGGACCATGCAAACGCATCCAGATGCCGTTCAATCACCTTGGCGATCTGGTCCTGGAGCTCAACCTCCAGGGATCTTCCCAACTTGAAGATCTTTCCCCCGATCTCTCTCTCGAGCCACTGCTCCACGGGTTTTGGCCTGGTCTCTCTAGCGATCACCGCCCTGGCGATTCCCAGTTCTCTCGCTTCCTCAGGGCGATTCCTTGCCTCTTCTTCCTCCAGGCCAGCGCTCTTCTCCCCCAGCTCAGCGTCCACCATCTCCACGTCCCTTCCGGCGGTCTCTTCTGTTACCGTCGATCTGGACTTCACACCAGGAGGCGGGGTGGTCGTTACGTAACTCACCGATCTCTTGTTTTTCAGGCTATTCTCATAGCACTTCTTTGCTTCCTTCTGATCGGATTTGATGGTGATAACCACCCCCTCCATGGACGGCAACTTCACCTTCATGTGCCGGGTCGATGGTATGGCACCTATCCTGTTGAGCGTGGGCCTTCCCAACAGGATGTTGTATGTTGAAGGAGCGTTTACAATGAGGTATTTGATTTTTTCCGTTCTTGAACCCGCCACATCTGTAAACGTTGTCCTCAATTCTATGTACCCCCTGACCTCCACCTGGTCACTAGCGAACCCATACAAACACCCCCCATAGGGCCTCAGCTGGTCAAGGGGCAGCTCCAGCTGCGTGAAAGTCGGCCAGAACATCACATCTGCCGAGCTTCCTTGGTCCACCAGCACCCTGTGGACCTTTCTTCCTGCTGTTATCAAAGAAATTACTATGGGATCGTTGTCATGAGGCACAACATCCCGGAGATCTTGCTTGGTGAATGTAATATCCACTTCCGGCGAGTGGTCTTCAAACATATCCACCGTCATCACAGACCTCGCGTACCTCTTCCTCTGTGATGCGGTGCATCCACCTCCTGAGAAACCCCCTGCAATGGTGTGGATCTCCCCGTGCGTGGGCATCTCATGCTGTTGGGCTTCTCCACCTGCTGGTTGGGAGCTCGACGCACCCCCCGTCCTTCTATCCAGCAGGTAGTCATTTAGGAACCCGCTCTTAACCAAATCGTCGAGCTGGTATCCTAAAGACAAACACGAGTCCAAAGTGTGGCCAAAGCCTTGGTGAAACTCACACCAGGCATCTGGCTTTGACCCCAGCACCTTGTCGCCCACCTTCTCGGGCGCTTTCAACCTAGCGAAAATATTGGGAATGGCGATCAGATCCGTCAATCCCATAACAAACTTGTGCTTAGGCGGGCGATTGTACTCCCGGCGTGCTGGTTGCTGGCGTCCTTGGCCTCTACCCTTGTTCTTCCTTGGATCATAAGGATGGCGAGCCCTCTGATCCCTTCTGGCCGCCGCTGTCTCCAGCACCCTGTGTGACTGGATCCTGGTCTGGGCACGTGGCCTGGTGGGAGCCACGCTTCCTCTCTTCTCGGCGACTTCACTCTCGTCGGCGATGTGGGCCACCGCAAGTCGCCTAACCTCAGCGAACGTGGCAGGGTGGGCCCTGATCAATGCCTCGCAGAATGGTCCCGGCAGCACGCCCTTCTTAAACGCATAGACCAGCATTTCCTCATCCTTGGCCGGCGATCTGACCATCTGCGCCCCAAAGCGATTCAAGTAGCGAACACCACTTACTTCAGCTACGATCGATTCAGCGATCAATCGGAGAAAACTGTGCGAAACTCCGCAAGAAAACTCAAGAACACCGCAAACCTTCAAACAAACCTGCAACTCCACCAGAAACCACTGCTTTCCCCGCGAATAACCAAACGAGCGAAAGAACTCAGACTCCACCGAACAAATCACGCGTAGACAGCAGAAAACCTCACTTCACCGCTCACAAATCCAAACGAACGGTGTAAAACGCGAAACTACCGAACAAATCTCAAGCAAGCAGCGAACGATGGTTGCACCAGCACACAACCACGCAGAAAACTTCGAAAACCTTCAAGAACTCACGCTGTGGATGAGAGCAAGTTTTACACGGCCCCACGGTGGGCGCCTGATGATCCTGCCTGTTGACCGGGACGCTGGAACCTGCCTCGTCAAAGGATCGACGTGTGCACCGCTTCGAACCTCCGTCCTTCTTCAAGATCCACCTCAAGAACCTGCAAAAGAACAGAGCGGCGCCGCTGCGGCCGATCGCACTCCAACGCCCAAGTCAGTGACCGAACCACCAAATACTGAGAGCAAGAACGCTCAAGAAATCTCAAGGAGCCGTGCAATGTTCTCTCTCACAGTGTGCTCAAGAACTCGCAAACGTAAAAAGTATAATCTGAACGTGCGCGTACCTCGAAAGTTCGTTGAGAACTCTTATATACCTGATCACTTTCTCTCTCCTGGCAGTTACAGACTTAGACACGTGGCTCGCATCCAACTGTACACGTGCCATCATCTGGAGCCTCCTTGACTTGGACGTTGCTTCTATCTCTTATTTGGCTAAGTTACTTATGCATGGTGTTACTCAGTGCATAGCTAACTTGGGAGTGCGATCTCTACTGGAATTGGCGAGTTAGGGTGCCTTCATACACCTTCCCTGTGGTCTCGCCGGCCGCCTTCATAATCTGCACCACCTTCATCTTCGGCGATGTGCTTGCTCTGGCGATCTCTAATCACTTGGTCGCCTGAGTTCACATCTGGCGACTTCATCTTCAACTGGGCGATCGCCTGGCATGCTGGAGATCGGAGCACGCCAACTTAATAACTGGCGACTACATGAGCCCCCCCGACTTCCTTCCCTTCTGCGGATCTGGCGCCTTGTCAACACGCCTACACTGTAGCTTGGTGCCACGTCGTCACTTCCGACTACCAGGGCGGTACACAAGCCCCCCAGTCTTAAGCGTAGACTTGTCCAGCGAAAAGACTAAAAGAGTCACGCCAATACCGATCTACGTGGCACTGGCGCGGAATTTCAAGCGGTTGTACCTTCTGCTTCTCTGACGCTCCACCAAACCCCTCACCCATCGCTCGACACGTGGCTTCATCAACGGTTACCTTCAGTTAACGTTTGCGCTTCCCAAACCCATTTCGAAAAACCCTTAAACCCATTTTCGTTCCTACTGTTCCATCACTTCTCTTCGTATTCTCGAACGCTCCAACCTTCTTCTGCGAAAAAAAGCTCTCGACGTTCTTCAACTTCCCGAATCACCAACATTCTTCATCGCCTTCCTGATCATAAAAAGGTACTTCCTTTCCTTTTTCTGCTGGTTTTTACTGCATTTTAACCGATTCGCATCATCCTTTAACTGTCTGGTGCATACGTTGTGGGTTGTTTTCGCTATTTCTCCTTCTTCGTAACTTAGGGCTTTGTCTCTGTTGCAACGAACCTCCGTTCGTTCGTTTGTTCACCCTTCGTTCATAATTAGCGTCAGCCCCTGCGAGTCCTGATTACCCTTTCCTTTCTTCTTCCTTTGCAGCTTCCACCATGACTCGCTCCAAGATCACCCCGAATCCACCTCCTTCATCACGAAACCCCTCCTCACAAGCACACAACGCACCGCGAGCGCGCGGTGCCTCATCTTCTCAGGATGAAAGGCCTGCACCTTCCCGCCCCAACCCGGCCCAGGCTGCTCCGTCTGCCACCGGAGGAGCCTCCGTTCCCCCACCAGACTTCAAAACCCTGTACCCCTGGGCCAACTCGACCCTCTTGAGGGAAACATCTTCTGTGAACACTGCTGGGGCAGTTTTGCGGCTGACAAAGGGGGACGAGCCTCATCAAACATTCCACAAGGAGCACGACGAGAAGAAGACCGTGCTGCCTTGCCCCCCCGAGCTGCCGGTTTGTGCTGACGATAAGGCGAGCAATGACGGGCCCTTCTGCTTCGTCTACACAACCTTATTCAAGAAGGTGAAGCTTAAGTTCCCTTTCACCCGTTTCGAAAGGGAGCTCCTTACCGAGCTCAACATCGCCGCCGCCCAGCTCCATCCCAACAGCTGGACGTTTGTGCGAGCGTTCCAAGTGATGTGCGACCATCTGGGGTTGCCCGCATCAGTGGACGTATTCCTGTTCCTTTTTGAAGCCAAGCACCCAGGAGACCGCCTGTGGGTAAGCTTGAATGGGATTGCTGGGAGGTCGATCTTCGCCATCTTCCAGCAATCCTATAAAGACTGGAAAGGGAAGTTCGTCCAAGTGCGCCCTAACGACAAGGACGCCTCCCTACTCGACGGCTTCCCCTTGTACTGGGTGGACAAGGGGAAGAAAGAGTCCAAAAGCTGCTTTAGGAGACCCAGAAGTCCTGATAGCATGGGAGCGTTGGACATAGATCTCTGCCTCTTTTGGAAAAGGGTGGCGGATGCCAACATCACCTTCCTCACCACCACCCTGATCTGCTTCGAATTCTACGAGGACCAACTCGAAATTCGAATAGGTTAGAACATTTAAACTGTTGTTTTAATACTGCTTCTGTTTAACTGTTTCTGGGCGTCTTGTGCGTTATGCGCAAGACTTTGGTTTTATTTTTCTGCACCGATCATCTGCTTTGCTGCATACTGCCTTATGCACTTATTTTCTCTCTGAGTTAACCCATGCATTTTCGTTCTATGCAGATAACATGTTGGGCAAGGGTATGCTCGCTGAACTGAGGGCGCTCGCCCGAACCCACGGGTTGGCAACGGGCTCTCAAACAGTACCGAATTCGGTGGTGGAGATCGCCGTCGCACAGGGCCGATCGCCACCTAAGGGCCCAGCTCCCTCCGACGTCCAACCCGCCGCGCATCGCAAAAAGCTTGTCCTCAAAATGCCTAAGAGGAAAGCTCCTCAAGTCATCCACGAGGAGGAAGTGGAGGACGACGAGGCCACTGAAGATGGCCTTGTCACGAAGAGGAAGAGGGTGGCACCTTCTTCACCACCTGCACCACCCCTCTTTCCACGTCAACGCCACCATCCACGCCTGCTCCTCCCCATCATCGCCACCCCCACAAGCTCCTGTTTCACCAGTCCAAGCGATCCCGCTGGCCACTGCGCCACCTGCGGTTGAGGCCCCCGAGCAAAACTTCATGGAGGACCCCCCGAGCGCCTCCACGCCATACGTATCAACTGGAGGGGGTTCTCCTTCAAATGCCTTAGCTGCAGATGTCGCTCCAATCGGGGATGAGGTCGCCCATACCTCTCCAATTCTGATCACCGAATCCCCGAATCCCCGATGTTGTCACCACGTCCAGAAGTGCCTGCTGAAGAACCAGCTAAAGAAGGTGGCGACGAAAACCAACAACAGGCCCCCACAGTGCCTCTACAAGCAGCAAACCTCCCTCTTGAGGTCACGAGGATGTGGGAGCCTTTATCTGTTAAGCTGAAGACGATAGCAGAAGACATCCCCGCCATCATAACCAGAGCTGTGGAGAGCTCCACCAGGAGGCTTCAAGACGACCTCTTCACCCTTAAAACTGAGAATAGCACCATCAGAGTTGAGGTGGAGAAGTTGTCTGCCAATCTGACACTCGCGGAGATTGAACACTCTCGAGTAGAAGACGCAATGAGCACCGAGCTCAGGTTGGCGCGCAAGGAGGCCACTGATCTCCGCCATAAGGTGCAGCAACTGGCTCAAGAAACGGATTGAGGAACTTCAGAAGCAAATTAAAGAACTTAAGCTGAATTCTGCTCAAATTCTGGCTGCTGGATTCGAAGCTGCACGGGAACAATTCGCCTGCTTGTTCCCCAACCTGGACCTCAGCATGGTGTCTCTTGATAACGAGGTAGTGGATGGAAAAGTGGTTCCCGCTGAAGACTAATCAATTCTCTTCATCTGCTACCTTCGTGTCTTTCCCTTGTATATAATTCTGAAATAAACTCGTATTTTCTTGTATATGTAGTTTTGAGCTGATACTTTACTCAATGAAATTACCTTTGCAATTCTTCTTGTAACCTCTTTGTCTGCCCTTAACCTTTCTTGCATGATTTACTTCAAAGAATTTAACTTAGCGATTCCGCAAGCACGCTCATATACTTAACTGCTTCGAACCACTTCGACTTCAAATAACAATCGCTTTAATAACTCGTAATCTCAGGACAATTAACCTTAGCGTAAAATTACTCTTCAAGCAACAAACTTTAACTCAACTACTGGCTTAAAACATTGCTTCACCCGATCTGCTTCATCAAAACGGGTCTTTAACTTTCTCGCCACTGTTTGAACTTTTCCTGGTCGCCAAAGACTCTTGGTGATATCAGCTTCTTTCTAACTTCATGCCTTGGCCACTGTTCCCTTATCTGGGGGTAGAGACGCCTTTCGGATCCTTCTCTACCTTCCTGAACTTCAGAACGAAAGACCGGGTGACTAGGCGTTCTCTTCGAACCTACCTTAGCCACCCTTCAAACTTCTTCCACCCTTTACACCATACTTGAACTCGTTCGAGACGAGAAGGATTTTATCTTGCCTGAACCCGCTCATAGGCGAGAAGGTCTTTAAATCGTGCCTCTACATTGCCCCAGGGGTTACATCTTCTCGCCCCCAGAAACACTGAGGACTTTTTACTCTTCCTCGCCTGCACTCGCTCGACGGCGAGGAGGTCTTTATCTCGCCTCAGAACGCGCGAGGGCGTTGAGGTCTTTTACTTGGTGCCTCCGATCGCCGAAAGATGATGAGGAATTTAAAACTTTAACTGGTGCCTCCAATCGCCGAAAAACGATGAGGACTTTAAAACTTTAACTGGTGCCTCCAATCGCCGAAAAACGATGAGGACTTTAAAACTTTTTTAGAAAGCATGTAATATATCTTTACTTGCCTTAAATCACGTATAAGTGACAAGGTCTTTCTTCAAAACTTTCTGAAAACAACAATCATGCAATCTAAAACACCTTCGAACTTCGAAAACTCTTCTTTTATTGGGTAGCCTCATTAAAAACCCTCCTTAGGGAAAAAAGAGTGCCCCCTTCAAACTGTTTTAACAGAGACATTGTAATGTAACTTTGTGTTTATCTTTACTTACAAAATTCTCAACTGTAATACACCTTCAGGTGCGTGGCGTTCCAGGTGCGAGGAATCGCCCCTCCTTCCAATGTCTCTAAGTGGTAGGCGCCGTTCCCGAGCGCCTCGGTTATTCTGAACGGTCCGGTCCACTTAGGTGACAATTTATTCTCCATCTCATACTGGTGGGCTTTCCTCATCACCAGGTCGCCTTCTCTAAACTGTCTCATCATCACCTTCGAGTTGTATCTTCGTTCAATCCTTCTCTTCACCGCTTCAGCCTTCAATCTCGCCCCTTCCCTGACTTCATCCAGTAGATCCAGGTTCAGCCTTCTCTCTTCATTCGAGTCTTCCTCTACGAAGTTCTGGAATCTCGGCGAGCTCTCCTGGATCTCTACTGGAATCATGGCATCACACCCATAGACCAAGCTGAACGGGGTCTCATGGGTCCCTGACTGCTCGGTGGTGTGGTACGCCCAGACTATACGGGGTACCTCCTCAGCCCAGCTTCCCTTGGCTTTCTCGAGCCTTCTCTTCAATCCTCTCAGCAACACCCGATTGGCTGACTCCACCTGGCCATTCGTCTGAGGGTGCTCGACGGATGCAAACACTTGTTGAATTCCCACCCCTTCGCAAAGCTTCTTCAACATGTGACTTGCAAACTGAGTCCCGTTGTCCGACACCAGGCGCTTGGGCACACCAAACCGGCACACAATATTCTTCCACACGAAACCTTCGACCTTGTGTGCGATGATCTGGGCCACTGGTTCTGTTTCGATCCACTTGGTGAAATACTCAATTGCCACCACCAAGTACTTCATCTGCCTGATTGCCAGCGGGAAAGGTCCCAGGATGTCGATTCCCCAAGTATGAAACGGCCAAGGACTGTAAATCGACTTCAACTCCTCGGGAGGCGCCTTGTGCCAATCGGCGTGCTGCTGGCACTGTTTGCAACACTGCGCGTACTTCTTGCAGTCTTCTCTCATCGTTGGCCAGTAGTAGCCTGCACGGAGAGTCCTCGCGGCCAGAGCTCGACCCCCGACGTGGCTTCCGCATATACCTTCGTGGAGCTCTGCCATGATTCTCGTGCACTTCTCGCCATGTACGCATTCCAGGAGTGGGTGAGTGAACCCAAACCTGTACAGATCGCCATCAATCAATGTGTATTTGCTAGAATTTTTCTTTACCTTCCTAGCCTCTGTCGGATCTAGTGGGAGGAGGCCATCTGCCAGGCACCGCTTGTACTGTGTTATCCAGGTGTCTGGCTCATGGATAGCGCAAACCTGCGTCATGTTCTCCTTCTCTCCTCGACATGCTCTAATTCTCGGCGATCTCAAAGTTTCTTGCGTCAGGGATTTATGGCCTCTCGCTGCTTTCTCCGTCGACTTGCTTATCTGAAGAACCAGGTGATCTGCTACAAATGCCCTTGGTGTCTTCAGAGTTTCTTGAATCACCGTCCTCTGCCTACCCTCCTTGCCTGAGCTGGCGAGCTTGGCTAGCAAGTCAGCTCGGGCATTCTGCTCTCTGGGCACATGCATTACTTCAAAGGAGGCAAAGGAACTCTTCAATTCCTGCACATACTCCAAGTAAGCCGCCATTTGTGGATCTTTAGCCTGGAACTCGCCTGTTACTTGTCCTGTGACTAGCAGCGAGTCACTCTTAGCCATTAGCACCCTGGCTCCCATTTCTTTGGCCAGCAAAATCCCGACGATCAGCGCCTCATACTCTGCTTGATTGTTACTGGCTTTGAAGGCAAATCTCAAAGATTGTTCGATCAGCACGCCATTGGGTCCTTCTAAAATGACTCCAGCACCGCTACCCTGCTGGTTCGACGATCCATCCACCGAGAGCACCCAACGGAAGTCGTCCCCTTCTACTCGTGTCGCCTCTGATGAGAGCTCAACCACAAAATCTGCGAAGATTTGCCCCTTGATCGGGCCTCGGGGCTCATATTTGATATCAAACTCTGACAATTCTACCGCCCACTTCACCATCCTTCCCGCAACGTCAGGCTTCTTTAAGACCTTCTGAATGGGCAGGTCAGTCATCACCAGTATGGTAAAGCTATGGAAATAGTGGTGCAACCTCCTTGCCGAAAATACCACCGCCATCGCGGCCTTTTCCAGGGCCTGATATCTCGTTTCGGGGCCCTGCAGCACCTTACTAACAAAATAAATAGGCTTCTGAGCCTGATCTTGATCCTGGGCGAGCACCGCACTCACCGCCCTCTCAGTTACAGCAAAATACAACCTGAGAGGGGTTCCCACCAGCGGTTTACACAAAACCGGCGGGCTCGCCAGATACTCCTTCAGCTTGACGAAGGCTTCCTCGCACTCCTTCGTCCAAGCAAACTTGTTATTGCGCCTTAAGCACTGAAAGTAGGGATGTCCCTTCTCCCCGCTAGCCGACACGAAGCGAGATAGGGCTGCCATCCGACCTGTTAGCTGCTGGACTTCTTTCACCGTAGCTGGGCTCCTCATCGCCAAGATGGCGGCACACTTATCAGGGTTGGCCTCTATGCCTCTTTCAGTCAAGAGGAAACCCAAAAACTTTCCAGCCTCCACGCCGAAAATGCATTTTTCCGGATTTAGCTTCAACTTGAACTTGGCGATCGTTGTGAACAATTCTTCCAAGTCTTCAACGTGCTTGCTCTTTTCCGGCGAGGTTACGACCATGTCATCGACGTACGCTTGCACGTTCCTTCCCAGCATCGGTGCAAGTACTCGATCCATCAGCCTCTGGTACGTGGCCCCCGCGTTCTTCAGCCCAAACGGCATCACCTTATAGCAATAACATGACCTCTCCGTCATGAAGGCTATCTTCTCTTCATCCATGGGATGCATCTTAATCTGATTATACCCTGAGAAGGCATCTAGGAAGCTCAGCAACTTACACCCTGCAGCACTATCTACCAGGGCGTCTATGCTTGGTAAAGGATACGAATCCTTTGGGCAAGCCTTATTCAGGTCGGTGAAATCGACGCACATGCGCCACTTCCCGTTACTCTTCTTCACCAGCACGACATTTGCCAGCCATTCAGGGTACTGGACTTCCCTGATGTGGCCTGCAGCGAGGAGTTTTTGTGTTTCGTCCCTGATCGCCTGCCTCCTCTCCTCGTTGAACTTCCTTCTTCTTTGTCGCACTGGTCTCACCAAGTTATCCATCGCCAGATGATGGCACAAGAAGTCGGGATCGATCCCGGGCATGTCCGAAACGGACCATGCAAACGCATCCAGATGCCGTTCAATCACCTTGGCGATCTGGTCCTGGAGCTCAACCTCCAGGGATCTTCCCAACTTGAAGATCTTTCCCCCGATCTCTCTCTCGAGCCACTGCTCCACGGGTTTTGGCCTGGTCTCTCTAGCGATCACCGCCCTGGCGATTCCCAGTTCTCTCGCTTCCTCAGGGCGATTCCTTGCCTCTTCTTCCTCCAGGCCAGCGCTCTTCTCCCCCAGCTCAGCGTCCACCATCTCCACGTCCCTTCCGGCGGTCTCTTCTGTTACCGTCGATCTGGACTTCACACCAGGAGGCGGGGTGGTCGTTACGTAACTCACCGATCTCTTGTTTTCAGGCTATTCTCATAGCACTTCTTTGCTTCCTTCTGATCGGATTTGATGGTGATAACCACCCCCTCCATGGACGGCAACTTCACCTTCATGTGCCGGGTCGATGGTATGGCACCTATCCTGTTGAGCGTGGGCCTTCCCAACAGGATGTTGTATGTTGAAGGAGCGTTTACAATGAGGTATTTGATTTTTTCCGTTCTTGAACCCGCCACATCTGTAAACGTTGTCCTCAATTCTATGTACCCCTGACCTCCACCTGGTCACTAGCGAACCCATACAAACACCCCCCATAGGGCCTCAGCTGGTCAAGGGGCAGCTCCAGCTGCGTGAAAGTCGGCCAGAACATCACATCTGCCGAGCTTCCTTGGTCCACCAGCACCCTGTGGACCTTTCTTCCTGCTGTTATCAAAGAAATTACTATGGGATCGTTGTCATGAGGCACAACATCCCGGAGATCTTGCTTGGTGAATGTAATATCCACTTCCGGCGAGTGGTCTTCAAACATATCCACCGTCATCACAGACCTCGCGTACCTCTTCCTCTGTGATGCGGTGCATCCACCTCCTGAGAAACCCCCTGCAATGGTGTGGATCTCCCCGTGCGTGGGCATCTCATGCTGTTGGGCTTCTCCACCTGCTGGTTGGGAGCTCGACGCACCCCCCGTCCTTCTATCCAGCAGGTAGTCATTTAGGAACCCGCTCTTAACCAAATCGTCGAGCTGGTATCCTAAAGACAAACACGAGTCCAAAGTGTGGCCAAAGCCTTGGTGAAACTCACACCAGGCATCTGGCTTTGACCCCAGCACCTTGTCGCCCACCTTCTCGGGCGCTTTCAACCTAGCGAAAATATTGGGAATGGCGATCAGATCCGTCAATCCCATAACAAACTTGTGCTTAGGCGGGCGATTGTACTCCCGGCGTGCTGGTTGCTGGCGTCCTTGGCCTCTACCCTTGTTCTTCCTTGGATCATAAGGATGGCGAGCCCTCTGATCCCTTCTGGCCGCCGCTGTCTCCAGCACCCTGTGTGACTGGATCCTGGTCTGGGCACGTGGCCTGGTGGGAGCCACGCTTCCTCTCTTCTCGGCGACTTCACTCTCGTCGGCGATGTGGGCCACCGCAAGTCGCCTAACCTCAGCGAACGTGGCAGGGTGGGCCCTGATCAATGCCTCGCAGAATGGTCCCGGCAGCACGCCCTTCTTAAACGCATAGACCAGCATTTCCTCATCCTTGGCCGGCGATCTGACCATCTGCGCCCCAAAGCGATTCAAGTAGCGAACACCACTTACTTCAGCTACGATCGATTCAGCGATCAATCGGAGAAAACTGTGCGAAACTCCGCAAGAAAACTCAAGAACACCGCAAACCTTCAAACAAACCTGCAACTCCACCAGAAACCACTGCTTTCCCCGCGAATAACCAAACGAGCGAAAGAACTCAGACTCCACCGAACAAATCACGCGTAGACAGCAGAAAACCTCACTTCACCGCTCACAAATCCAAACGAACGGTGTAAAACGCGAAACTACCGAACAAATCTCAAGCAAGCAGCGAACGATGGTTGCACCAGCACACAACCACGCAGAAAACTTCGAAAACCTTCAAGAACTCACGCTGTGGATGAGAGCAAGTTTTACACGGCCCCACGGTGGGCGCCTGATGATCCTGCCTGTTGACCGGGACGCTGGAACCTGCCTCGTCAAAGGATCGACGTGTGCACCGCTTCGAACCTCCGTCCTTCTTCAAGATCCACCTCAAGAACCTGCAAAAGAACAGAGCGGCGCCGCTGCGGCCGATCGCACTCCAACGCCCAAGTCAGTGACCGAACCACCAAATACTGAGAGCAAGAACGCTCAAGAAATCTCAAGGAGCCGTGCAATGTTCTCTCTCACAGTGTGCTCAAGAACTCGCAAACGTAAAAAGTATAATCTGAACGTGCGCGTACCTCGAAAGTTCGTTGAGAACTCTTATATACCTGATCACTTTCTCTCTCCTGGCAGTTACAGACTTAGACACGTGGCTCGCATCCAACTGTACACGTGCCATCATCTGGAGCCTCCTTGACTTGGACGTTGCTTCTATCTCTTATTTGGCTAAGTTACTTATGCATGGTGTTACTCAGTGCATAGCTAACTTGGGAGTGCGATCTCTACTGGAATTGGCGAGTTAGGGTGCCTTCATACACCTTCCCTGTGGTCTCGCCGGCCGCCTTCATAATCTGCACCACCTTCATCTTCGGCGATGTGCTTGCTCTGGCGATCTCTAATCACTTGGTCGCCTGAGTTCACATCTGGCGACTTCATCTTCAACTGGGCGATCGCCTGGCATGCTGGAGATCGGAGCACGCCAACTTAATAACTGGCGACTACATGAGCCCCCCCGACTTCCTTCCCTTCTGCGGATCTGGCGCCTTGTCAACACGCCTACACTGTAGCTTGGTGCCACGTCGTCACTTCCGACTACCAGGGCGGTACACAAGCCCCCAGTCTTAAGCGTAGACTTGTCCAGCGAAAAGACTAAAAGAGTCACGCCAATACCGATCTACGTGGCACTGGCGCGGAATTTCAAGCGGTTGTACCTTCTGCTTCTCTGACGCTCCACCAAACCCCTCACCCATCGCTCGACACGTGGCTTCATCAACGGTTACCTTCAGTTAACGTTTGCGCTTCCCAAACCCATTTCGAAAAACCCTTAAACCCATTTTCGTTCCTACTGTTCCATCACTTCTCTTCGTATTCTCGAACGCTCCAACCTTCTTCTGCGAAAAAAAGCTCTCGACGTTCTTCAACTTCCCGAATCACCAACATTCTTCATCGCCTTCCTGATCATAAAAAGGTACTTCCTTTCCTTTTTCTGCTGGTTTTTACTGCATTTTAACCGATTCGCATCATCCTTTAACTGTCTGGTGCATACGTTGTGGGTTGTTTTCGCTATTTCTCCTTCTTCGTAACTTAGGGCTTTGTCTCTGTTGCAACGAACCTCCGTTCGTTCGTTTGTTCACCCTTCGTTCATAATTAGCGTCAGCCCCTGCGAGTCCTGATTACCCTTTCCTTTCTTCTTCCTTTGCAGCTTCCACCATGACTCGCTCCAAGATCACCCCGAATCCACCTCCTTCATCACGAAACCCCTCCTCACAAGCACACAACGCACCGCGAGCGCGCGGTGCCTCATCTTCTCAGGATGAAAGGCCTGCACCTTCCCGCCCCAACCCGGCCCAGGCTGCTCCGTCTGCCACCGGAGGAGCCTCCGTTCCCCCACCAGACTTCAAAACCCTGTACCCCTGGGCCAACTCGACCCTCTTGAGGGAAACATCTTCTGTGAACACTGCTGGGGCAGTTTTGCGGCTGACAAAGGGGGACGAGCCTCATCAAACATTCCACAAGGAGCACGACGAGAAGAAGACCGTGCTGCCTTGCCCCCCGAGCTGCCGGTTTGTGCTGACGATAAGGCGAGCAATGACGGGCCCTTCTGCTTCGTCTACACAACCTTATTCAAGAAGGTGAAGCTTAAGTTCCCTTTCACCCGTTTCGAAAGGGAGCTCCTTACCGAGCTCAACATCGCCGCCGCCCAGCTCCATCCCAACAGCTGGACGTTTGTGCGAGCGTTCCAAGTGATGTGCGACCATCTGGGGTTGCCCGCATCAGTGGACGTATTCCTGTTCCTTTTTGAAGCCAAGCACCCAGGAGACCGCCTGTGGGTAAGCTTGAATGGGATTGCTGGGAGGTCGATCTTCGCCATCTTCCAGCAATCCTATAAAGACTGGAAAGGGAAGTTCGTCCAAGTGCGCCCTAACGACAAGGACGCCTCCCTACTCGACGGCTTCCCCTTGTACTGGGTGGACAAGGGGAAGAAAGAGTCCAAAAGCTGCTTTAGGAGACCCAGAAGTCCTGATAGCATGGGAGCGTTGGACATAGATCTCTGCCTCTTTTGGAAAAGGGTGGCGGATGCCAACATCACCTTCCTCACCACCACCCTGATCTGCTTCGAATTCTACGAGGACCAACTCGAAATTCGAATAGGTTAGAACATTTAAACTGTTGTTTTAATACTGCTTCTGTTTAACTGTTTCTGGGCGTCTTGTGCGTTATGCGCAAGACTTTGGTTTTATTTTTCTGCACCGATCATCTGCTTTGCTGCATACTGCCTTATGCACTTATTTTCTCTCTGAGTTAACCCATGCATTTTCGTTCTATGCAGATAACATGTTGGGCAAGGGTATGCTCGCTGAACTGAGGGCGCTCGCCCGAACCCACGGGTTGGCAACGGGCTCTCAAACAGTACCGAATTCGGTGGTGGAGATCGCCGTCGCACAGGGCCGATCGCCACCTAAGGGCCCAGCTCCCTCCGACGTCCAACCCGCCGCGCATCGCAAAAAGCTTGTCCTCAAAATGCCTAAGAGGAAAGCTCCTCAAGTCATCCACGAGGAGGAAGTGGAGGACGACGAGGCCACTGAAGATGGCCTTGTCACGAAGAGGAAGAGGGTGGCACCTTCTTCACCACCTGCACCACCCCCTCTTTCCACGTCAACGCCACCATCCACGCCTGCTCCTCCCCCATCATCGCCACCCCCACAAGCTCCTGTTTCACCAGTCCAAGCGATCCCGCTGGCCACTGCGCCACCTGCGGTTGAGGCCCCCGAGCAAAACTTCATGGAGGACCCCCCGAGCGCCTCCACGCCATACGTATCAACTGGAGGGGGTTCTCCTTCAAATGCCTTAGCTGCAGATGTCGCTCCAATCGGGGATGAGGTCGCCCATACCTCTCCAATTCTGATCACCGAATCCCCGAATCCCCGATGTTGTCACCACGTCCAGAAGTGCCTGCTGAAGAACCAGCTAAAGAAGGTGGCGACGAAAACCAACAACAGGCCCCCACAGTGCCTCTACAAGCAGCAAACCTCCCTCTTGAGGTCACGAGGATGTGGGAGCCTTTATCTGTTAAGCTGAAGACGATAGCAGAAGACATCCCCGCCATCATAACCAGAGCTGTGGAGAGCTCCACCAGGAGGCTTCAAGACGACCTCTTCACCCTTAAAACTGAGAATAGCACCATCAGAGTTGAGGTGGAGAAGTTGTCTGCCAATCTGACACTCGCGGAGATTGAACACTCTCGAGTAGAAGACGCAATGAGCACCGAGCTCAGGTTGGCGCGCAAGGAGGCCACTGATCTCCGCCATAAGGTGCAGCAACTGGCTCAAGAAACGGATTGAGGAACTTCAGAAGCAAATTAAAGAACTTAAGCTGAATTCTGCTCAAATTCTGGCTGCTGGATTCGAAGCTGCACGGGAACAATTCGCCTGCTTGTTCCCCAACCTGGACCTCAGCATGGTGTCTCTTGATAACGAGGTAGTGGATGGAAAAGTGGTTCCCGCTGAAGACTAATCAATTCTCTTCATCTGCTACCTTCGTGTCTTTCCCTTGTATATAATTCTGAAATAAACTCGTATTTTCTTGTATATGTAGTTTTGAGCTGATACTTTACTCAATGAAATTACCTTTGCAATTCTTCTTGTAACCTCTTTGTCTGCCCTTAACCTTTCTTGCATGATTTACTTCAAAGAATTTAACTTAGCGATTCCGCAAGCACGCTCATATACTTAACTGCTTCGAACCACTTCGACTTCAAATAACAATCGCTTTAATAACTCGTAATCTCAGGACAATTAACCTTAGCGTAAAATTACTCTTCAAGCAACAAACTTTAACTCAACTACTGGCTTAAAACATTGCTTCACCCGATCTGCTTCATCAAAACGGGTCTTTAACTTTCTCGCCACTGTTTGAACTTTTCCTGGTCGCCAAAGACTCTTGGTGATATCAGCTTCTTTCTAACTTCATGCCTTGGCCACTGTTCCCTTATCTGGGGGTAGAGACGCCTTTCGGATCCTTCTCTACCTTCCTGAACTTCAGAACGAAAGACCGGGTGACTAGGCGTTCTCTTCGAACCTACCTTAGCCACCCTTCAAACTTCTTCCACCCTTTACACCATACTTGAACTCGTTCGAGACGAGAAGGATTTTATCTTGCCTGAACCCGCTCATAGGCGAGAAGGTCTTTAAATCGTGCCTCTACATTGCCCCAGGGGTTACATCTTCTCGCCCCCAGAAACACTGAGGACTTTTTACTCTTCCTCGCCTGCACTCGCTCGACGGCGAGGAGGTCTTTATCTCGCCTCAGAACGCGCGAGGGCGTTGAGGTCTTTTACTTGGTGCCTCCGATCGCCGAAAGATGATGAGGAATTTAAAACTTTAACTGGTGCCTCCAATCGCCGAAAAACGATGAGGACTTTAAAACTTTAACTGGTGCCTCCAATCGCCGAAAAACGATGAGGACTTTAAAACTTTTTTAGAAAGCATGTAATATATCTTTACTTGCCTTAAATCACGTATAAGTGACAAGGTCTTTCTTCAAAACTTTCTGAAAACAACAATCATGCAATCTAAAACACCTTCGAACTTCGAAAACTCTTCTTTTATTGGGTAGCCTCATTAAAAACCCTCCTTAGGGAAAAAAGAGTGCCCCCTTCAAACTGTTTTAACAGAGACATTGTAATGTAACTTTGTGTTTATCTTTACTTACAAAATTCTCAACTGTAATACACCTTCAGGTGCGTGGCGTTCCAGGTGCGAGGAATCGCCCCTCCTTCCAATGTCTCTAAGTGGTAGGCGCCGTTCCCGAGCGCCTCGGTTATTCTGAACGGTCCGGTCCACTTAGGTGACAATTTATTCTCCATCTCATACTGGTGGGCTTTCCTCATCACCAGGTCGCCTTCTCTAAACTGTCTCATCATCACCTTCGAGTTGTATCTTCGTTCAATCCTTCTCTTCACCGCTTCAGCCTTCAATCTCGCCCCTTCCCTGACTTCATCCAGTAGATCCAGGTTCAGCCTTCTCTCTTCATTCGAGTCTTCCTCTACGAAGTTCTGGAATCTCGGCGAGCTCTCCTGGATCTCTACTGGAATCATGGCATCACACCCATAGACCAAGCTGAACGGGGTCTCATGGGTCCCTGACTGCTCGGTGGTGTGGTACGCCCAGACTATACGGGGTACCTCCTCAGCCCAGCTTCCCTTGGCTTTCTCGAGCCTTCTCTTCAATCCTCTCAGCAACACCCGATTGGCTGACTCCACCTGGCCATTCGTCTGAGGGTGCTCGACGGATGCAAACACTTGTTGAATTCCCACCCCTTCGCAAAGCTTCTTCAACATGTGACTTGCAAACTGAGTCCCGTTGTCCGACACCAGGCGCTTGGGCACACCAAACCGGCACACAATATTCTTCCACACGAAACCTTCGACCTTGTGTGCGATGATCTGGGCCACTGGTTCTGTTTCGATCCACTTGGTGAAATACTCAATTGCCACCACCAAGTACTTCATCTGCCTGATTGCCAGCGGGAAAGGTCCCAGGATGTCGATTCCCCAAGTATGAAACGGCCAAGGACTGTAAATCGACTTCAACTCCTCGGGAGGCGCCTTGTGCCAATCGGCGTGCTGCTGGCACTGTTTGCAACACTGCGCGTACTTCTTGCAGTCTTCTCTCATCGTTGGCCAGTAGTAGCCTGCACGGAGAGTCCTCGCGGCCAGAGCTCGACCCCCGACGTGGCTTCCGCATATACCTTCGTGGAGCTCTGCCATGATTCTCGTGCACTTCTCGCCATGTACGCATTCCAGGAGTGGGTGAGTGAACCCAAACCTGTACAGATCGCCATCAATCAATGTGTATTTGCTAGAATTTTTCTTTACCTTCCTAGCCTCTGTCGGATCTAGTGGGAGGAGGCCATCTGCCAGGCACCGCTTGTACTGTGTTATCCAGGTGTCTGGCTCATGGATAGCGCAAACCTGCGTCATGTTCTCCTTCTCTCCTCGACATGCTCTAATTCTCGGCGATCTCAAAGTTTCTTGCGTCAGGGATTTATGGCCTCTCGCTGCTTTCTCCGTCGACTTGCTTATCTGAAGAACCAGGTGATCTGCTACAAATGCCCTTGGTGTCTTCAGAGTTTCTTGAATCACCGTCCTCTGCCTACCCTCCTTGCCTGAGCTGGCGAGCTTGGCTAGCAAGTCAGCTCGGGCATTCTGCTCTCTGGGCACATGCATTACTTCAAAGGAGGCAAAGGAACTCTTCAATTCCTGCACATACTCCAAGTAAGCCGCCATTTGTGGATCTTTAGCCTGGAACTCGCCTGTTACTTGTCCTGTGACTAGCAGCGAGTCACTCTTAGCCATTAGCACCCTGGCTCCCATTTCTTTGGCCAGCAAAATCCCGACGATCAGCGCCTCATACTCTGCTTGATTGTTACTGGCTTTGAAGGCAAATCTCAAAGATTGTTCGATCAGCACGCCATTGGGTCCTTCTAAAATGACTCCAGCACCGCTACCCTGCTGGTTCGACGATCCATCCACCGAGAGCACCCAACGGAAGTCGTCCCCTTCTACTCGTGTCGCCTCTGATGAGAGCTCAACCACAAAATCTGCGAAGATTTGCCCCTTGATCGGGCCTCGGGGCTCATATTTGATATCAAACTCTGACAATTCTACCGCCCACTTCACCATCCTTCCCGCAACGTCAGGCTTCTTTAAGACCTTCTGAATGGGCAGGTCAGTCATCACCAGTATGGTAAAGCTATGGAAATAGTGGTGCAACCTCCTTGCCGAAAATACCACCGCCATCGCGGCCTTTTCCAGGGCCTGATATCTCGTTTCGGGGCCCTGCAGCACCTTACTAACAAAATAAATAGGCTTCTGAGCCTGATCTTGATCCTGGGCGAGCACCGCACTCACCGCCCTCTCAGTTACAGCAAAATACAACCTGAGAGGGGTTCCCACCAGCGGTTTACACAAAACCGGCGGGCTCGCCAGATACTCCTTCAGCTTGACGAAGGCTTCCTCGCACTCCTTCGTCCAAGCAAACTTGTTATTGCGCCTTAAGCACTGAAAGTAGGGATGTCCCTTCTCCCCGCTAGCCGACACGAAGCGAGATAGGGCTGCCATCCGACCTGTTAGCTGCTGGACTTCTTTCACCGTAGCTGGGCTCCTCATCGCCAAGATGGCGGCACACTTATCAGGGTTGGCCTCTATGCCTCTTTCAGTCAAGAGGAAACCCAAAAACTTTCCAGCCTCCACGCCGAAAATGCATTTTTCCGGATTTAGCTTCAACTTGAACTTGGCGATCGTTGTGAACAATTCTTCCAAGTCTTCAACGTGCTTGCTCTTTTCCGGCGAGGTTACGACCATGTCATCGACGTACGCTTGCACGTTCCTTCCCAGCATCGGTGCAAGTACTCGATCCATCAGCCTCTGGTACGTGGCCCCCGCGTTCTTCAGCCCAAACGGCATCACCTTATAGCAATAACATGACCTCTCCGTCATGAAGGCTATCTTCTCTTCATCCATGGGATGCATCTTAATCTGATTATACCCTGAGAAGGCATCTAGGAAGCTCAGCAACTTACACCCTGCAGCACTATCTACCAGGGCGTCTATGCTTGGTAAAGGATACGAATCCTTTGGGCAAGCCTTATTCAGGTCGGTGAAATCGACGCACATGCGCCACTTCCCGTTACTCTTCTTCACCAGCACGACATTTGCCAGCCATTCAGGGTACTGGACTTCCCTGATGTGGCCTGCAGCGAGGAGTTTTTGTGTTTCGTCCCTGATCGCCTGCCTCCTCTCCTCGTTGAACTTCCTTCTTCTTTGTCGCACTGGTCTCACCAAGTTATCCATCGCCAGATGATGGCACAAGAAGTCGGGATCGATCCCGGGCATGTCCGAAACGGACCATGCAAACGCATCCAGATGCCGTTCAATCACCTTGGCGATCTGGTCCTGGAGCTCAACCTCCAGGGATCTTCCCAACTTGAAGATCTTTCCCCCGATCTCTCTCTCGAGCCACTGCTCCACGGGTTTTGGCCTGGTCTCTCTAGCGATCACCGCCCTGGCGATTCCCAGTTCTCTCGCTTCCTCAGGGCGATTCCTTGCCTCTTCTTCCTCCAGGCCAGCGCTCTTCTCCCCCAGCTCAGCGTCCACCATCTCCACGTCCCTTCCGGCGGTCTCTTCTGTTACCGTCGATCTGGACTTCACACCAGGAGGCGGGGTGGTCGTTACGTAACTCACCGATCTCTTGTTTTTCAGGCTATTCTCATAGCACTTCTTTGCTTCCTTCTGATCGGATTTGATGGTGATAACCACCCCCTCCATGGACGGCAACTTCACCTTCATGTGCCGGGTCGATGGTATGGCACCTATCCTGTTGAGCGTGGGCCTTCCCAACAGGATGTTGTATGTTGAAGGAGCGTTTACAATGAGGTATTTGATTTTTTCCGTTCTTGAACCCGCCACATCTGTAAACGTTGTCCTCAATTCTATGTACCCCCTGACCTCCACCTGGTCACTAGCGAACCCATACAAACACCCCCCATAGGGCCTCAGCTGGTCAAGGGGCAGCTCCAGCTGCGTGAAAGTCGGCCAGAACATCACATCTGCCGAGCTTCCTTGGTCCACCAGCACCCTGTGGACCTTTCTTCCTGCTGTTATCAAAGAAATTACTATGGGATCGTTGTCATGAGGCACAACATCCCGGAGATCTTGCTTGGTGAATGTAATATCCACTTCCGGCGAGTGGTCTTCAAACATATCCACCGTCATCACAGACCTCGCGTACCTCTTCCTCTGTGATGCGGTGCATCCACCTCCTGAGAAACCCCCTGCAATGGTGTGGATCTCCCCGTGCGTGGGCATCTCATGCTGTTGGGCTTCTCCACCTGCTGGTTGGGAGCTCGACGCACCCCCCGTCCTTCTATCCAGCAGGTAGTCATTTAGGAACCCGCTCTTAACCAAATCGTCGAGCTGGTATCCTAAAGACAAACACGAGTCCAAAGTGTGGCCAAAGCCTTGGTGAAACTCACACCAGGCATCTGGCTTTGACCCCAGCACCTTGTCGCCCACCTTCTCGGGCGCTTTCAACCTAGCGAAAATATTGGGAATGGCGATCAGATCCGTCAATCCCATAACAAACTTGTGCTTAGGCGGGCGATTGTACTCCCGGCGTGCTGGTTGCTGGCGTCCTTGGCCTCTACCCTTGTTCTTCCTTGGATCATAAGGATGGCGAGCCCTCTGATCCCTTCTGGCCGCCGCTGTCTCCAGCACCCTGTGTGACTGGATCCTGGTCTGGGCACGTGGCCTGGTGGGAGCCACGCTTCCTCTCTTCTCGGCGACTTCACTCTCGTCGGCGATGTGGGCCACCGCAAGTCGCCTAACCTCAGCGAACGTGGCAGGGTGGGCCCTGATCAATGCCTCGCAGAATGGTCCCGGCAGCACGCCCTTCTTAAACGCATAGACCAGCATTTCCTCATCCTTGGCCGGCGATCTGACCATCTGCGCCCCAAAGCGATTCAAGTAGCGAACACCACTTACTTCAGCTACGATCGATTCAGCGATCAATCGGAGAAAACTGTGCGAAACTCCGCAAGAAAACTCAAGAACACCGCAAACCTTCAAACAAACCTGCAACTCCACCAGAAACCACTGCTTTCCCCGCGAATAACCAAACGAGCGAAAGAACTCAGACTCCACCGAACAAATCACGCGTAGACAGCAGAAAACCTCACTTCACCGCTCACAAATCCAAACGAACGGTGTAAAACGCGAAACTACCGAACAAATCTCAAGCAAGCAGCGAACGATGGTTGCACCAGCACACAACCACGCAGAAAACTTCGAAAACCTTCAAGAACTCACGCTGTGGATGAGAGCAAGTTTTACACGGCCCCACGGTGGGCGCCTGATGATCCTGCCTGTTGACCGGGACGCTGGAACCTGCCTCGTCAAAGGATCGACGTGTGCACCGCTTTGAACCTCCGTCCTTCTTCAAGATCCACCTCAAGAACCTGCAAAAGAACAGAGCGGCGCCGCTGCGGCCGATCGCACTCCAACGCCCAAGTCAGTGACCGAACCACCAAATACTGAGAGCAAGAACGCTCAAGAAATCTCAAGGAGCCGTGCAATGTTCTCTCTCACAGTGTGCTCAAGAACTCGCAAACGTAAAGAGTATAATCTGAACGTGCGCGTACCTCGAAAGTTCGTTGAGAACTCTTATATACCTGGTCACTTTCTCTCTCCTGGCAGTTACAGACTTAGACACGTGGCTCGCATCCAACTGTACACGTGCCATCATCTGGAGCCTCCTTGACTTGGACGTTGCTTCTATCTCTTATTTGGCTAAGTTACTTATGCATGGTGTTACTCAGTGCATAGCTAACTTGGGAGTGCGATCTCTACTGGAATTGGCGAGTTAGGGTGCCTTCATACACCTTCCCTGTGGTCTCGTCAGCCGCCTTCATAATCTGCACCACCTTCATCTTCGGCGATGTGCTTGCTCTGGCGATCTCTAATCACTTGGTCGCCTGAGTTCACATCTGGCGACTTCATCTTCAACTGGGCGATCGCCTGGCATGCTGGAGATCGGAGCACGCCAACTTAATAACTGGCGACTACATGAGCCCCCCCGACTTCCTTCCCTTCTGCGGATCTGGCGCCTTGTCAACACGCCTACACTGTAGCTTGGTGCCACGTCGTCACTTCCGACTACCAGGGCGGTACACAAGCCCCCCAGTCTTAAGCGTAGACTTGTCCAGCGAAAAGACTAAAAGAGTCACGCCAATACCGATCTACGTGGCACTGGCGCGGAATTTCAAGCGGTTGTACCTTCTGCTTCTCTGACGCTCCACCAAACCCCTCACCCATCGCTCGACACGTGGCTTCATCAACGGTTACCTTCAGTTAACGTTTGCGCTTCCCAAACCCATTTCGAAAAACCCTTAAACCCATTTTCGTTCCTACTGTTCCATCACTTCTCTTCGTATTCTCGAACGCTCCAACCTTCTTCTGCGAAAAAAAGCTCTCGACGTTCTTCAACTTCCCGAATCACCAACATTCTTCATCGCCTTCCTGATCATAAAAAGGTACTTCCTTTCCTTTTTCTGCTGGTTTTTACTGCATTTTAACCGATTCGCATCATCCTTTAACTGTCTGGTGCATACGTTGTGGGTTGTTTTCGCTATTTCTCCTTCTTCGTAACTTAGGGCTTTGTCTCTGTTGCAACGAACCTCCGTTCGTTCGTTTGTTCACCCTTCGTTCATAATTAGCGTCAGCCCCTGCGAGTCCTGATTACCCTTTCCTTTCTTCTTCCTTTGCAGCTTCCACCATGACTCGCTCCAAGATCACCCCGAATCCACCTCCTTCATCACGAAACCCCTCCTCACAAGCACACAACGCACCGCGAGCGTGCGGTGCCTCATCTTCTCAGGCTGAAAGGCCTGCACCTTCCCGCCCCAACCCGGCCCAGGCTGCTCCGCCTGCCACTAGTGTAGCCGATTTTGCTGAACGTTCCTCCCCCATATTGCTGAAAGAAAGAAAAAGAAAGGAACGTAAGTGTAAAAAATAGGTATAAAGATGAAGAAAAGAAGGAAGGCAGAGCGCGCAACAGAGCTCTTCAAAGGAAGAGCTCTAATACTATAACAGAGTAGGCGTCGACCATGCGAAAGTGAGAAAAAAATGAAAAAGAATATGCGACCCTTGATTGAAAAGGGAGAACAGGGGAACCAGAAAAGAAAAACCGCAATAGCGGTGAAAGCAGTGAATAACAGAAAAGAAGCGAGAAAGGAAAGAGAAGAAGAAAAATGTATTATTATTATGCATGTGAAGTATGTTACAAAGGGGTATAAAAAGGAAATACAAACCGTGTTGGACAGCCCAGAAAAAACCCAAACTGGGCCAAAAAGAAAAATACAAAAAATTATATTTTATCAGCAATTATTCATAGAATATTGATGATGATGAAGAATATAATTCTTCCAAGGAAGGATCTGAAAATGATGACTCAGATGAGGATAATGAAGATGAAGACCAATTGTTGACTTCAGTGGGAGCTTAAACAGGAAAAACATGTTAATATTCCTAACATTTATGCTAGTGTTTTTCCGGTCACAGCTTCAGCTAGGCGACGTCTTTATCCACCAGACAGGATCATGCATATGATCCCTTCACATATGTCTGAAAATTCGAACTCAAACCATAGTGAAGCTGATGAAAAACATGTCTGCTTATTATATCAAACACCTACAAAGCTGTATGGAAAACTCAGATTTTCAGGAGGGATGGTATTGGATCATCCCACGACCAAGTATCTAAAGAAGTTACAACAATTAATCAATAAACTAGAGAAAGAGTAACTCAAATATCGTGGATGGCCAATTTAAAAAAATTAAATAAAAAAGTAATTGGTACTAATTTGCTCATGGAGACTTGGAATTAAAAGTAAATATCTTGATTCTAATTCTAAATATTTTGGTAAGGAGAGTGAAACACGATTCATAACCACCAAACACACTTCTCCTATTATCATCGGTCTCACAAACCAATAATCTTACACATAAAAGTGTCAGGCTACTACGGCTCCAATACACGCAAACAAACATAAAGAGGCCAATTTTAATTCAAAGGCTCCACAACCCTGTTAGGTAAAACCTTTGATATTGATTTTGGGTTTTCAGGCACCATAATGGGACTTCTCATCCTCTAGTTGATTGATTAATTGTTGTAGCACCTTCAGATACTTCCCTGTCATGTGATCAAATAGCATCCCTCTTGAAAGTCTGAGTTTTCCATACAGCTCTCTACTCGTTTCATACAAGACATGTTTCTCATCACCATCACCATTTCCAGTGGAAAGTACAGGGACAATATGCAAGATCCTTCCCGGTGGATAAAGATGATGTCTAACCTGCTTGTCTGATGTTGCCACTGTACTACCTCCTCTTTCTTCAATATGAACAACCTCATCATTCATTTCTGCTTCTGTGGTGCTTTCTTTTGTGGCTGCTTCTTTTTCCTTGGCATCACTAGTGTTAGGATAATCATTCTGTGCCTCAAGTTGAAGCTCCTTCAAATATTGATAAAATTCATCGTTAGCAATGTTGTGAGTAGCAGATATGATTTGCTCCTCTTCTTCATCCATGTCATCATTATCAGATCCTTCACTGGAGGATTTAGATCCCTCGTCCTCATCTTCATAAGTTGTATCTAATGATTGAGAGGCTTCAGCCAAATTTGCTGATTTAGAACTTGACAATGCCGCAGTATTCTCACGTTGGGGCCACGTTATCATTGACCGAGTTCTTTGTTTACTATTCATCACAACCTTCAGGTATAAAGAAAGAATCTTAATGTGAGTAAGGAGAAATTAGTATAAAAGTGTACTTCTTGTAAGATCAATAGATCAAACATGGTTCCCTCGTATGCAACAGTAATAACTTGTTGTAATGTAAATGTTTTTTTTTCTTACTGTAACTGCTTAATGATCATATCCACAATGTAAACCACAATTAAGCATAAACAAGGGAGGTTGAAGGTACCTGGGTGCCACGTGATACTGCATGATTCACGATGGCTTTTGCATAAGATGCAAATGGTAAGCGAGATCCGATTGAGCTGCAAGCAGATTTTATGAACTTTTTACTCTTAACCAGATCCTGTAAATCATGCAATCAGTATTAATTATGGAGTGACATAATAAAAGCCAACTTAAGCTGAGCAAAGAACCAACCATTTCCTGAGAGAAAACGTTTTCCGAAGTTAAACCATTAACATAAATATGGACAACATATAAAAAAAAACACCTTTGGCAAAACCATGTATCGTTGAAAGAACTGATTTGAGCACCTCGGAAATGAAATCATGAACAGAAGAAATTGACAATGTAGGCACCATGTCATAACCATTTATAATGGAAGTGACAAAGGGCTTCCCGAATTCCGCCAAGTCCAGTGACATACAAGCAGCTGCATTAAAAATTAAAATTGTGAAACAACAAAACAACTAATTAATTAATTAACAATGACAGATAAAAGTCTTGAAAACTTTCATATTTAGGGTTGAAATATTATCCATCACTTTTTTAATAAATACCTTAAGTTTCATTTATTTAATGTTCACAAGAAGAAATATAGATATAAATTTACGAACACAACTTGGTTGCATTAAAACTAAATATGAGAGATCGATAGCAATATATTTTCAATTGGTGTTATAATGAAATATCACAAGGAAAAAAATATTATGCATTACTTGTCATAAATTGATAAAATGTATATTTATTAATCCCTATTGGTCATAACAACAATCTTTATTTATAATATAAACTCAAATGCAATTCATAGCATGGCTATCAAATGAATTATAACGGTCAATACTTTCTGCATATCTATTTCAAAACTATGCAGAATGAAGTCTCGTAGAAAAAAATGAGTTATTTTACATGGGGTGAAAGACCTACGTAGAAAACTCATTTTTACTTGTATTATCATGTCCAAGATGTGGGTTTGTCAAAAAGATTACAATTACTTCTTTAGAATCAGCAAAACTCGTACTATTCTACATCTGGTTAATTCCAGAGATGATGAGATGATTCAATTATAATAAAAACGTATTGAAAATTAATACTCAATCTAAAGCAGAATACAAATTTAGATAGAAATCAGTATTAGCACATGCCTGGACCAAAGGTGACACAAGTGCATGAAGAGAACTGTTTAATTTCTCTAAGCATATATGTCAACAGCGCAGCAGTACCACCACCAAGTGAGTGCCCAACGATCTATTAAATAAAGATTGGGTTGAGTTGCATGATTAAATAAAAACAATACACAATTTGAGTTTATAAAAACATTGAAGCAAGAGTGTGGCATATAAAAGTTGACCACAATATTTTGAATTAGAAATCGGGGAATTGTCATTATAGTGGGTGAACATTTTAATCAATGTTCTTCAAAAAAGCTTAAGTAAGAGGCTAATATAATAATACCTTGACTTGGAAATCGGGGTATTGATGAAGTTCATCAAGAAGTTTAGGAGTGCAGTGTTTTTTTATCCAACCAGCTGCAGCAACCATACCACGGTGCCCATGTCCTGAAATCACGTTCTTCCTCTTCAGCTCACCATCACTGCAAATGAAATGATTGAAGGAAACGGGATCACCGATTACATCTGTCAGAGTGTCTTTTATTTCACGAGTTCCCCGGATGAACACAAACAAACATTTTGATTTTTTATCACGTATGACTGTGAAAGCAGGCTTCTGAATCTGCCAAAACAAACTGTTAGATAAACTAGCATTTGATAGATTTGCTGCATCTTCAAGTATAAAAACTAAAATAACCCTTTACCCCAGCTCTTGTGTTCCTTAGGAGAACGTCCTCTTGGCGAATCCAGCAGTAAATAGAAAGGAACGAAAGTGTTTATTGCTTAAAAGCATGGTCCGTATCAAGCATTTTTTGAGCTCATACAACTCCTTTAATAATTCAGGGTCTGTGAGTTGCACACAATCATCTCTTTCTTTACATTCGATTGCAACTGTTTTCTTATCCTACAAGAACCCAGTAAGGACATTAACTAATGAATAAAACTTGAATGGAGGGAAAGAATGAAATGGATGTACCGTTTCCATGATAGCATAAAGGATGGCTCTATGCATGTCAAATGGGTCACATTTGCCGCCAAGTGTCTCTGCATAACCGAACCTCATCATGACTTCTGCTAAAGTGAATACCATATCCATGGAAGTTTTGGGCACCTCAGCAGGTCTTTTTTGGAGCTTCCCCGCAGCCCTCTTAACCGCTCTGGAGAGTGTCATTTTTTCCAGTGGAATGCAAAGAAAGAAGAAATTTAAGATCGGGAAAATGGAACTATAGAAAGAAGAAAGAACAATGATTTGAGTGGCTTGGAGTCTAATGTTGGAAGGGTGTGAGCTTATATAGATAAAACTGAGCATTTCAAGAATTCCAACCCAACCCTCCATTATACAAAACTTGGACAGAAACCATATTTTATCGGACACATTTTCCTGTTAAGCTATCTGTTTAATGTCTTTTATGCAACGGATATTGATTTAGTTCCTCAGTAAGTTTGTATTGCTTTTTTTTTCTGCACTTTGTTTATTGAAAAAAAATTTGTTTACGTTCAAATTTCCTTACTTTATTGCCCTTTTGCAAGTCATTACACATATTTTTTGGATTTGGTTTAAATTTAATTTGTATAATTTTAATTAATTTGAAAATATATATAAGTATTTAAATTGGTATTACGTGAAAACAAAACTCTGCAAGTACTATTACTTAATTATGTCTCCAATTTATTAAACACGATCATGTGGTATGCGTGGCCTTAGGCGGAAATAAAGTTAAATAAAAGATTTATGATAATATATACTCTGAAAACATATTTAAGAGGATGGAGTTGTCATTCTAATTAACAATTACTTCACATATTAACGTGTGAAAAATATGTGAAAAATATGTTTTTAAATAACCTTGATGTTTGGTATAGGGATCTACATTATTCGTGTCATATATATGCTAATCCTGCACCATTTGGTAAATTGTTTTCTTCAAAAAAATGAGTGGCATCGTTGACGTTTACCTGGCAAAGGAAAGTCACCTCGTGCATTCTTTTCACACTGCTATTAGCAAGCTATTGGGTTTTTCTTGCGACCTTGTAGTTGAACTTATTTTCTTGGTTTATAAATATAAACATTTTTTATCAGTTAAAAAATACAATAAAATAAAAATGGATCATTTTAGATACTCCAACCCTTATAAAAAAATTCCACACATATTAAAGATACTCCCAATAACTAAACTTAGGAACATTTTCACAAGTAATTAAAGATACTATGTTCTTCCATCACAAAAGAAGAGAAGAATATTATTTATAACTCATACAACTATACCCTTGCTAATTCACTGCCCACACCTAAAAAGCATGGATTATCAATCCCTGTATTTCTGGGTTAAATCCAAGATAATATTTGAGATAAGTACTTAATAAATTAAGGAATTGTAAGTTCTTAATAAATTAAGAAATTCTCGACTGTTAAAGTAAGAAAATATAAAGAAATCACGTTTCCAATAAAATGTTTTAGTTATTATTTTTGGTTCTACTTATAAAAAATTCTTGACCTTAGGACCAGTGAAAGGTCAAAACGGTGAATGATCGAAATGTCGAATGATTTATTAAACAATATTTAATATTATTTTGTTTCTTGAAACAATGACAGGTAAATATGTTCAAAACATATTAATTATTAATTAAAGTGAAAATTATAAAATAAATTTAATTATAAAATTAATTAGTGGATATATTATGAGGTGAAAACACGGTAGTATAAATAAAAATACATTTAATTTATTAGTTAGATAATTAATTAACACTTAATAATCAAAATTAACTTAAGCATTGAAGAGTTTCACCCACCTTCTATATGTCATACCGGAAAGTTGATAGCTCATTCCACATTGTCGAAAAAGAAGGTCAAATAGCTTAAGAACAAGTTGATGGGAGTGAAGTAGTTACAGGATGAAGATTTAGGTGAATACACTGCATATTGTGTATGAACAATTCTTAAATTGAAGGTAATTAGAAAGTCAACAAGCAACTAAAAAAAAGCACTAGTACTTATCAACAAGCAACATAGTAACAGTTTTGGAATTAGCATTATGATTAGCATATTGTAGTTTTGGAAACCTAATTTTTTAAGCACTAGTTCGATCCACTCGTTAACTTTATCAAGTCATTAATAATAAATTAACTTATTAGAATTTAAATTTTCTACCATGCTTTAATGTTAATTTAGAGATATAAATAATGGAAAAAATTATTTACTCTAGTGTTAATTTATATATATATATATAAATTATTAAAAAGTGGACTTTAAGCTCACATACCCTCTCACACTGAGATATGCCAACTTGTGCTTGCGACCATATATTTATGTGTGGTCCGATAACGTCCTGTTAGTGGGTGACCTCATAAGTGTTGAATATTTCAAGGATCCTAACTTAAAGTGTTTGATGGAGCCATGATTGAAGTCTTGAGTGAAGACCTGTTGCCTTATGTGTCTATGTAGCTTAGGTTTTATTTTGGGTGGCTTAATTTATCTTTTACCTTTAGGAATGATGAAGGACCCAAGAACAAAATGATTTTCAACTGGTTAAACTGATTTTTAATTGATTTAAATGGTTTTCAACTAATTAAAAATGGTTTCAACTGGTTTAAATTTTGTTTTTTTGGAAAGTTACAATTTTTTAATCTGTTATCTTACAAATCAATTGATTGAAAATATTGAAATGCTTTTAGATTTTTCTCTAATGTGTTTTACCTTTGAAAAACCATATTTTAATATGTAAGATTATAAGTATTTTCAGTTAAGAAAAAACAATTTTCACACAAACTACTTGTTTTGATTAAAATCAATAGATTGTTTTGTTTTTCATCCGGTTGATTTTACTTGACAAGACCCTTTTATGTTTTAAAAACTATTTCTGTTTCATCTTCTATAAAAGTGTGAGTTTGTTTTTAGAAAAAAGGTTTTGAATATTGCTTACACAAAATACACTTTTACAATTTGTGAGAATCAAAGAGTGAGTTGCTTTGGAAGAATTAGTTATTGTTTATCTTCGAGTGTTCTTGGTGCCTAATTTTCATCATCCAACTAGAGTTCAAAGGTTCTTCAAAGTGCTCATGTGAATTGAGAGACCCCTTTGTATTTCTTGGTTCACAATCAAGGTGAATCAGTTCCTTTTCAGTATTGTTCTTTAATTCTTTATATAAGTGCCAAGATAGGGTTTCTTGGTGGTACTCACAACTGTAATAGGGTGTTGTACTGAGTGGTTGGTTCTTGTAGTGTTCAAAAACTGTGTTGTTGTTCTTTTTGTAAAAGAATTTTCGGTGATCTAGCGAACTCCATCTTGGTGTGAGGTGGGGCTGGATATAGCTATGTTATGAGTGATCCAATATAACTTTAAAAGCTTTCTTTATCACTGCACTTTGTTTTTCTACATAATTGTTTGTAATAGTTTAAAATCAATCAATCATTTTTAGAATCAAGCAGTTATTCTTGTTATTTCCAGATCTTTTTGGTTTTCTGAATTGAACAAAACTCATGTGCTAAGCAATTTTGTGTGTAACACTGTGTATTGATTCTGTTTGTTGAGTCCAACAAACACTTGCCAGAATAATTCAATCTTACAAAATCGGTTCATAAGATAAGATTTTCACAAATTTATACTATGAAATATTTTTATCTATAGTGAATGTGAGATGTCCAACATAAATAATGAAATAAAATATTGTACTATTTTTTAATGCTTCTTAAAAGTATAACGATATTAATCCAAGAATTAGTTTTCATGAAGTTAATTATATCTATCATTTATGAAGATCAAGATGCGACATCAATCATAGTCCTCACTAGTACAAGAATACTGATTATAAAAATTAATATAATTTTAATCAATATGACATAAAAATATTTAAATTGATATTACGTGAAATCAAACTTTACAAGTTCTTTTACTCTCTTTTTTTTATATCAGCAAAAAAGTAAATAATTAAACATAATTAAACAGGAGCATTAAAGGGGTGGTTAAACCTTAGCTAAATATAAAAAAAATCACCTTTCTCCATACTCAAATAAGTTCTTTTACTTAATATTGTCTCCAATTTATTAAACACGATCATGTGGCATGGTTGCTCTTAGGCTGAGCTGAAGTTAAATAAAAAGATTTATGATAATATATACTTTGAAAACATATTTATGAGGATGCACTTGTCATTCTAATTAACTATTAGTTCACATCTTAGCGTAATCATACGTTAAAACATATTTAACGTGTGAAAAGATGGTTTTTTAAAGAACCTTGATGTTTGGTGGGGATCCTGATTATTCGTGATCATATGCTAATCATGCACCATTTCTCCTCATTTTTTCTCTCTTTCATAAGTAACATAGTTGACGTTTTAAAGTCAAGTCAACTTTTTAAAATTCTGCATTCTTTTCACATTGCAATTAGCAAGATTCATTCCCGCCAAAAGATATTCAGCAGATAAAAAAATTTAATTCTGATATTTTAATATATATATATATATATATATATATATATATATATATATTCCTCAAGAAGGTAATCTGATAAATAATTTGAAACAGGATAAGTTTGATGATTTGCTGCTTTAATTTTTTTTATAAAAAAAATAAATAAATTAAAAAAGACACTTTAAAATGTCTCTATTCAAATGCCTACAATTTTTCCATTTTGCTTTCAAATCTATAAAGACTAAAACATTTTTATCAGTAATAAATAAAATAATTAATAAAACACTTCAGGTGTCCCAGACCTTATAAAAAACATCTACAAAAGATACCAGACAAAAAAGATAAATACAAGCACAAAGGCCTAGATCTTTGGCACTTGCTTTTTCAAAAGCAAATAAACTAAAACTTAGTCTCACAGAAAGCATATTACAGCAAGTTGTTTCATAATAAAAGGCAAAGCTTTAAAACCAAAAAAAACCAATCAGCATAACCAAAAGTGCACCAGATCTGCATAATTTTCAGGTTATGCAGCATAATAAGTTAGTGGCTGCCATGAAATTTGTGTCACTAGCTACTCCATTACCCTTCGTCAATGGCCCACCGAGCCTACTATTGGTATAATCTTCAAATTCCTAGCACAACCAGGGCAACAAAAACCAACAAATTCCATGATTAATACTACAATGTACAACCAAAAACATAAAAGTTCATTCTATTTTGGGTCTGCAGAATTATGCAGCAAGCTTTAAAAGCCTAAACTACCTGCATAATTATACAACAATCTTTAAAGCCTAAACTACCTGCATAATTATGCAGTATACCCTGCATAGCGTCATGGCAGTGTCAAATTTTGTGTATTGGCATAAGTACTAACAAAACCATGTTCTGCATAACTCATCTTCTCAAACATTGTGCCTTATTTTTCTTGTAGTGAAAATCTCTAAGACGCAGGTGATTTGCTACTTCAGTATAATTGTCTATCAGTATATTTTTTTGAACTTGGTATGTCTTTTTTTGAATAATATTGTTTTTTTTCAATTTGTTTCAATCATTCCTTCTGAATGGGATTACCATTGCGGTTCTGGCATTCTGGAATAAATGAAAAATTAAAAAAGGCTAAGTTTAGGGTAAGCTAGAAACATCACTGCATATGCATATACCTGTATAGACAAAGTGGACCTTGATAGTACCCGAAACTGATTGTAGAATTGTTGATGTGCCAGTTGTCTTTTCGCTCCTTAATTCAAGTCTCATCCTTTAATTGTTGGTACTCAGTTAGGATTGACCTGAAAAAGGTACTCCGACAATCAAGTAAGTACTTTGTGTTAAGAGTGTATAGGGAAAGTTGATTACCTTACACATTTGTAGATGGTTTATTTATAGTTTTTTAATCATGGATCTTTGTTGTGATGGACCGAATCTATCAAATATCAGTGTTAACTAGTTTCTAGCATGATCCTTGATTTATAGGGAGGTATATTAATATATTGGTATATTTGGAGAATATCTTTAATAAATCAATATCTTCCACTAAATCAATGTTAGCTGATTTCTCGGGAATGTCACCCGGATTCGATGAGACATAATCATGATTCATAGAAATTTTTCATGATTGTCATTGTTCTCATTTTATTGAGCTCCTTTAATGTATATTAATGCGGTCGGTCGGTCATCAATACCGAGTGACATGGACTGTCCGGTACTGACCTGACCGGTACAATAAGTAAACTGTTTGCTGAATTAAATAAGTTCAACTTTAAACAAGAGGTCATAGAAACACATAAGGAAAAAATAAAGGCTAGAGGAGGATATAAATCACTGCAACATCTCTGCTCTTGATGGTGCTTAAAGTGGACTCTGGTTTAAGGATGTCATGAATGGAAGCATTGTATGTAGCTGCTGGGTGTGCTTAAGGAATTCAAGTGAGCAGTCATTGACATCGCTTGGCAATAGTCCGTGACATTATTTATCATTAGAAGGGCTGAACTAACCACTCTGTTGATTGAACAACCCATGTATGGAAGGCATAGTCTGTATGGTGAGGGTTGGTGGCAGAAACAACATCATCGGTGGAGTCCTTATTCAAAGGCATGCATTTCTTAGTGTTGGAATCTTTGTCTTTTACTGCATAATCTGCTGGTTATGATGACTAAAGTGTTGGAGAAATTACAGTTTTCTGCACTGATAGGGGAGCTAAACATATGTTCATTTTCACAGGTTTAGTAACTGCATTCAGAAGTACAGGCTAGAGGCAGCATCAAGAGTTTTTTAGCTGCTAAGAGGGTTTCTATAATGCTTAAAACTCTGTTTTTTTTGTTGCATAATGTGTTGTTTTTGTTGGCTATAGTGCTGGAGATTCTGCAGTTTTTGCATTGTTAGGGGAACCAAACTTGTGTTGTTCTTCATAAGTTTAGTAGCTTCTTAGGGAAGTATATGTTTGTTCTTATTTTGTAAAATGTTGTATCTCTTTTAATTCATTTAATCTTTGTGGATAAAAAAATACGAAATTTATTCTATATGAATGTCTGGTAAACATGTATGGAACTTTTATAAGAAATGAATAGGATTAATAACAGCTCATGGTAACCAAAGCAAACAACATTTTTACCACTTCAACCTGAGAAAAAGAGAAAACAATTGTAAGTTAGAAATAGAATAGTAGATAGTGATGAGATATTTTAAATGATATAATTAAAAGTCTCGAGATGGATCACTAATAAAAAATAAGCAAATACTTTGATTGATGTTTATTTCTAAAATCATGCATTTAATGTCTTATGTGAACTCTTTATCTTTTTATGTTTGGTGATGTGCTTGTTTGCCCTATGCTAGTTTTGTTTGGACTAGTCTAATAAAAGGGCATGCAATGATATGTTTTTTGATGTAAAATTCTAAATTTGATTTAACCAAGTCTTATATGGCATTTGAAAAAGGGTCTTTTGGTTTGCATTGTTTTTTCTGTATATGTCTCACTGACTCTAAAAGCAATACAAATTGTTTTTTTTACTATCTATTTTCCCTTGTACAATAATAAAATTTATTTGGCATTATATTCTAGTGAAATCAACCTAGGGATGCAATGATGAATCATGAAAGCTTAAAAAACATATGGACCTTTGTTCAGTTCATTGCGCTTGCCAGAAACTTTTAAAGCACCAAATGAAGAGACATAGAAGAACACTTTTGAATATGACTTGTATTTTGTACCACTTGTATTACTGATAACAGACATAAAAACAACATTAGAATTTTTAGATTTGAACAGTTTTCAATTGGATTGACTTTATGTATTACTGATAACAAATATAAAAACAACTACAAGTATATGGGTCAGCACAATATTAAGATAAGTTGTGGCTCATTCTTATTTATATTTGTTATAATTCATTTCTATACAACTTGCAACTCTTACTCATACTTCATTCAACCCATACAAATAAAGCCAATTTCATGACGTCCTACATAAGGTCACACTCTCCTTGGCATTTGAGACTATTAAGCATGCAAAATAATCTATCTAGTGTTTGACTATGTACATGGATTTTTGTACTCTGTATTATATTTTCTATTGTAGTTTCATATTCTGTTGTATTCTGTATTCTATATATATTCTTAGGTGGTATATTTTCTATATATAGCTTTTGCATAGACTTTTCTATCTTTGTATCATCTCTATTCTTCTCTTTATATGGTATCAAAAACATTTTTTTTCCATTCATGACTTCTGTTACTTCTTGATGTGACCCAAAAACACATGAAGAGAACTAAGGATACTAAACTTGAAGGGTCATCTCAACAAGTAAATAAATATGTCATCAATAGGAGGAATGTGCAAGGACCACAATGCTTGAAGTTCTTCTTATTAGTGTTCTTAACATTTGTAATTTCTTTACAATAGTTTTAAAATAGAACATAAAAGGGAAATATGAAGGGAAATATGAATATGAGTATAAGACTTATGAGAAATAGTAGAAAAGTCACTTTTGTCATGGGTTTGTGACTTGTTGGGCGACATTTGCAATGCCTTTTCATTTGCTTTTTCCTTTTCCCTTTGAATGACTGACCCTCTACTCTATATAAAGAGGTGTTTGGCTATTGTGAAAACACATTAAATTGAAATTGAAGTAAAGTTACTCTTCTCAAATTAAGAGAGATTTTGTGAGATTTGTTCTCCTTCTCATAGTCTTATCTTGTGAGTCTTTGGGAGCTCTCAAGTGGCGACATTCTTCACTCATTTTGGAGCCAATCACCTTCCAAGTGGCGTGACCATTCCCTTGTCTACAACCACATAAGTTTTTCCAACCTTTTCATCTTCTTCCATTTCCATGTCATATCAAAATTCTAAAACATGTCTTGTTCATTTGTTTGATGTTTCAATCGGTTGAATGTTGCTATTGATTGATTTCAATCGGTAGTTTGTGTGTTGTTATTGTTTTTAATGGGTTTAATCGGTTCATCTTCTCCTTTTGTGTTCTTAAAATGGGTTTTTATTCGGTTATGTGTTCTTGAAATTGCTTGAGAATCTTGATCCTAATTCTTAAAAGTGTCTATTAATGCTTCATCTTCTAATCAACTCACATCACTTCTTCTTCTACATCTTCCACCACCAGTCATTCATCTTCCTCTTTTCCCATGGGACCTCTTCCACAATCACTCTAAAGCTGGATAATGACAATTTTCTTCTTTGGAAACAACAGGTTCTATCTACAGTTAGGTTGGACACTTTCTTGAAGGCATTGGTGTCCTTGATCGGTACCTACCGTCCACCGCTAATCAATCTCCAAAACCTAATGATGCCTATCTTCACTATATACAACAAGATCGCCTCGTTGTGTCTGGCTTCTTGTTTCGATGACATCAACCGTTCTCACAAAGATGGTTGGCCTCGAGAAATCAACTAACATATGGAAATGCCTATGCACTTCATACGCGTCTCATACCAGGGCAAACAATCAAGAAACTGATTCTTCTTCTTAAAACCCCAAAAAATGATAAGTTTGTACCACTTATCTTCTGGATATAAAGAAAACTGTAGATACCTTGGCAACGGTTGGTGCTGCTACCTCCATTGAGAAACACAACGAAACGATTCTTGATGGCCTATCTGATGAGTATGATGGTTTCATTACATCAATTATATCACGAACGAATCCATATAGTGTTGATGATCATGAAGCTTTGCTGCTTGTTCAAGAAGAGCATTTTGAAAAGCACAAAACTCAGTCTTCTTTAATCCAAGCCAATATTGTTTATGGAAATGTCACTGTTACAAATCTTGCAAATGCTCGTTCTAGGTTTAATCCCAATTCTTCTCGTGGTGGTCGTATGCCTTAAAGAAACCATAAGTCTCGTTCAAATCGTTTTACCAATGCTCGTATTCCCAACAATAATGCTTCAACCTCGAATATGCCTTGGCACACCGACAAACATCCATGCCAGATTTGTGGCAAACTTGGCCATACAACACTTCGTTGTTGGTACAAGAATGACCAGTTTGAAAAAAATTGCTTCAGTGCTAACATGTCTCAATTTCCCTCTCACCTAGATGAAGAATCCTCAATTATTGGAACGCCATCCACCGTAATTGATCCTCTGTGGTACCCTGATAATAGGGCATCCCATCATATCACAAATGATTCAGAAGTCTTTATCAACAAATCAACCTATCAAGGCGCTGATCAAGTTCAATTTGGTAATGGTACAAGTATGCGTGTTGCACATATTGGTACTGCTAAATACACTCCATCACATACTAATACGAAATTATCTTAAGAAATCTTCATGTTCCTCACATCACAAAAAATTTACTTAGTACACTACAAAAAAATGATTGAATGACAATTAATTTAGAAACCAAAAATAAATAGTTTCTATAGTAACTAATTTAGATACCATTTTATAAACTAAAAATTATTGGTTACTAAAATAGTATCTATTATTAATAAAAATTATAATATAATTAGATGCTATATTTTTGGTTGCTAAAAATAAAAATAAAAAAAGTTTTTTTATAGAAACCAATTTTTTAGTCTCTTGCTAAAATATAAATGGAAACCATTATTTTAGTCACTTTTAATCTAGTTTAGAAACTAATTTTTAGTCTCTAAAAATAATAAAATTAGAAACTAATTTTTTAGTTTCTAATCACCATATAATTAGATACTTAAATTTTTAGTCATTATTATTTAAATTTAAATACTAATTTTGAACTAATTAAATTTTATATAATTAATTATTAATTTATAAAATATTTTAAATTGATAAGAATAAATTTACTAATTTATTAATTTTAGTTTAATATTAAAATAATTAATATCAATTTATAAATTACATTTAAAATAATATTTTAATATTTTAATTTTATTTAAATATAAAATTAAATTAATATTTAAATTAAATTTTATAAAATTAATTATTAATTTAATTTAATTTTTTTAAAGTTTGAGAGAATAGACTGCAGGTAGGTTTGAATTTCAAACTCTTTCTACCTCTTTATTTCTACATTTTCCGTTCATCTTTCACTCTCATCTAACAGTAACACACTCCCCAATCGGAACTGTACCCTGCGACGGCAACATTCCCGGTCGGAACACGTGACGACAACCCTGTGACGCGACGGAAACGCGCGACGGCAACGCTGCGACGCGACGAGAACGCGCGACGGCAACCCTACGACTGGAACCCTACGACGAGAACGCGCGACGGTAACCCTATGACGGGAACGCGCAACAGAAGCACACCCTGTGCGACGGTAACACGCTCTACGAAAACGAAGCTTCTCTGCTCTGAAGGAGGCTCTCTTCTCGCTCTATTGTAAGTTTCAATTCGTGCTCCATTCTTGCTCTGTATTTTTTAATTTTAAGGAGATATCAAATTTGATTTTGAATCTTTTATTTTCAATGTTTTTTCATTACAATGAACATATTCTTTATACATTTTAGGAATCTGCCTAGCTTTGTTTCATTGTTTCATTGCAGCAGAGTAGGATGTTTTTACTTATCTCAACTATCAACTGATAATTCTTTTAATTTATGTATAGATTCCTTATAAGATAATAGTGTTAGTTTTTTAGAATAGAGTATTCCTGTGTGGTATAAAATCCAAATCAATCCATTAATTTATTCACAAAATTCTCCATCACTTAAATTTATGCATCCTGAACATATTAATAAGATATATTTGTATGAAATTGGCCTTATAATCTTGCACACACTTTTTGATTCTATAAACAATACACATGATGTTTCTATTCCAATCACAACATATACAAATTTATTGTTAGTTAGTTTATTGCTGTTGTGTGTTTAAATACATATCTGTCTAGAAATCACTGTCACTGCCACGAGACCAATTGCTATCTCTCTAGAAGTTCCCATCACAGCATATACAAATTTAAGTACAAAAACAAAACAGAAAGAGAACATGAATATTGCTGGCTATCTGTAATAGAAAGAAAAATTGAGAAACGTATAAAAAAATCTACAAATTCATTATTTTGAAATTTTGGATGAAAAGTAGTGTGGTTGAAGTGAAACAGCTTGCGATAAAGCTCAATTTCATGATTTTCAAAAGCTGGGATAGGTTTGTAGAAAAAGTTGTTAATGTACTTTCCCTGAAAACTGTTTGAGCTAGAGGCATACACTGCTATAGTGATTAGTCTCTCTCAACCTCTGGGTTCCTAGTCTATCCGACCTGTCCTTCATCATCAAGTTCATCTAGATTTTGCCTCTTAGGTGCATCTTACAAGACAAGGGTATGTACGTATGTTCCTCGTCACTTTTTTATTATTATATTTCAAGGGTAGGTGCATCCATAACTATTATTACAAAACACAACTCAATTATGCAACACCACAGTGTAAGAACCGAGGGAAATCCTAGACATGGATGGGGCAACCTAGACATGGTAAAAAGCAACCAGAGAAAGGCTTACTCTAAGTGAAACCCTAAGCCTGCAAAGGAGTCAGACTCTGACTGGATATCCAGAATGGCCATAGTGAACACGGGCTTTTGAATTAATGTAAGATATTCTAATATCTCACAGAGCAAATATGGAAGCATATTGTGATACTTAGGCCTTGAGGCCCTCCTGACCAATAGATTAGCTTTGAGATGGGTTTTCCTCCTGGGTTTGAGTCGTACTAAAAACATTGGAACAAATCAAAGGGAGCATGTCCCAATTAAATAAAGACTAAATCAAATTTAAATGCAACTTTCACGTTTAATTTAAAAATATAAACTACTATTGCACAAATGTAAATATTACAGTAAAGGAAATATTAAGTGAGTGTAAATTGTAAAACTCCACTAGTTTTTTCTCTTCATTTCCCCAATTTAACTGATTTCCCAAGTTAAAATAAACCTTAAACATTATTAACAAATTTCACCTGTTGTCCCAGCCTGCCAAGTGATGGATCCTTGATGGCTGACCCAAATAAGAGTTCTTGACCTTTTCTTTTCTTTGATATTGGTGGTGATGAAAAGCCAGAGGAACCAATAGCTCCAGTTATGGCAGCATTGGCTGCCTGCTGAATATACACCATGTTGTTATTTTGATCTCCATGGAACAAAGCCTGTCTCTCTTCACTACCCTCAAAGTTTTTGCAATCCATGCATTTACAATTTTCAGAACAAAGAATGTTGGCTTGGAAGCACTCACAGTACTTCTTGAGGCACCCAGATTTTTTACAATGGCACCCCTTGTTGTGCTTTCCCAATATCAAAATTTCCCCAGCATCCTCCTACATTTATTTTGATGTCAAAAACAATTGAAAAGTAAAAAGAAAAATGTAACACTTTTATCAGTACTAGAAAAATTACTAACTTCTGAAGAAAAATCATTTGTTTACCGTTTTACACTTTATAGCATATATAAGTGACCTCCAATTACAATAAAGAAGCTTTGCATGTAAGTACACAATGAATTTAAAGAAAATTAATAAAAGATAACAAGATAAATGTCTTGCACCACCGTATCAGAATGAAACCTGACAAGGTTTTAAATTTATAATCAATAAAAACAATACCTTAAATCAATGCTAATGAACCGAGGGGAATCAAATCAGTGTGTTAGGTTGTTATTGGACATTGGAAAAACCGAGGAACCAGTATGACACCAAACCAACACTGGCAATTGCTTCTTTGGTGCCAAAGAGAAAGAGGGGAATTGCTGGCACACACATAGATCCTTACCAAATCAACCTCAGAGTACACTGTTATTATAGGTCACTGTTATTGTTTACCTGCACATTAATGAAAAGTTTCCAACTAATTTCTTTTTAATTACTTCAAATAGACTGAGAAGCAATCATTCATGAAATAATATCTGTTTGTTTTCTTGATCAATATTCTATTGGTATAAATATTCTATTGATGTTAACAGGCAGAATTTACACGTAAATTTGAAGACTTAACACAAAATGCATCTGCACGTAAATTAGTTTCTACATATTTGGTTACTAAATTAGTTTCTACACATTTAGTCACTAAATTAGTTTCTATATATTTGGTTACTAAATTGGTTTTTATTTAATGTCACTAAATTGGTTTCTAAATTAGAATCTAAATTGGTATCTAAAATTAGCGACCATGATTTTAGCCACTTAAGACTATTAGTTTCTAAATTAGTTTCTAATCAAGTTAGTGATTAATTTTATCATTTTAGAAACCAAAAATTTAGTTTCTAAAAGCACTTTTTCTTGTAGTGGTAAATCTTCATGTTCCTCACATCACAAAAAAATGACTTAGTGTATCTCAATTTGCCAAAGATAATAATGTCTACTTTGAATTCTTTCCTAAAGATTGCTATGTGAAACATTAGGTAACCAAATAGACTTTGCTTCTCGGAACTGTTAAAGATGACCTCTATGTGTTTTCTGAGCCTATTTTTTCTGTTTCTGCTGATGCAAACAATACTGTGCTTAAACCTGGAAATTCTGATATACAGCTTTGGCATGCTAGACTAAACCACTATAATTACAATACAGTTAAAACAGTTTTACAAAACTGTACAGTCAATATTGTGAAAGATCATGCTATAATTTTTGTTCGGAGTAGAGAGAGTGGATTCTGTGGTTGCTGCACTCTTGGACCAATATACTTGAGAATGGGAGTGCAGACAAATTCAGAGAAGAGGAAGATGATACCTCTTCATTTTGTTTTAATCTCAGAAAGTTCAAAAATAAGGAAAAAAGTAATTGGAAAATGAAAAGAATTATACAATTGGTTAATACTAAATATAAATCAATGGAGACGATTTTACTTAATCATTTAATCCGAGTTGAATAAGATGGAATTGGTCGTGTTAAAAGTTGAGTTTTTGCTTGCAAAAGTTATACAGTTTAGAGGGGGAGGGATTGTTGTGAAAATCAATCCAAATTTTCCTAACATTAATACAAGAAAGTTAAAAAGCCAAAAGATGTATTCCAAGAGGATGGTGAATGTATCTTGACTCTTGAAAATCCCATTATCATAATGAGATATAGATGAAGAGGCGGGATAGATAAGGGTCCACTAAGTGTTATTTATGAAGGAAGTCATGAACCTTTGCTATATAAATAGATCATGTGAATGAAGAAGGTACACACACAATAGAGAGAGAGCGGTCACCACCCTAAATCAAAGGGGGGTGGTTTTGTAATGGGTGACGGTTTCTCAGGTTGCCCTGAAAATTTGTAGTGGGAAGAGTTTCTCAAGTTTGTCCAGAAAGCTTGTAATGTGATGTAATATAATGAATACTTTTGAGACAAGTTCGTGGACAAAGGCAAGAGGTGACGTGTGTGTGCCGTACCTTTATTTATTTTTTCTGTGATGTTATGTGTGTGCCATACCTTTCATCCTCATTGTGTGTAAGAAGGAATATTGTTCCTCAATCTTGGCATACTCTTTTTTCTTAATATATTGTAGTTATTTCTTACCTGCTGGGCTTTGCAATTATTTTGACTGAAGTTTGTTCTCATTGTTTCTTATATTCGGCAGATCTTCATGGAATTGATCGAACTATTTTGAATCGTGCACTGAAACTATTAGAACAGAAAGGAAAGCTTGTGGTCTTTAAAGGAACTTCAACTGACGATGAAGGAGTTAAATTTTCTGTATAATTATTTTGTGTATTACTCCATTGAATTTCGGTGGATTTTACTAAGGTAATCAATAATAGAATCCTTTGCCATCTGCTTGATGAGTTTGTTGATGTTCAAGAACAAGCTGTAGTTAATTGCTGTCAATTTCCATTTCAGAAGCTTCCTTGTCGTAAGTGTTTAGCTTTGTGGCTAATAGAGGCAGTGTTCCCAACCGACAAAATCTATCCTGGTTTGTAACATTGTTTGATATTATTAAAAACAATGATGTCTCTGTTTCAGTGGTTACAAACATGATTGTTCTGTGCAGTATGAATAACGTGACTAGTTACTGAACTACTAATGTCATATTATTAATTAATGATAAAGACGAAAAATAATATTAATAAAACAAGTTCAAAATTTATAATAAATAAAAAATTGATTAATTTTTTTTAAATATATAAGGTTATATAAACAAAGAGATGTAGTAAACCAAAAAAATTTGGGCTGCCTTCTCTGATATTAGAATTTTGGTTTTAGGTTTCACTCAGCATAAAAAAAACTAGTTGAATAATTGTTTTATCTTTTAACTTTTTTATCGCCATGATAAAAAAGAAGTTATATTAAGCAAATTAACACTTTTTTTTTATCTATATAACATAAACTGAATTACTATATGACTAAATTATTTACCCTACATTAATAATAATAATATTAATAACTTATGTCTTTTCTCAGTAGACATTTGGATTTCTTTTGTACCACATTGAGAAGAAAAAAAACATGTAAAGGGATGAAAGAACAAGACTATTTCTTCCACACCTCCCTATATTCTTTTGTCACCGTCATACAAAATATGAAAATATTTTTTTATCATCATCATATAGTACCTTCTGAATTATGTAATCCAAACACGTATTTAAAAAAAAAACTTTCAAATTACATAATTCGGATGTTAAAAAAGACTTTCGAATTACATAATCCATAAACTAATTATGCATATAAAAAAAGGCTTCGGATTATGTAATCCGGAAACCAATTACAAATTTTAAAAAAAAAATTCAAATTACATAATTTCAAATATTACATAAAGATATTTTTAAAAATACGAAAATCTATAAAAATAAGAGAAAAAATATATGGAGGTACATAAAAGAAACAGTCCAGACCAAAGAACAGGTCGATAGAAGACACGATACTGATACTATAAGAACTTTAATTTTCTTTTGAACTATTAATTTTCTTTCTTTATTTATTTTTCAATTTATTCTAATCACATTAAGACTAATGCAGATCCCGCCTAATAGAACAATGAGAAAATATTTCTTCATATAAACATGGGTTTTCTTCTTGTTCACATTTAACTAAATCTAAAATACGAAGTGTCACCCCATTTTGGTATTGGAGTAAAAGAAAGAGAAAGACAAAAAAGAAAGGTAGAGAAACAAAAATTTAAATGTAAGAAAAAGAAAAGAAGATCAATACATGCGAATAACCTAAAATCAACAATTTGCTAAATAAATTAAAAAATTACTTCTAACTATTAAATTTAGTATTCAACTTTGACCAATGTTTAAAATAGGAGACTTAAAAAAATTAAAAGGAAAAAGAAAAACTCTCACAAAAATGTTTAATAAAAAATGAACAAGGCGCTTCGGCTGGTGCTCTTGAAGGAGATTTCTTTTTGTACCCCATAGTTTCCACGTGCATTCCTATAGGGTGATGAAAAGATTAAACTCTTTCCTTCTTGCCTTCACCTCTTTGTTGAAAAGATTCCACTCATTGTTGTTGTCCCTTTATCGCTACACTACCATTATCTATGTGTTGTGTTATAGATAAATTCAAGAAAAAAAATATTTTACAATTCAAAAAAATACTTTTAGATTATATAATTAAGAAGTAATTTTTAAATTGTGGATTGTGTAATTTAGAAACAACTTTCAGATTAAATGATTCAGAAGTTAAATTTGAATTTCAGATTTTACAATTTGGAAGACTCTCAAATTACGTAATTTGAAAAAAAAGATTATAAAAAAATAATTTTCAAATTGTATAATTTAGAAGTCTTTTTCTTTTATGCAAAAGACGACTTTCAGGTGACGTAATTTAATTTTTTTTTAATTATGTAATCTGAAAGTTAAAAGACGACTTTCAGGTGATGTAATTCAATTTTTTTTTAATTATGTAATTTGAAAGTTAAATAACTTATGAATTATGTAATCTAAAGTTTTTTTTTAATGTAAAAAATATTTTGAATTGAAAAATCTAAAAGTTAAATAAGCTTTAAAAGTATTTTTTTTATAAATTACATAATCTAAAAACTTTTTTCATGTAATAAATTATTTTTGAATTATACAATTCAATTTTTTTTTATAAACTACGGGTAAAGTGGAAATTTTTTCATATTTAGGAGGATGAAGAAGAAAATTATGGGGAGAAAAAAGGAATTCCCTAAATTGAATTGGGTAATGAATGATAGTTAGTATTTTATTGAATTAAAAACAACTTACTAGATATAAATAAGAAAAATTAATGCAGTGGAGTTCCCTCCCCCACTCATTATAATTATTAGTTTGATGAAAAAGATACACCAAAATGTAGAAAAAAAAAATCATTTAAAAAAATTAAAATTAATCAATTACGTAATTATAAAACCAGTCATATATTTATTAATTATTTTTTTATGAACGAAATAAATTTTAAAAAAAAATTAAATTAAGGTATTATTTTTGTCCCATATATTTATATTATGATATTTCTAAAGTAATTTTTATCATAAAAGTACAATTTTTCTTAAAAGGTTTGAATTACTTAAATCAATAAAATAATATTCCTAAGGAACGAATGTGGTCTAATTCCACTATATAGAAAAAAAAAATACTTTTTTTCAAAAATATTAGTTTGTTTATACTTTTTCCTTCTTGTATTCGAGTGAAAAATAAAATATGTGAAACTCAATAAAAAAAATGCATCTTTCTTTGCCTATTTATCAAACAATATTACTATTGTTTGCATTCAATTCCCTACCCAATTAAGTTTCTACTATAATTTTTCTTTGTTAAAATCGCCAAGATTTCACTGACTAATACATAACCATCATGAAACCAAAAATGGTAGCAGAAGTAATCTCTCGTTATTCATAATAAAAGGATACTATTTCCTGGGAATAACTCTACTTTATAACTTTTTTTTACCTTCTTAAATAGTACACACCACATTCAACATCCATAAAAAGTACTAATAAATAAATTTGGTCATTTTTATTAAATTAATCATTTAAATGAACTTTTCTAATAAATCGTAAGTAAATTTAATTAATTGTTTTTAATTTCTCACCTAATTTTCTTATTAAGAGTCAGTTTTGATTTTCAATATATATATACTAAAACAATATTGAATAAAATTAGATATTATTTTAAAGAATAAAATTATTGGTATTTAGATTAATTTCTATTATTGATAAATAGTTTTTAAATTGGTATGTATATTAGTTTTTATTATGGATAAATAATTTTTAAATTAGTATCTAATTAGTTACTAATGTTTTAACTATTAATTATTTAGATTTTAAAGTTGGTAGCTAAAACTTATAGCAAAATTTTTTGTAACTAATTAAATACCAATTTATAAACTATTTATCAATAATAAACATTATTTTAGATACTAAACAATTAATTCTGAAGCATGTAATCAATCTCTTCCATATTGTATGCTAAAAATTTCAACTTCTTTCATCTCTATTATTATTATTGTTGTTAACTTTTATTGTTTACAAATAGATTATGACCACAAATCTACTTACCATAATTATAGTATCATTTCTCTAACGTTAAACATATCTACGCTAGAATTATTTTAATTTAATAGTAAAACAACAATTATCAAATAATAACATTAATATATATATATATATATATATATATATATATTCTCGCCGAGTTGTATTTAGTCAACTCAGCCGAATGTTTAATTACTCAGTTCTCTTTGACGTTCTTTGCCTTTCTGTCTTTCTTTCTTTGTTCACCAACCAAAAATGTCGTCTCGTATCCTTTGTTCTCATTTCCTTTTATCCTTTCTTTCTACGCCACTTCGTTCACCTCACGTTCTCCACCCGGGCTCCATGTCCTCAAATGTTCTCCCTAATCTCTTCGTGTTTCCTTCAGTCTTGATCGCGCTTGCCTTTGATTAGTTAGACCAACGTGGCCTGCCTAGTCAGCAAAACGAATCCTTATTTCTTGCTTAGGTCGTGGTCAGTACTTTGACCAGATTGCTCGGATGGGACACATCCACCCTGCCTCCAGCCGAGTAGAGCTAGGCGAAGAGGCTAATATACCTGGCATACACGTGTTGTCTTTGCGCGGCTTGTACTGACAGGGTTTATCGTCCCAAGTCCTCATAATATTGAACCTCATGCTACACGTGTCGCGCAAGGATTGACCTTCCCCTCTTGGCACTTCCGCTTCCCCGAGAAGACAAGACTCTTCCGATAAGACTGTTATCCTGACTCTGACCATTGGATACGATCTAGTATGGGTTATGTGTCAGCTTCTTGATGACTTGATTCGTTCATTTCGAATTCCGCCAATGGGGCTCTTTAACATTCCACATTTCTACTACTAGCTTACTCCATTTTTTTGCTTCATTCGCTCCAAACCATAGCCACTATTCATTCTTTGTTCCAACGTGGTTCCCTAATGATTGACATATTAGGTATGTCTTTGTCACTAGTGCTACTTACTTTTAGCTTTTTGTGGTGGTGGTTTTACTATTCAATTGTCTTTTCCATTGCCCTACACCCTCTGGCTTTACTACTATTCATACCATTCCTGCCACCTGTTTCTGGCTTTTCTTAGTTTGTTCTTTCGCTTTTTTAGACTATGGATTACTCAACTCTTTAAACTTGGGCAAAAAAGAATTTTCTTAGGGAGACTTCTATTTAAACCTCTTGCCAGATAATTAAGAACCTTAGTGAGTCGCATAGCTTGAGTAGAGTCGATGAAAGATTCGTCAAGGTCGTTGCTTGTGAGCCCGACAAACTGGTGTGTAGGGACGAGTCCGGTGGCTCCCCAGGGTCATTTTGTTTTTTCTATGTCATCATTTTCATTAAATTATACCTGCATTTGTCAACCATCTTTGAAAAAGAAATTCTTGCTAAGCTAAATGTTTGTCCGTCCCAGCTACACCCAAATAGTTGGGCCTTTATCCGAGCCTTCATTATCTTATGTTCACACTTCAGGATTTCATCGACTTTTAATATCTTTTTTTTACTTTTTCGAATTTAAGAATTCCAATAAACAACTGTGGTCTTCCCTAAACAATTGTGGAAGGAGAGGAATTCTCTCCCTTTTCCAATCCTCCTACAAGAACTTCAAAGGTCGCTTTGTCAAAGCACGACCTGCAACCGAGAGCCCCACACTCTTGGATGGTTTCCTTTGTATTGGACCAACAAACCCGAGTTCTAAAGTGCTCGCCAGCTCAAGCAACTTGACCTCGTGGAGCAAGGTGCTTTCGAGTTTTTGGGAAATCTTCAAATCACTTTCGACACCTATACTCTCTTGAAGCGGGAGTATCGACCCGAGCTGATAAAGGTTTATATTTGTATAGCGTTTTCTTGGACTTCTGTAGGAATTTTGGTTTCTCTTGTATTTTGAGATGCTTTAACATTTTCCTTTCAGATAAGATGTTATCTTTTTTCAACAAAGAGGAATTGGTTGAGCGCTTGAGAAGGATGCGAGCAGCTAAGACCACCTTAGTGGCAAACCTGGCCTCCCCAGGTAGAGTCCGAATTCAATCCGACCCCAACGACCACACACAATCGGGAGCAAGTTTCAAAAGGAAGAGAGTAGAGGGCCTGATCTCTTTCCAACACTCGAGCTCGGATGTCGGTAACCTGAGCATTGCTGAAAACGAAAAAGGTAAGTCGAGTTTTTGGTATTCTGACTTCGACATGTTGTCTCATATCAAGACACAGTACTTTGAAAGAGGATGTCTCGAGGCTGAAAGGGTCGAAGGTAAACCTGCTTTGTAAAGAGGCCGAAGGCATGCTAAAAAAAGTGACAACACTGGTGTGTATAGCTAATGCCCAAGCAGAGGCGGACATCTTCGAGATCCAAAAACGGAAATGACAACTAGCAGACTCACAAAAGGAGATTGACCGATTGCTAGCTGAAAATGCTGAAGTGGATCGGCTCCGTGGAAGCGTTGACCAACTAACTCGTGAGAAGTCCTAACTGGATGCCCAACTGACCCAGGCCCAGAAATATGATGAAGAGAAACTGGCAAAACTCGATGAACAAGGAACAAAAATGAAGCTCCTAAAAGATGATGTGGCTAATTCGTTCGCAACCGGTTTTGATGCGGCTTTGGAGCAAGTAGTCGTCATCCACAAAACTATTGATTTATCTATAATTGAGCCCTGTAAGTTTGTGGTGGACAGGAAGCTGACCGAAAATGCTTGATATGTATGTTTTGTTTTAAGTTTTATCTGGGTTGTAAAACTATTTTGAAAAACAAGTTACTCTATTTGTATGTCCGTTTAAGACATACACATTTTATGTTAACTTTATTGTATTGCAAAACATAACTTGCTTCCAAAACTTAAATTACTCGAACCAAAAGTAAATTGTGTTATGTGATGGATCATAATGACTTGCAAGTAAGTCCTAGATATTCATACCTGAATTTTTGCTTTTCCCCTTTTGTTTGATAGATCTTGGTATCTTATCCTTTTCGGCCGTTTGTAGTGTTCACCGAGGTTCTGGATGTTCGTTCTTCATTCTTTCAAGACTATGCAGTTGCTGGCTGATACAACTGGGCCCAACAATAATAGGCCCAAATGGATGGAAGACTACATTATGTAATTAATTAGGTGTTATTAGAAAGTTTAGGGAACAATGTAAGGCCAGTTGGACCCATACAACTTCTATTTAGGTCAGTTTTTAACAGTAATGAAAGGAGGAGAATTTTGATGTTATCCTAGTTTCAATTATCTTAGTGTAGCCGTAGAAAGAGCCTATCAATTGGTGCTTTCATTGACCTTCCCAATGCCTCCTTCTAAACCCCAAACCAAAGACCTAGAAGAAATTCTACAATCCATTCAAGAACGTCTATCATGTATTCAGGTTCAAATGGACGATAATCACACCCGCGAGGCAGCCATGGAGACACATAATGATTCGGTTCAATCCATCCTCACATTTCTCATGAATCACATTCCCTCCACACACACCGATGGAAACACAAATCAACCCCCTGGCAACACCCAATATAATAGCAACCCCCCTTCCACTATCCGACCACCCAAACTCCAGTTAGCCTTTTATGAAGGCCCTGAACCTCTAGATTGGCTCTTCCAAGCAGAGCAGTATTTTGCGTTTTATCAGATTCCACCTGAACAAAGGATTTCTATGGTAGCTTTTCACATGAAGGGAGAGGCTCTCAGCTGGTTTAAATGGTTGCATCAGAACAACCTTATCACAGACTGGCCTTCCTTCACTCGAGCCTTGGAACTGCGTTTTGGACCATCCACCTACACTAACCATCAAGCAGAATTATTCAAACTCCAGCAAACCACCACGGTAACAGATTATCAATCCCGTTTTGAGAAATTATGTAACTGCGTAGTTGGACTCACCCCTGATATTATACTTAATTGCTTTATTTCGGGACTCCAACCTGAAATCCGCAGAGAACTCTCCATCCTCAACCCATATTCTGTGTCCCAAGCTATTGGTTTAGCCAAACTCATTGAGGACAAACTTCGTGACTCCAAACCTAGACCCCAACGTTTTCTTACTCCCCAAACAACCCATCCTACCTCCAACTTCCCCATATTGCCTAACAACAAATCCACTGTCAACCATCAAATAACTCATCCCTTGCCCATTAAACGCCTCACACCAACCCAACTGCAAGAACGTCGTGCCCTTGGTTTATGCTACAACTGTGATGAGAAATTTACCCCAGGGCATAGATGCACCACTTCTCGTTTCCTACTTCTCTTGGATGACTCAGACTATACCCTAGACACTGTCGAGACTGCAACCACAAACATTGAATGCCCAAACACCATCCATTTTCATTTATCACCCCACGCCCTCACAGGCAACACATCTCCCAAAACTCTAAAATTTACTGGCACAATCCACAACCTGCCTGTCACTGTTCTCATTGATTCAGGCAGCTCCCACAACATTCTCCAGCCCCGCATAGCTCACCACCTTCATCTACCCATTACACCAAGCCCCCCTTTGTCAGTGATGGTAGGAAACGGGGCCTTCATACAATGCCAAGGGATATGCCCCTTAGTGGACATCTCTCTTCAGACTTCTACATTCACCATTCCTTTCTACCTATTACCTATTGAAGGAGCAGATGTAGTTTTGGGTATTGAATGGTTGCGCACTCTAGGGCCTATTCAGGCAGATTTCTCTGTACCCAGCATTGCTTTCACTCACCAGAACAAACAAATCACCTTACAAGTTGCCACTCCATCTACCCCAACTTCAACCACTTACCACCAATTTTGCCAGTACCTATCCACCCATTCCATTGCATCCCTTAACCTGCTTTCAATAGACAACAACCTGATTCCATCAATGACCTTGGACTCTGACCTATTCAAGGCACAAGGCACAACATTAAAGTTCAGTTCTGCTTATCATCCGCAAACTGATGGACAGACAGAAGTTCTTAATCGAAGTTTGGAAGATTACCTCCGATGCTTTGTGGGCGAACATCCTCACACTTGGTTCCAATATCTTCATCTAGCAGAACTTTGGCACAATACAACTTACCATTCTGCCATTGGAACCTCACCATTCCATGCTCTGTACGGAAGACAACCTCCCACCGCCCTAGATCTGTTGCACAGTCCATGCTCAGGCACCACCGTTGTTGATTTATTGCACCAACATACGCTGGTTCTCCATGCCCTCAAACAAAACCTTCGTCGAGCCCGTCAACGGATGTGCACCGATCTGAATGCTCTTTTAACCTCGATGACTGGGTATGGGTACGTCTTCAACCTCACCGCCAGCAATCGGTGGAGCGTCGTACATGTTCAAAGCTCGCCCCTCGTTACTCGGGGCCTTATCAAGTGCGCTGTGGCCTACGAACTCTGCTTACCAACCACCTCGCGAGTACACCCCGTATTTCATGTATCCCTCCTCCGTGCTTTCAAAGGAACCCATGGAGCTACGGGTATTAATTCACTCTCTCACGCAGAGAGAGACTCGCCAATCTCTTTGAATAACCCCCCTCCCCCCCCGCATCGGCGCTGTGGCCTACGAACTCTGCTTACCAACCACCTCGCGAGTACACCCCGTATTTCATGTATCCCTCCTCCGTGCTTTCAAAGGAACCCATGGAGCTACGGGTATTAATTCACTCTCTCACGCAGAGAGAGACTCGCCAATCTCTTTGAATACCCCCCCCCCCCCCGCATCGGCGCTGTGGCCTACGAACTCTGCTTACCAACCACCTAGCGAGTACACCCCGTATTTCATGTATCCCTCCTCCGTTCTTTCAAAGGAACCCATGGAGCTACAGGTATTAATTCACTCTCTCACGCAGAGAGAGACTCGCCAATCTCTTTGAATACCCCCCCGCCTAACCCCAAAAGCATTTTAAATGTCCAACCACTTAACTCACCTGACTTTGAAAACCCTTCAGAAGAGCAATTAATGCCCCCACCTAACTCTACACCACGTGACTTAACACTTTCCCACCAGCATTTAATAGCCCCACCTAACCCCTCAGAACTTTTAAAACCACCATTAAGTCCCTCACCTAACTCTCTACCCCAACCACCCATTCCAACCATTCACACAAGGCCACGTAATGACCACATTTCAGATTCCCAAAACCAAGACTTCACTCCTAACAATGCTATAACATTCCAAAACAATCCACAAATGGGCCAATCCTATGTTCACCCTTCACACCCAACACATCCGCAAGCCCAATCTGCTAATGACTCTTCAGCCCAAATCAATCCAACTACTCACTTTGAGGACAGAGTGCTAAAACGGGCGGATGGTACTGATACAACTGGGCCCAACAATAATAGGCCCAAACGTCAGATTGTTAAGCCCAAATGGATGGAAGACTACATTATGTAATTAATTAGGTGTTATTAGAAAGTTTAGGGAACAATGTAAGGCCAGTTGGGCCCATACAACTTCTATTTAGGTCAGTTTTTAACAGTAATGAAAGGAGGAGAATTTTGATGTTACCCTAGTTTCAATTATCTTAGTGTAGCCGTAGAAAGAGCCTATCACTGGCTCTGGCCAATCGTACAGGCTTGGCGAGTCGTGCGTGATTTCTTTATTTTCGTAGTGGTTTTAAGCAACTAGCTCAAACCGATCATGGGGGTTCAGTGAGCTATCTATTTGTAGGGAATCTTCAAATAAATGGCACCGACCGATCATAGAGGTTTGACAAACTGCTTTTTTGTAGAATCAATTTTAAGTAACATGCTCGAATCGATCATAGAGGTTCAGCGAGCTACTTTTTCGTAGAATCGATTTTAAGTAACAAACTCAGATCAATCATAGAGGTTCGACAAGCTGCCTTTTCGTAAAATCAGATTTAAATAAAAAGCTTGGACCAATCATAGAGGTTCGGTGAGCTACTTTTTCGTAGTATCAATTTTAAGTAACAAACTCGTGCAGATCATAGAGGAACGACAAGTTGTTTTCCTTTGGAGACAATCTTTTGAAAAAGTTGGACGACGTCGTTAAAAACCCTTTTTCGGGGGAAAAGTGTATCGCCAAACTATTTATTCCTTCATGAAAAAATATAATTCAAACTAACATGTATAAAAGAAATGCGTACGGAAACAAAAAATCAAAATAACATGCATGATTAAGCTAAAATAAAACTTGAGACTTGTTGCATTCCATGTTCATGGAATTTGTCCCTGTCTAAATTTTTTAGTCAATATGCCCCATTGCTGAATACCTCAGTCATTCAGTATGGACTTGTCCATCTAGGTGATAACTTGTTCTCTATTTGGTAGGGGTGGACTTTCCTTAGAACTAAGTCAGGTGTAATGCCGCCCTTCGACCCTTTGCTTCATTGCTTCAGAGTTTATCCGTGCATGATCTCGAACCTCTTCCAATAAATTTAAGTTTACCTGCTTCTCTTGATCAGATTCATCGACTAGAAAATTCAGTACTCGATTGGATTTTTCTAATATCTTGACTAGTATCATTGCATTTGTCTCGGAGATGACGTTGAATGGTGTTTCTTGTGTCGTAGACTGAGGGATGGTGTGGTAAGACCATAGGATTCTCGGGACCTCTTCGGGCCACCCTCCTTAGCCTTTTCCAACCTTATTTTTAAACCACAAAGTAATATCTTGTTGGACGACTCCGCTTTCCCATTGGTTTGAGGGTGTTCAACGGAAGCGAAGATCTATTTAATTTCTAGCTCCTTCAGTTGCCTACAAGTGAATTAAGTTCCGTTGTTTGAAATTAATTGCGTAGGAATGCCAAAGCGACAAGCTACATTCTTCCATATGAAATTACGAACCTTTTGTACTTATATAATCGCCACGAGCTCGGCTTCGATCCATTTTGTGAAATACTCTATGGAGACTATCATGTATTTTATATGTCGAGCTGCCAAAAGGAAGGGTCTGAGGATTTTGATTCTCCAAATATGAAAAGGCCACAGACTTTTTATTGATCAGAGCTGTTCGGGAGGTACTCGATTTCAATCGCGTGCTTCTGACACTGCTCACACTTCCTTTTATAACTGAGGTTGTCTTCCTTTATTATTGGCCAATAGTAGCCGATCTGAATGACCTTTGAAGATAGTGCTCGCCCACCGATATGATTGCCGCATATGCCTTCGTGGAGCTCAGTCATTATCCTTCTACCTTGGTCGTTATCTACACAGGTAAGGAGTGGGTGAGCGAACCCATACCAGAAAAGATTGCCATTGATAAGGACGTATCTGTTTGCATTTATCTTTATTAGTTTGGCTTCATCTTGATCTAGGGGGAGCAAAGCGTCTGCAAGGTATCAAACATAATGAGTCATCCAGGTGTTTCTACTTGACACCTGAAACACTTCTTCGGTTGATTTTGACTCACCTAAGTCGTGCTATGTTGTAGTCACCGAGAGTCTTAATGTTTATTGAATTACGAATTTGTTGGCACCACCTTTCCCAGATCTTTCCAATTTACACAGGAGGTCAGCTCGAGCATTCTGCTATCTCGGGACGTGTGTAAGCTCGAAAGTGGAAAATGTCGTTGCCAAAGGAAGCACATATTTGAGGTATGACGCCAGCTGAGGGTCTTTAGCTTGATATGCGCCTCCGACCTGTCCCATTACCAGTAGAGAATCACTTCTTGCCATTAGATCATGTACCCCGAGCTCCTAGGCCAACAACATCCCAACAATAAGAACTTCGTCCTCTACTTGATTATTGTTGGTTTCAAGGAAGACCTCTTTGGTCCTTCCAATATAATACCAACTCCACTGCCTTTTAGGTTCGACAAGCCATCTGCCGAAAGTTACCACTTGGAGTTACCATATGCTCCATCTACTCCGTCAGGGGCTAACTTGGTTAAGAAGTTGGCCCATCTAACCATTCGCCCTGCCACGTCGGGTTTTTGGAGTACCTGCTTTATGGGGAGATCTGTCATTATTATCACATAAAAACTTAGAAAATAGTGCCTCAAACAGCAAGTTGTGAAGATGATGACTAAAGTTGCTTTTTTCATACTCTGATATCTAAGCTCGACCTCTTGTAACACTTTGCTCACGAAGTACACTAGACGTTGACCTCTACCTGAATTCTGCACCAAGACCAAACTTATAGAGCGCTTTGTGATTGAGAAATATAATCGGATTGGTGCTCACTTTAAGGGCCTAGTTATCATGGGAGGGTTAGCTAAGTACTCTTTCAATTTGGAAAAAGCTTCCTCACACTCGGTAGTTCAGGTAAACCTGTTGTTCTTTCAGAGGCATTGAAAGTAAGGTATATCCCCTTTCACCACTAGTGGAGAGAAATTGCGATAAGGCTACAATCCTTCCTGTCAATCGTTGTACCTCTTTCACGTTGGTTGGGCTCCTCATATTGATGATAGCGGCATATTTGTCCAGATTGGCCTCTATACCTCTCTTGGTCAGTAGAAAACCAAGGAATTTACCTACTTGGACGCCAAAGACACACTTTTCAGGGTTGAGTTTGAGCTTATGTTTTCCTATTGTTCTGAAAAGCTCCTCTAAGTCCAAGAAGTGGACATCAGGTCGGCCAGAATTGACGAGCATGTCGTCTATGTATGCTTGTACGTTTCGTTCGAGCATAGGTTGTAGGATTTTGTCTATTAATCGCTAATAGGTAGCACTCGCGTTCTTCAGACCAAAGGGCATGACCTTGGAACAGTAATTAGTTGTGTCTGTCATGAATGTTGTCTTCTCTTCGTCTCAGGGGTGCATCCTGATTTGATTGTACCTCAAGAAAGCATCCATGAAGCTTAGTAAGTCGCACCCTGTACCGCCCTAGGAGCCCTTATCTTAACAGTCTGGCAAGTTGGTATCTTAGGGTCAAGCATCTCTCCATGTCGTGACTGCGGGCTTGGTGAAATTCACACCAAGCTTCCTTTTTAGCGCTTAGAGTGCGGTTAGTCCCCTATGGGAAATGGAGCCTCTTTGCTACGTTCTCCTTACTTAAAAGATATTTGAACGAGGTGTTGAATTTGACTTCCTCCAGCTCGTGTTCTACAGTACGTTCTGTCGTTGGAGCATTTTTGGCGACATATGGGACGTACTTTTGTTCGGGTCTCCTCCCTGATGGAGCCACAACGCTCTTCAAACCATGGGCGTCTGAACTAACCTTGTATTTTCCTTGTTTTTGCAGCTCGTTCACCTTATTCTTCTCTATTGCTTCCTTTGCTCTGATGTGGACTGCAACCCTCTCTCGTATCTCCGCCAATAATTCAGCTCGATTTCGGATCAGTGAGTCACTGAACAGGCCTGCTCGAAGACCTTTTACAAACGCGTCCACTACCTTTTTTTCATTTGGGCTTCTTAATTGTACCAAAATCGCGCAGAAGCGGTTTAGATAATATTTACACGGCTCTTTCTCCTTCTGGCACACATCGAACAGGTCGGCGAGACGGGGGGGGGGGGGGGGGGGGGGGGCTCAATTCTGTTGGCGGAGAACTGCTTTTTGAACATGTTGGAGAATTCTTGGAACGACATGATGCTACCGTCAGGAACTCCACTGAACCATTGTAAAGTTGTTCCAATGAGCTTCCCTACAAACATTTTACAATGAACCGCGTCAGACCCCCCGAAATTAACATTTGAACGCGAAAGGCTTTTAGATGCCCCTCAGGGTCCTCTGCTCCTGAAAAAGATGTTGCCCTGAGAGTGAGGAAGTGAGGCGGTATTGGCTCTTCCATGATAGTCGGGGAAAATGGTCTAGGATTATCTCTGGCCGATATGTCGAGGGATCGTGTCTGAATACCTCTCTATAGCTGTTGGTGCACATATCTGCGCAACTCCTTATTCGCTCTTCGTAATTCTTTGTTCGCCTGTACCGCGTCCTCCATAACCTTCCTTAATTGGTGATCTCCTCTTGCAACCTATCTTGGATGGTTCGAGACGCTTCTCTAACGACTCATGTTTCCTCTTGTAGTTGGTCTCGTTCTTCTCAGAATTTTTGTGTCGCTTGACTTCTTCATGATCATGTTGTAAAGCCGACATTGTTTCCATGATTTTTTGGATGTTGGGTGTTTCACCTTCGCCCCTAGCATGCTAGTGGATGTTCTCCATCTTTCGATCTCCTGTCGCTTCGCAGTTGGTACCGTGTAGAACTTGGGATCGGTTTTACCGGATCCACGGTGTGTGCCAAATGTTCTCGCCGAGTTTTATTTTAGTCAACTCAGTCGAATGTTTAATTCCTCAGTTCTCTATGGCGTTCTTTGCCTTTCTGTCTCTCTTTCTCTGTTTACTACCCAAAAATGCCATCTTTTCTCCTTTGTTCTCATTTCCTTTTATCTTTTCTTTCTATGCCACTTCGTTCACCCACATTCTCCACTCGGACTCCACACCCTCAAATGTTCTCCCAAATCTCTTCGTGTTTCCTCTAGTCTTGATCGTGCTTTTAACAAATCCAGAGTTTAGGGTCTAGGTTTATTTCTCGTTCAGGCCGTGATCAATACTTTGATCGGATTGTTCGAATGGAACAATATATATAAATAAATAAAAATATATAAATCTGACTTGAATCTCAAATACCTAATTATATACATTCTTTCATCAATTACATCTAATTGTTTAATTCTTCATTGTTATTTTTCTATGATACTCTTGGTTCTAATATTACAAGCTTCTATCATTTTGTGCACAAATTTCTTGATATATTGATTGGTTTTTAACATTAAATTTTCCTTTATGTATTATAACTATTATAGTGTTTATCTAAATTATTGTACACTCAATCCTAAAGCTTGAAAATAAAATATTGGGTGCTAAAATTTAAAAAAATTAAGAAGACGCTTAAATCAAAATTAAAAAATACAATATACATATATATAATCGGCTAAGTCTACTCTTTAAAATATTAATTTTAAAAAGTAAATTAACGATGATTGGTTAAGTGTGATATTTTCGACTCTAGGTTAATGTAGTCAATTATTTGTTCGATATATATAATAACTATGCACATAGTTGATTTTTTATTATAAAGTTTGCTTTTGATTAATTTTAAATGTTTATTCTTCAAAAGATGAGATGTAGACATGTTAACAATAATATAAACTCAACAATTTATAATAAAAAAATAATTTCAAATATTAAATTAATGTTAAATTTTGACCAATATTTCAAATTTCTGACTTAGCAAAAATAACATTTAAAGGATAAAATATTACAAATCTCACAAAAATTAAAGAAAAAATGAACACGCTTCTTGACCGATGTTTCCTCGGAAATGTCAACGAAAGAAGAGTACAGTACAATTAAATTTGACTTGGGTCTGTGATGGCTTCATAGTATTTTATTGAATTAAAAAACAACTTATGAAATGGAGCAAGAAGAAAACAAAAATTTATGGCATTGTGGCCAAAACTTTTTTTCTGACTAAACTGGTAATTAGTATATTGAATAAAAAAAAATTAATTTGATTCCTCAATCTAAATATATACGAGACATTGATAATTTATTTTAATAAAAAATGATTTATATTAACAAATACGAAGTCGTTTTAAAATAATTTAATAATAAAGTAATATTCTAATAGTGGAACCAGCCTTCTATCTACGAATTTCATGATTTGTTTAGGAGCATAGTTTCATTAAACATTTTTATACATAAAACTTTAAAAGAATTGAGAGTGACCTTGATATTCGCAGGTTAATTTAAATCCCGTTATTATATTTAATAAGAGATTTAGTGATTATTCATCATGGATGTATTGATTATAATATTGCTGAGAATTTTAAAGTGAAATTTTAGACTTTGATTAGGTAAATGATTTAACTTATCTATCAAGTGTTTATAACTATTAATAAATAAAAACTTAGTACGGGCAAATTCTTCCTCTCCAATATATTTACTATACACTTTCATACTAATTATACTAATTGTGAAAAGTGGCTTTTAATTTTTTAAATAATTTTAGATGAAATGTAATAAATCTTTCTAAATAATCTTTCGCTGCATTTGATATCTCCATATTTCTCTTCCAACTGCATATCAAGAAAATAATTATGGTTGTATTTGTAATAATTCAATCAAGTGGACTGTTATTATAATTTGAAATAAATTGTAAACCCTTGGAACCAATTTTTTTTTATACCGTATTAAAATAATTTTTTTTTTAGTTTTGTACTCCATTTTTTCATCTTACTGAATTTTGTAACTTCCAAATTGTACAACCTAGTATACAAAAAAAGAAACTAATAAAAACACAACCACCACCAATAAAAACACTACACAACTACCCCAACCACAATGTTCATCACTAGTCACTACAAGCAACTTGGAGACATAAGAATAATTGTACTTTTAAAGGTAAAGTGATTGATCATTCTGAATTTTTTTCCTTGACACAATTAAAAGTTTGGTTTTGGATTTCATCAAAAGTGTCTTTTATGGCATTCTCTTTCTCGGATTGGTGCCTAAAATCCATGGTATGTATGCATTCGATTAAAAGTCTTTGAAGTTTTTAGGTTGATTGGGCTAGTCATTAGTGTCTTTGAGGAGTGCTAGCTTTTGTGGTGGCTTATAGTGGTAGGGTGTTTTGGCTGGTAATGTTTGTATAGGTAGTTTTGTGGGTTCTGTTTTACGTCTAGAAAGATGTGATTGTTTTTTTGATTTGTGTATAAGTGTTGGACCACCCCTTAATTAGAACACATTTATTTATCATCACTACGTGAAAATGAGAAATAAGATGTCACATATCATTCTCAAAAATTATATTATTGGAATTTAAAAAAATTATGGAGGTACCGATAGAATTTGCCATTTCCAACATCATGTCATCGTGAATCTTTAAAAAATCTATAAAATAAATATTATTATCTACCTTTTAACAAAATATTAGGAATAAAAAAACTCCTATTTTATAATAAAACTAAAATCATTCCTTTTATGTGAAGTAAAAAAAGTGATTTCAAAATTTTGAAAAACGTAACAGTTATAAAAATTCATTTATTTATACGAATTAAATATATATTTGAATCTTAATTCTTCTTATATAATTCGAGCAAAATTGATCACATCCATCCATTTGACATTATTATAAGAGAAATGAAATAGATGGTGTAAAAAATTGAAATTCAATGGCATTTAAAATAATTGAGATCATAATATTTGATAAAAATTGAGATAATATATTTTGTATCTTATATTTATATTTATATTTATATTTATATTTATATTTATATTTATATTTATATTTATATTTATATTTATATTTATATTTATATTTATATTTATATTTATATTTATATTTATATTTATATTTATATTTATATTTATATTTATATTTATATTTATATTTATATTTATATTTATATTTATATTTATATTTATATTTATATTTATATTTATATTTATATTTATATTTATATTTATATTTATATTATATTTATATTTATATTTATATTTATATTTATATTTATATTTATATTTATATTTATATTTATATTTATATTTATATTTATATTTATATTTATATTTATATTTATATTTATATTTATATTTATATTTATATTTATATATATTTATATTTATATTTATATATATATATATTTATATATATTTATATATATATATATATATATATATTTATATATATATTTATATATATATATATAGGTTGAAACATCTAAGTATATATTTTATTTAAAAAAAAACTTTGTCGTGGGGTAATGCAGTACTATATGAATATTGTATAACCATGAAAAGTTACTATATTGCTCAACTTGTTTTAAATTTACTTCGATGTTAGTTTTTTTATTATCCCAATTCCTTACTTTTTTTTTTATTGGTTTTGAATATATGTATATCTTACAAGAAAATTATTAAATAAAAATTAGTTTTAAAAATTAAAATAACTATTTAATTAAATTATAGATAATTTTATAAATTAATTTTTTTAATATATAGAATAATTTTTATTATTAATAAAAAATTATAAAATTATTTTTAAATTAATATATAATCATTAACTATTTAAATTTTAACTATTTTTTTTAATTTTAAATTTAATTACTATTTAATAATTTTTTTCTGGAAAATGTTTGTCTCGGTATTGTGTAACTGATATACTGATGGAAAACAATAGTTTCGACCTGGTCTCCTTTCTTTATCAATACAGTTGGAAGAACTTGTCCCACTTTAAATTTGTGGCATTGATTTGTAAGGATTTTTTTTTAAATTACATTTCATTAATATAAAAGGAATAATCTTAAGTATTTTAATTGATTGAAAGGAACAAAATAATTTGTAATTTTTTCAACTAACATAGTTCTTGAGTTTTTCATCAACTAATAGAGTTTTTCATTAAAGTAAAATTATTTTTTCACAAAATAGTTTTTCTGTTTGTGTCAATTAATTATTATTTAATTTTACTCACGTTTTATTTGGACAATTAAATTTAATATAACCGTTTTTAATGGTGGGATTAAAGGTTTATTTTTTCTTGTCATTATAACTAGATTTTTAAGGTGTGTGGAGAGGAGAGTTCGATGGGGTGGTTCCATAAAGAAATCAAGTGGAAGATTGGTGATGGGGATAAGATAAGATTTTGGGAGGACTCTTGGATCAATAATAATAGTTTAAAGTCAATTTATCCTAGACTATATACTTTATCAGTTGATCAGGGGTTAAAAGTGAAAGAAGTTGGTAGTTGGGTGGACTCGGTATGGATCTGGAATCTAAGATGGAGACGACCTGGATTTGAATGGGAAGTTGCATTACAGGAAGAATTGTCAAGAACTTTGGCTGGATTTAAACTAGATAGAGAGATGAAGGATTGTATGACATGGAAAGGCGAACTCTGTTAAATCTGCATATGAATGTGTTACAAAAAGTGATTCATGTAATAAGAGTATAATTTTCTAACATCTCTGGATGTCTAGAGCATTTCCAAATGTCCAAATTACAGCATGGAGGGTCTTATTGGAAAGGCTACCAACAAGGATAAACCTTTCCAGGAGAGGTGTAGGGGTAAATACATCTCTTTGTGCCCTTTGTCAGAAGTGGCCTGAATCGGTTCAACACCTGTTCCTAGAGTGTGAATTTGCAATACAGGTATGGAACTGGTGTTTTAGATGGATTGGAATTATGTCTGTACAACAAAAAATCCTCAAAGATCATTTTGAGAGCTTCTATTTGATGTAGATGAATTATAAAAAAAAAATTTGTGTGGAAAGGTGTATGGACAGCTATAGTATAGAGCATTTGGGATCAAAGGAACATAACTATCTTTAAACAAGATAGTGTTGATACGGAGGAAATATTTCATATGACTCAACTTAAAACTTGGTTATGGTTGAGGTATAGAATGAAGTCCTTCAATTATTCTTTTTCTGATTGGCTTTTAAACCCTATCTTGTGCATTAAAAGTTGCTAGTAGATGGAAGGAGTATAGGAAAGGAGTCGCTACTTGCATAGAGGTGAAAGGAAGATAGGTTAAGGTGGCAGGGTATAAGGGGTCATGTAGGAGGGATGGGTGATGTGTAATATAGAATTATTTTTAAGATTGTTACAACTGTTCTTTATCAATTTGTATTACTCATATCTTAGCTAAAAGCTAGGAAAGGTTTTCTGGTTTCTGGTTGGAACAGGATACCATGGTTTGCGTGGACAGAATGTTACAAGATGGGGAACTTATGGTTAATTGTTGTGCTGGAAGGTGTGTACTAATACAAGGTACAACTTGTGGAGATCCTATAGCCACAGAGGACTAACGCACTGTTGCTGTCTTTATTCTTGGTGTGGTCTGGTATGGGGGAATGATGCTGTCAAAGGTTATTCTGCTGCACAGAATTTTAAGTAGCCAATTGGTAATAGTATTAGGAAAAACTGGTGCAGAATTTACACATGTGTACACCAGTTTGAGATCAATTAGTTGCAGGTTTTTGACATCTAAAGTTTCAGAACTTTTGGGTATTTGATTTTGCTCTATATCACAAGGAATGTAACTTTGTGATTGTGTATATGGGTTGGGTTACCCCTGAAGTAACCCTCTAATTTAATTTATTTATTGCTGATAAAAAAAAAAACTAGATTCTTAAATTGACAAATCTATTTGGTGGAGGATATCAAGATTATTGCTGGTATGGAGAGTGGGGAAATTTTTTGAAAACAACATTCAGTAAACAATTGGTAAAGGAAAATATATAAGTGTTTGACATGATAGTTGAGTAGCTAATATATCACTCAAAGCAAGTTTCCAGGCTACATGACATATATAGTAATAAAGAAGCAAAATTATGTGAAATAGGAAGATGGGTAAATAATAGTTGGATGTGGAGTATAAATAGGAGATGTAGACGATTGAATGAGAAACAAAACAAATAAATAGGTTAATACAACAATTAGGTGACATACAATTAGGTAAGGATGTGGAAGATGAATGACAATGGAAGGATGTTTACATTGTAAAATAAGCTTAGAATAAGCTTTTGAATGATTTAAATGGAGATGAAAGATCTTTATATGAATATTTTTGGAAAATTAAAGTTCTCTCATATCCTCACTTACTAATATGGAGAATGTTAAAGAACAAAGTAACAACCAAAGATATGTTAGGCACCCGAGAAATACATCTTAATGACATATTGTGTGTACAAGAAGATGAATCTCTCAATCACCTTTTTTAACGTGTGAGTCACCTCTTTTAACGTGTGAAATAAAAGTTAACAAAATCTAGAAACAAAGCATAAAGGTGTATGTGAATTGTTGTGTGCAAAATCTAGAGAAAGAGAAACATTATTAATTTTAATAATGATAGGTCTAATCCTAAAGAAATCTTTGCTATGACATAATTGAAAACTTGGTCATGGATTATCGAAAAATGAACAAGTGACTTCTTTTTCATACTCCAATTGGTGTATGAACCCTATAAGCTGTTTAATCTGGTTAGAAGATTAATCTATATTGTTTTCACTAGCAATATAATCCGTAGGTAAATCAGCATTACCCACGGAAAAAAAATCTATGTCAATTGTAATTAAAGTTAGAACGAAACAGCAGGTGAGACTCGAAATCAAGTTCTTGAGGAATCTCCAAAGAAACTTTAACCATTACAACAATCAAGTTTTGTTATCACATTATGATTATTATTATACTTATTAGTAAGATTATCAACACTAATATAATTAAATATAATTAATATTATTAAATTTTATAAATAGTGTTAATATTATTAATATTATAAATAATATTAGTATTATAAATAATTTTAATATTTTTTTAATAGTATTTATAGTATTAATGTTATTATTACTAATATTATAATTTTATTATATTATTAATATCATTAATACTATTAATATTACTAATTTATTATTATTATTATAATACTAATTATATTAATTTTATAATATTAATAATATGTTATACTTATTAGTTATGATTATTATTATTTTTTATTATTATTATTATTTATGAATATTATTTATGATTTTATAAGTAATTATATTATAATAATATTTTTAATACTATGTATATAATTATTAGGATAATAGATTGTAGGTAATAGAGATATGTGGGTAATAGTTTGTAGGTAATAGAGATCCGTGAGTAAAAGTTTGTAGGTAATAAGATCCGTGAGTAATGTAGATAATGTTAAATTTACCTACGAATTTAGATCTGTAGGTCATATCCGTAGATAATGTTGTCCATAGATAATATCCGGAAGTAATGTTGAATTTAATTACAGATTAAAATCCATGAGTAAATATTCATAAATAATACTATTTTTTTTTTTAGTGATAATCGGTTTGCTAGATGTTAGATTTGGGTGACGGCTGTTAGCTTTGTTTGCAGGTGGAAGAATTATAAAAGATTACACCATGATTTGATATAAAACCAGTCAATATCTTGATTATAGATTCTTCAACATTTTGAGTCAGACATCATTTACATTTCTGACGAAGTTTTCAGGAACATAATATGCTCTTCACGAATTGGATCATAAACAAGTGGTATGATGACACAATATAGGGAAAGTCATTACCTAATTATGCAGGATTTTAGTAATTTTTTGTGATATCATTATGGATGTTTTATTGTTGGGAGAGTGTCTTTTGTAATTGTGCACAATTTTAGTAAACATGTTGTATGATATGCTGAATGCACCATTTTGCATGTTCATTTGCTGGGAGGATATCTTTTCTATTTGTAATGCCTTTTGGTGTCCTGTTTTTGGTCACGTTAAGTTTAAAAGTGTATGGTACATCGAGTTGAATGATTCCATAAATGATCCAATTTATTTAATTATTTTTTATTGATAAAGAAAATTTTAAATTTAATTTAATTAAAAGATGAGTTTTCTTTAGATATTTTTATAATAATTTTTCTCATATTAATGTTGACTTATTTATTTAATTTTTTAAATAAATTTATGTCTTTTTGGAACAGGCTAATGGTGAAGAAAAATTCTGTATATTTTTAGTAAAATAAAGTAATGTAGATTAAAGTTGAGGAGTTTTTTTCTCTCTTTTTTCATAAGGATACTTCTAATTTTATTCAGTTAGAAACAATCAGAATGTGCATTGTGTAACCCTTGACTTGACTTGGTATGTTTCATAATTTTTATTTCATATCGTATAATTATATGAATGTTGATATATATATATATATATATATATATATATATATATATATATATATATAACCATTTCCGAAGCTTCTTTGAGTGGTATGTATAGATAGGTAAACGTGACTCAAGTCCAGATTTAATTGGATTCTATTTCATTAATACAGTTTTATTTCATTAGTTTGCATTAAATTTGAGTTTATATTTCATTAATGCAGTTTTATTTGAATTTAATTTAGTTGTTGTTTTTTTACTAAATAATTGAGATACTTTTAGGATTATTGCTATTGTTGGGAGAAAAAATGACTGATATTGGTTCAATACACGTGTTTGAATTCTAATAGAAAATTTTCATTCTTTTCTTTTATGTTTTATTTTTTTTCTGACTGTTGGGGTATTTTTGTTCACAAATTATTTTCTCATTTTTTTTATCATGTACCTATGAAACACCTATATTTTATGGTGTTTTTAATTAGCCAACCTTAACCTTAAGTGTCCATACAAAAGGTGTCCAAATACAGGCAAATAAGCTGCTATTTATTTTTAATATATATATTTTTATTGACAAAAGAAGAATAGAATAAATAGAGATATTTCAGGAATATCTCAACCATTATTAAAAAATAGCGACATCCTTTAGCCTGCCACACGCATTGATAGTTATAAAGTGAACAACACAGTAAAAAGTTCGTCGACTATATATCCATACCCAGGTACAAAAACAACACCCCCTAACTTTGAGTCTTAAATCCAACACATAAGAAGACGCATTCATAAGCAATTTATAAATTTGACTCTAGTAAATAGTCACATTCGTAAATGCATTACTCCTCATTCTTAAAACATCATTCAGAAACATATAAGAATGCGACTATTTACCATAGCCATATTTATAAATCGCATTTAAGAATGCGACTAAATAACCACCTTCTCATATGTTAAATTTAAGACTACGTGCAATTCAAATGCAACTATATAACCACCATTATAAATTAAAAATAGTCATCATCTTTAAACCTTTCTGCATCAGTGCCTCCTTCCTCGTTTCCTCCTTCCTCCTATACTTTGAAGAGCTTCTATATTAATAACTTATGACAAAACCAAACCTTTGTTTTCTAGCATTTAACCTATGAACACGTCTATGACTCTTTCCTTTCTCGAGAAAATTTTCCACATGTCTCTTTCATCATGGTCCACCGGAAAATTAGTGAGGAAGAAGCTAACCTTGCTTGTTATGATTATGATGTCTATAATGTATTTTTCTCCTATATCCCTAGTTTCCCGAACCTAGAAACAGCAGTTTCAAAGGCATGTTTGTCTGAGAGAAAAGCGAAGAAGATGATGACAAGAATTTGTTGCTTACTTAATTTTCCTTATTTTTTTTATAAATATTATAGTTTCTAAAAATTAAAGAATAAGATATATGATAAATAAATAAGTAAATTTGAATATTAATCTTTTTTACTTACCTCACTCGATCCTTAAAGTGCTTTGACACGAAGTGATTGATGACAGTAAAAGAGTATTTGGTCTATGTACGTCAGGGTGAATACGAAGAACAATGTAACATAATTAAAAGTACAATAGAGTTGAATTGTTGGATTTTTTTTTATCAGCGAGTTGAATTGTTGGATAATTAAAGACATATTGTAAGGTTGATAATTTATGCGTACCTACCACTTCATGTGGCCACTTGCAATAATTTTCTTTTGCTCATAATACAACCCAGAGAAATAAAGCCACTTGCATCACGTCCTATATAAGGTCACACTCTCCTTGGCATTTGAGACACACACCAACGCCAACCATATATTCAACTATCTTCTTTAACTCTTCTTGCTTCATTTGGCTGTGCTTCCTTCTTGTTCGCAAATAATGTCGGTGAGCAATGGAAATAATGGTTTGAGGGTTGAACGAGGGAAACTTGTAGCGCCCAAAACTTTGAGGGAGGTAATCAAGATATTGACAGAAGCGATAACGAAGCTCTGTGAAACCGAGAAAAAGTACATGTTCTACTTGCCCATAGCCATCGCTCACGCTGTGTTGGACAAGGTGGTTTCCTAGTTCTTATATCTATCCATTTATGTTGGGGTTCTTTAAAAAGTTTGTTCATGTTCAAAGAGCTTTTGCTTATCAATATGTAGGGTAAGAAAACAATTGGAAGTGAATGCCGTGAAAGAAGTGATTGTGTAGAACTGAAAGACTCCCAAATCTTAAAGGAGTTACATGAGTTGAAGAGAATGTTGACATGTGCCAAGTTTTTCAGCTCCTGCAAACGTTCTCTTGCGTTTCTATTTGCTGCGGGATTCGAGAAGGAGGATATCCTCTATAGGAAGAGAACAGCTAGGGTACGTTAATTAATTAGTATTAATTCTGTTGATGAATTTGTGTTTGGCCATTTGAACTGAAAATGAAGTTTGCATGTCAGATTCTGAAGCCCGCTTTCACGGTTATACGTGACAGAGAATCAAAAAGTTTGCTTGTGTTCATCCGTGGAACGCGTAGCATAAAAGACACTTTCACAGATGCACTCTGTGCTCCAGTCTCTTTCGATCACGTCATTTGCATTGGTCATGAGAGGCACAACATAGTTTCTGGACATGCACACCGTGGTATGATTGCTGCAGCTGATTGGATTAGAAAACGCTGCATTCCTGTCCTACTTGATGCTCATCATCAATACCCCGACTTCAAAATCAAGGTACTTATTAATGTTACTTAGCATATTTTATTAATCCAAATTATGGATTTTTTGCTTGTTATAATAATAATGATAATAATATTTCCATATAGATCGTTGGGCACTCCCTAGGTGGTGGAACTGCTGCACTATTGACTTATAAGCTTAGAGAAATCCAACAGTTTTCTTCAACAACTTGTGTCACATTTGGTCCAGGTGCACAAACTTCTTTAATTAACACATGTTCAGTTGAGTAACTAATTCAGTAGGGTTTTGTATTAGAATTAAATTATTACGTGATCTTTAATATTAATCTGATATTAACTATTGTTTTTACAATTGTAATTTTTGCAGCTGCCTGTATGACTTTGGAGTTAGCTGAATTCGGGAAACCCTTTATAACTTCTATAGTAAATGGTTCTGACATAGTGCCTACACTTTCAGCTTGTTCTGTTCATGATTTCATTGATATCATTGTTGAGGTAACAACCTACAATATTTTATCCAAATATTTATTTGTTTTGGTACGGTTAATTTCTCATGATTATATGCCTTAGAAAATGTTTCATTCTTTGCACAAGTAAGCTTTTATGATTAGGTATTGATACTGTAATTTACAGGGTCAGACTAAGGATAAACACTTCCGAAGCTCAGGAAGTCATTTATCTTTTGCGAAAACAATTGCAAAAAGTTGCACCGAGGTAACTTCAAGCTCTCTTCTTCATATTATATATTTGAGATTGAAATCTCAGAGCGTCTAGCTGGCAAGTTTTTATAACTAAACATGTCTCGTTTTTGCGTAGTTCATTATAAACATCTATTAATTATCTTATACAATATTGATCCTTTTCTATGTCAGAAGTTTGTGAGGAAGCATAAACACTCGTGGTCTCACCGTCCATTGTCAAATAACTTGGTTGAAGCTTCTGGATTATCTGAGACAAGTTTTGAAGAGCAATTACTCATAGAATATGATGATGATGATGAATATAATTCTTCCAACGAAGGATCTGAAAATGATGACTCGGATGACGATAATGAAGATGAAGACCAATTGTTGACTCCAGTGGGGGAGCTTAAACAGGAAAAACATGTTAATATTCCTAACATTTATCCTAGTGTTTCTCCGTTCACAACTTCAGCTAGGCGACGTCTTTATCCACCAGGCAGGATCATGCATATGATCCCTTCAGATATGCCTGAAAATTCAACCTCAAACCATAGTGAAGCTGATGAAAACCATGTCTGCTTATTATATCAAACGCCTACAGAGCTGTATGGAAAACTCAGACTTTCAAGAGGGATGATAATGGATCATCCCTCGACCAAGTATCTGAAGAAGTTACAACAATTAATCAAGAAACTAGAGAAAGAGTAACACAAATATCGTGGAGGATTGGCAATTAAAAAAATTAAATGAAAAAGTAATTGGTACTAATTTGCTCATGGAGCCTTGGAATTAAAACTAAATCTCTTGATTCTAATTCTCTAGTTTGTTTATTATGAGTAAATATTAGAATTATGATTGTTGAATAGGTACATGTTGTAAGAGTTTTTTAGGAGTTTGTTATTTTTTGAATGGTAATTTCTGCTAAAGAATACGAGTTGTATTTGTTTCTTATTTATAGAACCATCCAATAAAGTTTTCATGTTCCTCTAACATGTTTTCTTTTCTTTTATGCTCTCAGAAAAACAACAACCAATTGGTAGAGTTTTTATCTGACATGTGAGTTGGGGGAAACCATAATATATATAAAAGAATATATAACTTGGCATTTTTTTTTTGTGGTAAGGAGAGTGAAACACGATTCAATAATGAATTTAAGGTGTACCAAACATTAGAATATGCACACAAAAAATAAATCAAATGATGATAAAATTTAGGGATACAAAACATGCCTAGATGCAAAAACTATACTCACCTGCCTGACTTGACGAATGTAACTTAATATGGCTTTGAAAAAAAATGAATCATTAAATTGAAAATAACAAAATTGAGTTAGTTTTCATCTATTTAATTATACGAACCATTAATTCGATCTGGTTAAGTATTAATTGAAATAAATTTTTCTTCTTTAAACTGGGGTACAGATGTTCTATATATTAAAAGACTTCTTTGGAGATTTTAGATATAGTGTAGGACTCATACTGTTACTTCTCATATTGGAAAAACATAACCACCAAACACATCTTCTCCTAGTATCATCGGTCTCACAAACCAACAATCTTACACATAAAAGTTTCAGGCTATTACAACTCCAATACACGCAAACAAACATAAAGAGGCCAACTTTAATTCAAAGGCTCCACAAGCCTGTTAGCTATAACCTTTGATAGTGATTATTTGGGTTTTCAGACACCATAATGGGACTTCTCTTTCTCTAGTTGATTGATTAGTTGTTGTAACACCTTCAGATACTTCCCTGTCATATGATCAAATAGCATCCCTCTTGAAAGTCTGAGTTTTCCATACAGCCCTCTACCCGTTTCATACAAGACATGTTTATCATCACCATCATCATTGTGGTTTGATTTAGAATTTCCAGTGGAAAGTGCAGGGACAATATGCCAGATCCTTCCTGGTGGATAAAGAGGATGTCTAACCGGCTTGTCTGATGTTTCCACTGTACTACCTGCTCTTTTTTCAACATGAACAACCTCCTCATTCATTTCTGCTTCTTTGGTGGTTTTTTTTGTGGCTGCTTCTTTTTCCTCGGCACCATCAGTGTTAGGATAATCATCCTGTGCCTCAAGTTGAAGCTCCTTCAAATATTGATTCAATTCATCGTTATCAATGTTGTGAGTAGCCGATATGATTTGCGCCTCTTCTTCATCCACGTCATCATTATCAGATCCTTCACTGGAGGATTTAGATCCGTCGTCCTCATCACTCGTGAACTCGGAGATTATTAACTCTTCTGTCACTTCATAAGTTGTATCTAATGATTGAGAGGCTTCAGCCAAGTTTTCTGATTTAGAACTTGACAATGCCGCAGTATTCTCACGTCGGGGCCACGTTATCAGTGACCGAGTTCTTTGTTTACTATTCATCACAACCTTCAGGTATAAAGAAAGGATCTCAATGTGAGTAAGATAACTATTATATGAGAAATTAGTATAAAAGTGTACTTCTTGTAAGATCAATAGATCAAATATGGTTCCCTCGTATGCAACAGTAATTAACTTGTTTAATGTAAAGGTTTTTTTTTTTCTTACTGTAACTGCATAATGATCATATCCACAATGTAAACCACGGTTAAACATAAACAAGGGAGGTTGAAGGTAGGTACCTCGGTGCCACGGGATACTGCACGATCTGCAATGGCTTTTGCACCAGATGCAAATGGTATGCGAGATCCAATTGCACTGAAAGTAGAATTTATGAATTTTTTACGCTTAATCAGACCCTGTAAATCATGCAATCAGTATTTATTATGGAGTAGCCAACTTCAACAAAGAACCAACCATTTAAGCCAAAAAAACACTGACAACATAAAAAAAAAAAAAAAAACAGATTTGCCAAAACCATGTAATGTTGAAAGAACTAATTTGAGCACCTCCGAAACGAAATCATGAACAGAAGAAGCTGACAACGTAGGCACCATGTCATAACCATTTATAATGGAAGTGACAAAGGGCTTCCCGAATTCCGCCAAGTCCAGTGACATACAAGCAGCTGCATTAAAAATTAAATTTTTTTGAAACAACAAAATAACTAATTAATTAATTAACAATGACAGATAAAAGTCATGAAAACTGATCTTATAATAGGGTTGAAATATTATCCATCACTTTTTTAACAAATACCTTAAGTTTCATTTATTTAATGTTCACAAGAAGAAACATAGATATAAATTTACGAACACAACTTCGTTGCATTAAAACTAAATATGAAGAGATCGATACCAATATATTTTCAATTGGTGTTATAATGAAATATCACAAGGAAAAAAATATTATGCATTACTTGTCATAAATTGATAAAATGTATATTTATTAATACCTATTGGTCATAACAACAATCTTTATTTATAATATAAACTCAAATGCAATTCATAGCATGGCTATCAAATGAATTATAACGGTCAATACTTTCTGCATATCTATTTCAAAACTATGCAGAATGAAGTCTCGTAGAAAAAAATGAGTTATTTTACATGGGGTGAAAGACCTACGTAGAAAACTCATTTTTACTTGTATTATCATGTCCAAGATGTGGGTTTGTCAAAAAGATTACAATTACTTCTTTAGAATCTACAAAACTCGTACTATTCTACATGTGGTTAATACCAAAGATGATGAGATGATTCAATTATAATAAAAACGTATTGAAAATTAATACTCAATTTAAAGCAAAACACAATTTTAGATAGAAATCAGTATTAGCACATGCCTGGACCAAAGGTGACACAAGTGCATGAAGAGAACTGTTTAATTTCTCTAAGCATATATGTCAACAGCGCAGCAGTACCACCACCAAGTGAGTGCCCAACGATCTATTAAATAAAGATTGGGTTGAGTTGCATGATTAAATAAAAACAATACACAATTTGAGTTTATAAAAACATTGAAGCAAGAGTGTGGCATATAAAGTTGACCACAATATTTTGAATTAGAAATCGGGGAATTGTCATTATAGTGGGTGAACATTTTAATCAATGTTCTTCAAAAAAGCTTAAGTAAGAGGCTAATATAATAATACCTTGACTTGGAAATCGGGGTATTGATGAAGTTCATCAAGAAGTTTAGGAGTGCAGTGTTTTTTTATCCAACCAGCTGCAGCAACCATACCACGGTGCCCATGTCCTGAAATCACGTTCTTTCTCTTCAGCTCACCATCACTGCAAATGAAATGATTGAAGGAAACGGGAGCACCGATTACATCTGTCAGAGTGTCTTCTACATCACGAGTTCCTCGGATGAACACAAACAAACATTTTGATTCTTTATCACGTATCACTGTGAAAGCAGGCTTCAGAATCTGCCAAAAAAACTGTTAGATAAACTGGAATTTGATAGATTTGCTTCATCTTCAAGTATAAAAACTAAAATAATCCTTTCTTAAACTGGAAAGCGAAACGTATATACCCTAGCTCTTCTCTTCCTTAGGAGAACATCCTCCTTGACGAATCCAGCAGCAAATAGAAAGGCACGAAAGCGTTTATTGCTGAAAAGCATGGTGCGTGTCAAGCACTTTTTGAGCTCATACAACTCCTTTAATAATTCAGGGTCTGTGAGTTGTACACAATCATCTCTTTCTTTACATTCGATTGCAACTGTTTTCTTGCCCTACAAGAACCCAGTAAGGACATAAACTAATGAATAAAACTTGAAAGCAGGGAAAGAAGGAAATGGATGTACCTTTTCCATGATAGCATAAACGATGGCTCTAGGCATGTCTAATAGGTCCCATTTGCCAAGTGTCTCTGCATAACCGAATCTCATGGCTTCTGCTAAAGTCAAGACCATATCCATGAAAGTTTTGGGCGCCTCAGCAGGCCTTTTTTCAAGCTTCCCCGCAGCCTTCTTAACCGCTCTGGAGAGTATCATTTTTTCAGTGGAATGCAAACAAAGAAGAAAGATCGGGAAAATGGAACTACGGAAAGAAGAAAGAACAAGATTTGAGTGGCTTGAAGTCTAATGTTGGAAGGGTGTGAGCTTATATGGGACACATGAGAGGCTTGGTCTCTCCGTAAATAGTAACGAGAGGTGTTCTAACATGGTACATATTTTACTATATTCTTCTAGTTTATTCTCTCTTATCTCTGAAACTTTAAAACTATAAAATCACCAATGAATGAGATTTCTTGATTAAATGAGTAATATTAAGTCTGCATATATTTTTTCTGTGTGTACTGTCTCTGTGCCTTAGAATGTTATCTTTCTCTCATTTTACCCTTATAAGAGTAATTAATGTTATATCCTACTGTTAATCCATCCAGAAATCGTCCCTTATTTTCTTTTATGCAAATGTTAAATAAAATAAAAACATTAACGTCATGGAAATATAAAACGCATTTAATATCTACCATAAACTGCATATTTATAATGTATAATGACAATCTATTATTTTTTTTGGAATAATATATAAACAAAACTTCGTATGATGTACCTAATTTATAAAAATATAAGTTTTTCAGGAGGAATAGGTAGGGTTTCCAGCTTTTCAATATCTGTCCAATTTTTTAAATTTTTTTTATCAATAAAAACTAAAATAAATAGAATGAAACCTTTCAGGAATATTTCATTTTTTATATAAAACTCAAATAGAAACCCTACTTGGTCGAATATATTTTCCTCTTTTTTTTTCCTCTTAACCTATCTATTTAATATCTTTTATACAGTGGATATTGATTTAGTTCCTCAATAACAATAAGTTCGTATTGCTTTTTTTGTTTTTCTGTTATATGCACTTTGTTTATTGAAAAAAAAAATTGTTTACGTTCAAATTTCCTTACTTTATTACCTTTTGCAAGTCATTACATATATTTTTTGGATTTGGTTTAAATTTAAGTAGTAGTGTAATTATATTTTTCACTTTTTTCATCTAATTCTCTCTCTCTCTCTCTCTCTCTCTCTCTCTCTCTCTCTCTCTCTCTCTCTCTCTCTCTCTCTCTCCCTCTCTCTCTCTATATATATATATATATATGTCAAGTCTGATAAATTATTTTTTATAATACTAATTATAAAAATTAATATAACTTTAATTAATTTGACAATATAAAAAATATTTAAATTGATATACCTGAAAACCAAACTCTACAAGTACTATTACTTAATTATGTCTCCAATTTATTAAACATATTTACTTCACATCGTGGCATGCGTGGGGAAATAAAGTTAAATAAAAGGTTTATGATAATATATACTTTGAAAACATATGTACGAGGATGGAGTTGTCATTCTAATTAACAATTACTTCACATCTTAACGTGTGAAAAGATGGTTTTTAAATAACCTTTATGTTTGGTATAGAGATCCACATTATTCGTGTTATATATATGCTAATCCCGCACCATTTGGTATTGTTTTCTTCAATAATAAAATGAGTAACATCGTTGACGTTTACCTGGCAAAGGAAAGTCACCTCGTGCGTTCTTTTCACATTGCAATTAGCAAGCTATTGGATTTTTCTTGCGAACTTGTAGTTAAACTTATTTTATCGGTTTATAAAAACAAGCATTTTTCACATCAAGAAAAACTTGATTTACCTTTCAAATTTTTGTGTGGGTCATTTGCAGACGTTACTCTCATCGGCCAAAATAAGTAAAAGTCCACTCAAGATTTACATTTGACGCAAAACGGACGCATATATTGATTTAATTTTTCTTTTTAAAAAAAATAATTTTGCGTCGGCCGCGGTCCACGCATATGGAGCGTTGCCCACAGAACTCACGCATATGCGTCCGCTATAGCCCACGCATGTTTAGAATTTTGACTGCGATTAAATTTCTTGACGAGTTCGAATCTTGACTGCGATTAAATTTCTTCATTTGTCTAGATACCAACCATGTCACTATCTAGAGTGACGCCTTCATTGACCATCAAGAGAATTTATTCCTCTTTTGTCTCATCTTCCTCCACTAATTTTGCATTTTCTTTCACTCCTTTGCATAGTGTCCATATTTGTCGCAATTATAACATTCAACATTTTGAACGATGTGAACGACCACCATGATCACGACCTCGTCCATGCCAGTTTTGTTGGTTCATTTGTCCCCTTTCTTCATTGTTGTTTCCATGACCATGACCTCTGTTGTGATCTAAATAGCGACCTTCGTGTCCATGTCCTCTCCCTCGATTATGTTGCACATACATTACCTTGTTTTCTTTGATGGTCATCTTTGTTTGTAAGGCTTCATCTAAGACTTCTTGTTTCTTTTTCTTTTTTCGTTGTTCATGTGCTTCAAGAGAACCCGTGAGATCATCAATGGTCATCTCTTCCAAATTTCTTGACTCCTCAGTTGCACCATACAACATTTTCAAAGTCATCGGTCAATGACCGAAGAATCTTCTCCACGACCCTTGCATCCGTGAAAGTTTCTCCATTGCGTTTAAGTTGATTGGCTATCGTTTGCACACGAGTGATGTAACTAGATACATCTTCTAAATTATTTATCTTCATGGCCTCCAACTCACCTCGTAGAGTTTGAAGACGCATTTTGTTTAACTTAGACTGCACCCTTGAACACTTTTTCCAAGATATCCCATGCTTCCTTTGAAGTGGATGCACCAACAATCTTCTCAAAAATTGCTTTATCAACAGCTCTATACAACATGTACAAAGCCTGTCTTATCTTTTGATCGTGTCTCTTTCAACACTTTGTTTTGGACCGCTGAGTAACCAGTGATATTTTCTAGTTTTTCAAAACCTTCTTGAACCACCTCCCAAAAATCTTGGGATCCCAAAAGTGCTTTCATTTGGATGCTCAAATTGTCATAATTGGCCATCTTTGTTAATTGAGGAAGGGACATTTTATTGGTTATATTGACCATAACTCTGATACCAAACTACGAACAGAGAATATAACTTTTATTTCATCTGCTACTTTTCAAATGATAATACAATATCTCTAAGTATTCTAACAATAAACTTCTCAAATTCTACCTTTTCTCTCATAAAACCTATACTATAAATTACATTTAAAATCATACTATAAATGAAATTCAAAATTAGAATTAAAGGTAATAATTATTGACCGATTCAAAATTCTAAATATAACTTATAACGACTTTGAGTTTAATGCTAACATTGTGTGGTGTATTGATCATTTAGTTTGTCTTTATTCTTTTTAATTGTGTTGATGTTTGTTTTATGACAATGATAGTTTTTGAGCATTTGTTTGGGAGGCGTTTTGAGGTTAGATTATGATGATTTCCATCAGATTATCTTTGTTCATGTAAAAATGGGTTGGATTACCCCTGAAGTGATTATCTTGAACTTTATTGCTGATAAAATAAATTATAACTCATACAACTACCCTTGCTTAACATTCCTAATACACTGCCCTCCCTATGTTTCTGGATTAAATCCAAGATAATATTTGAGATAAGTCCTTAATAAATTAAGGAAGTCCTTAATACATTAAGAAATGATCGACTGTTAAAGTAAATCCGAAAATATAAAGAAATTCTCACGTTCATAATAAAGTATTGCTTTAGTTATGATTTTTTATTCTACTTAAAAATGTTCCTTGACCTTAGGACTAGTGAAAGGTCAAAACGATGCATGATCGACATGCTGAATGACTTGTAAGATGACTTATTAAACAGTATTTAATATTATTTCGTTTCTAGCAACAATGACATGTAAACTTGGTCCAAACATATTAACTATTAATTAAAGTTAAAATTATAAAATAAAGTTTAATTATAAAAATTAATTAGTGGATCTATTATGAGATGAAAATAAAGGTAATTGGTTCACTCTTGATTAGTATAAAGAACAATGTATTTAATTTAGTAGTTAGATAATTAATAAATATTTAAGAACCAAAATTAACTTAAGTATTGGAGAGTTCCTGCAGGACCCACCCCCTATGTCTCATACCAGAAAGTTGATAGCTCATTTCGCATTATCGTGAAGGAAGGTCAAATAGCTGAAGAACAAGTTGTTGGGAGTGAAGTAGTTAGAGAATGACGGAGATTTAGCTGAATACACTCTCCCCTACATGTTGTGTGAGAATAATTCTTATATTGAAGGTAATTGGAAAGTAAACAAGCAACTAAAATGTAAGAGTTTGTACATTATGATTAGCATATTTTTGTTTTGAAAACCTATTTTATTTAAGTACTAGTTTGACCCAATCACTAATGATAAATTAACTTATTGGAATTTGAAATTTCTTCCATACTCTAAAGTTAATTTAGATATATAAATAATAGAAAAAAATATTTACTCTAGTGTTAATTTAAATATATATAAATTACTAAGAAGTTGACTTTAAGCCAACCCACTCTCATCGAGATATGTCAACTTGAGCTTGCGCATATATTTATGTGTCGTTTGATAGCGACCCGATAGTGAGTGATCTCATAAGTGTTGGACATCTTAAGGATCCCAACTCTTAAAGTGTTTGATGGAGTCATGATTGAAGTCTTGAGTGAAGAACGAGTGTCTAGGTAGCTTATGTTTTATTTTGGTTGTCTTGATTTATCTTTTACCTTCAGGAATGATGAAGGGTCCAAAAACAAAATGTTTTTCAATTGGTTAAACTGTTTTTGACTGGTTATAAAGGTTTTCAACTGATTTTAATTTTCTTTTTCTGGAAAGTTAAAGTTGTTCAATTTGTTATCTTTCAAATCAATTGATTGAAAATAATGCTTTTATATTTTTCTATCATGTGTTTTAACTCTAAAAAAACATATTTTAATATGTAAGATGATAAATATTTTCAGTTTAAATACATTCACTTTAAGATAAATCAGTTTTCACACAAACTACTTGTTTTGAGTAAAACCAACAGATTGTTTTATTTTTCAACCCGATTGATTTTATTGACAATAAACTTTTCTATTTTAAAACTTGATAGATGTTGTTTTGCTGTCAAATTAAATTGATTTCAGCGTAGACTTGTCTAGCGTTAGAGAGATGAAGGTATAAAAATGGTTAGATGACCTTAAGTCATCTCCCAACAAATTTGTACTTGTGTGAGCTAAGGGGTCTAGATAGTACATGTGACTGGATGCATAATTGCTGATGGACTACCGATGCGATTCTGGAATGGACTACCGATGCGGTTCTGGAATTGGTGGAATAAATGAAAAATTAAAAAAAGGTTAAGTTTTCTAGAGATAAGTATAAGTAAAGTGTTTGCGAAGTTAAATGAGTTCAACTTTACTTTTGGGGCATCTTCTTTTCTCTTAGGAAAGCTCTTGGGTAGGTTCTGGTCTAAGGGATTATGTCTTATTTTTTATGTAAAGATTGCTCCTATCCTTGCATTATTTATAATTGGGAAGCCTAAACATTTTCAATCGTTAGTTAGGCTGCAGATTTTTTTCCAGTTGTTGTAAAAGGATTGTGATACTTTTTTAAGTTAAACTTTAAACAATAATGTATAGTAAACATGTATGGAACTCTTATAATAAATTAACAGCTCACCATAACCAAGCTAACAACATTTTGACCAATTCAACTTGAATAGTTATTTTGAATAGTAGATAGTGATGGAATATTTTAAATGACACAATTAAAAGTCTGACATGGATCACCAATAAAAAATAAGCAATTACTTTGATTGATGTTTATGTTTAAAATCATGCATTCAATGTCTTCTGTGAACTTTTTATCTTCCTATGTTTGATGATGTGACTTTTTGTCCTATGCTACTTTTGGCTGGACTAGTGTAATAAGAGGGCATGCAATTATTAAAATTCTAAATTTGATTTAACCAAGTCTTACATTACATTTGAAAAACATCTTTTGGTTTGCATTGCTTTTATATATATATATATATATATATATATATATATATATATATATATATATATATATGTCTAAGTGACTATAACTGCATCCGGAAGTGAGGATGCATCCCTATTTAGATCTACAAATGAAAAGGAGGTGGGTGGGCGCAGAAAGGTGGGAGAGAGACTTATATAAATATATTTCTTAAGGCTGCAGATAAATGAGAAGGAGAAAAGAGAAAGTCATTCATAAATAAATAAAATAATTCGCATTCTACAATTTTTTTTAAAGTATACTGTACATATAATAAAATATTAAATATATTTTATTTTAAATATATTTAAATAATGATAATAAATATTAATTAAAATTATTTAATTTTATTCCAAATAAACTGTAAATATCCAAGAAATATTTAATATATTCATAATAAAACTAAAAATATTAAATATATTTACCTAAAAATATATTTATATATTTATAATAATACAATTTATTATATTTAAATTATATATTATAACAATCTAAATTTTGATTTATTAATGAAAATAAAAAATTTATTTAAATATTTAAATTTTAACAAGGATTAAAATGTTATTAGTGGGATGTCTTTTCTTTTTCTAATTAACATTATTATGTTCTTCATTTTTATATAATTTCAAAATTACAAACAAATTAACATGCTTTTATCTCTTTCCGGATCAAATATAATGATTTTATATTATATATTTTGACAACTAGTTAATATTCATGCTATGTTTTTTAAAATATATTTATTTTGTTATTGATAATAATAGAAATCATTATTAAAAATAATTTTATATATATATAACAACATAATTTAAAGAATCATAAATAATATTAAAATTATGTAAATAAATTAACTTTAAGTAAAAATAATAATAAAATATTAAATAATAAAATTATACTTAAATTTTAAATTATAATTAATTATTTCTTTCAATTTTACATTTTTTTTTATTTATAAATGAAACTTTAAATTATTTTAATTAACTAAAATATGAAAAAAAATTAATCATTATTTATTCTTCTTTTATATACAAGGGTAAATATGTAATTTTACAACTTTTACTATTCAAAATAATGTATAATATTCTTACAACCATCACATCACTCACCAATTTTAATAAACTTTCCTCACACATCCATTCTAACATACCCTGATCCAAACAACATCAACTTTCTTCACACTTCCACTCCCCCACACTCTCAACTTTTCACTCTCCCACACCCTCTAATCCAAACAAAGCCTAATGTTTTGGATTGGGGAGTGACAAGTTGAAGTGTGTGAAAGTGAAAATGTGAGGATTTGAGAATAAAAATGTGAAGAAAGTTGAGTGTGTTTGGATTGAAATATGTTAGAGTGGATGTGTGAGGAAAATTTATTTAAATACATGACAAATGTGATAGTTATAAGAGTATTTTGAATTATTTTTAATTGTGTAAATTATAAGATTACAAATTTATCCTTATATATAAAAAAAGTATAAAAATAAAATATTAAATAATAATAAATAGTATGAAAAATTGAATATTAAATATCAACTCTAACAATGTTCAACATGAAAAATGACCTAGTATAAAAAAAATGAATGTTCATGACAAAAAATATTTATAATTTTTAATTTAAATCATTAAAAAGATTTTTCATTAATAAAAGATTTATAAAAAGTAATTACATAAATATTTTTAATTTAAACCATATCTTAATTCAATAGTGTAATATAAAAAAAAATATAATTATTCTAAATTTTCAATATTAAAATTGATACTCAGTAATAAAAAAAAAATTAATAATTACATTAATAAAGTAATTATATTATTATTTTATTTATAGAATTGAAATATTCAAAATTCTCATTAATAAAATCAAATCTGAATTACTATAATATATCAATTGAGTTATATTATTTATATTTTTAGAACTTAAATATTTAAATAGATTTTATATTTTCATCAATAAATCAAAATCTAGATTATTATAATATATAATTGAATTATATTATTTATATTTTTAAAATTTAAATATTTAAATGTATTTTGTATTCTTATTAAGGATAAAAATGTAAATGTATATAGAAACATATGGCTTTCAATCCAAATGCACTCTAAAAGCAATACAAACTGTTTTTTTACTATCTATTTCCCCTTGTACAATAATAAAATTTATTTGGCATTATATTCTAGTGAAATCAACCTAGGGGATACAATGATGAACCATGAAAGCTTAAAAAACATGGACCATTGTTCAGTTCATTGGGCTTGCCAACAGCTTTTGAAGCACCAAATGAAGAGACATAGAAGAACACTTTTGAATATGACTTATATTTTGTACCACTTGTATTACTGATAACAAACATAAAAACAACCTAGAAGTAAGGGTAGGCACAGTATGGTTGGCATATTTAAATCTTGGAAACTTTTAAAATCTAAAACCAGATTTTAACAGTTTTCAAATTGGATTGACTTTATGTATTGCTGATAACAAATATAAAAACAACTAAAAGTATGGGTCAGCACAATATGGTTGCCATATTTAAATCCAAAATCCCAAATCTTAAGATAAGTTGTGGCTCATTCTTATGTGTATTTGTTATAAGTGCTTCATTTCTAAACAACTTGCAACTCTTACGCGTACTTAATTTAACCCAGAGAAATAAAGCCACTTGCATCACGTCCTATATAAGGTCACCGACGCCAACCATATATTCAACTATCTTGTTTAACTCTTCTTGCTTAATTTTTCTGTGCTTCCTTCTTGTTCGCAAATAATGTCGGTGAGCAATAGAAATAATGGTGTGAGGGTTGAACGAAGGGAACTTGCAGCGCCCGAAAATTTGATGGAGGTAATCATCATGTTGGCAGATGCGATAATGTTGCTCTGTTACACCGAGAGAAGGTACATGTTCAACTTGCCCAGAGTCATCGCTCACGCTGTGTTGGACAAGGTGGTTTCCTAGTTCTTATATCTATCCATTTATGTTGGGGTTCTTTAAAAAGTTTGTTCATGTTCAAAGAGCTTTTGCTTATCAATATGTAGGGTAAGAAAACAATTGGAAGTGAATGCCGTGAAAGAAGTGATTGTGTAGAACTGAAAGACTCCCAAATCTTAAAGGAGTTACATGAGTTGAAGAGAATGTTGACATGTGCCAAGTTTTTCAGCTCCTGCAAACGTTCTCTTGCGTTTCTATTTGCTGCGGGATTCGAGGAGGAGGATATCCTCTATAGGAAGAGAACAGCTAGGGTACGTTAATTAATTAGTATTAATTTTGTTGATGAATTTGATTCTTCGATTCGAGTGTAGGATCTGACAATGATGACTCAGATGATGATAGTAAAAATGAAGACCAATTGTTGAATAAAGTGGAAAAGCTTAAATTGGGAAAACATGTTAACATCCCTAACATTCATGCTGATGGGAAAAATATCACGGAAGAAAGAGATTGTCCAGTCACAACATCAAGAAGACATCATCTTTATCCATTAGTTAAGATCATGCATATTGTCCCTCCACATTCGTCATAAAATTCAAATTTGGACTACAATGATGTTGATGAGAAACATGTCTTATATAAAACGTCGGACGCCTACGCAACTGTATGGAAAACTGAGATTTTCAAGAGGGATGATACTAGATCATTCTATAAAGAAGTATTTGACAAAGTTACAACAATTAATCAATCAACTGTTGCATCTTGATGAACGAAGTATCTTGATGAACGAAGTGCATTTAAAGAAGTACCACCACAATAACAACTACCCAACCAACAACAAAATGAATATGGACAATAAAATTATGATTATGCAGACTACTAAGAGCTTTATGTTCCAAGTTTGTTTAAATTGCAGTTTACATTTCATTTTTACTTGACTTTTGAATTATGATATCTTCAACTATGTTTCAAGTTTGTTTGAATTTTGAATTATGTTATATTTGAATTACTTTATATGATGAGACTCAATTATATATGTTATGTGGGTTTTATTTTATGTTAGGGGCATTGGATGAGACTTGATTGTTGTTGAATTTATAGGTTCAATGCACATTGATAATAGATTGTTCAATTTGGATATTTTAGATTACTTCATGTGTTGAAATGTTGATTATATCGGTGTAAAACATCTAAAAATGATTCATTTAAATGTTGAATGAACATTTAATGCATGCAAGATTCTTTATGGATTTACTTACGAAAAATAGTTGGTGGGTAATGTGTGCATATATATTACTTACGGACGGTTGTTGGTGAGTACTATCTACGGACTGATGTTAGTGGTATTACCTACAGACTGTCCACAAACTCATCATTCGTCGGTAAATTACCTACGAATTTTTTTGTGTGAATAATTTGTGGGTAACACTGATTTACCTACAAATTTTTTTGTTACCTACGAATTTTTTTGTTACTTACAAATTTCTTTTGTACGTAAATTCATTTTTTTTTTGTAGTGAAATCTTACCTATTACTACACAACCTCTAAAGACTTGAGATATAAATCTTGTTTAAGGTACGTAAAAATTCTACCTATCCCTACATACCCTCTCAAGTATCTCTTTTTTTGTTCAGTAATGAATAAATTAAATAATTTGGAACACTTCAGAGGTGTTCCAACCTTTATACAAAATGCTTAAATTTGGATTAACTAAGTTTGGATGGACAGTTCTAGCTTTCTGATCTCTCTTCGGAGATCTACATTCAAATCTCCTATGACCTTGTTTGTTACAATAATAGCATATTGTTCTTGTGCAAGTTTGAGAACGACCTTGGACTTTGCTTTTGTTTCTTCCACGGGATTCATTTTTCCCATGGGTTTCACCTCTTCCTCGCTTCTCAATAACATTTGCTTTATATTGAAAATTTATACCTCTTTCTTCCCTTATGGATTTTTCATTCAACAAACTGTCTAACATTATATGATCATGATCTGCTTGTTCATCAGTCTGGTCAGAAACTGGGTGAGTAGGATCTGTCTGTTGGTCTATTTGATCAGGATCTATCTGTTGAGGTCCCCCTGAATCAATGCGATCTCTAGACTTGCACTGATTTTTCTCTTGAATATCTTTGATCGTTTGATCCTCAAAAAATACAACATCTTTGCTTCTAACAATTTTCTTCTTTATAGGATCCCACAAACTGTACTCAAATTCATCCTTTGGGGACCCAATGTATATGCACTCCTTGGCCTTAACATCTAGCTTTTTCTTTCATCCTTTGGAATATGAACAAAGGCTCTGCATCCAAATACTCTCAGATGGTTAAAGGATGTCTTCTTCTTGTACTACACTTCCTCTAGAATCTCCCCATCTAGAAGTCTTGAAGGTGTAAGGTTTATGAGATCAACTGCAGTCTTTATTACTTCACCCCAGAAAGACTTGGGGAGGTTAACACCTTGTGACACGCATCTGACTTTCTCTTCAATAGTATGATTCATCCTTTTGACTACTCCATTCAGTTGAGGAGTCTTTGGTGGTTTCTTTATCATTCTAATGTCATACATCTTGCAATAGGCTTCAAAAGGACCACGATACTCTCCACCATTGTCGACTTTCAGACACTTAAGCTTTTTCCCAGTTTTCCGCTACACTAGAGCATGAAATTCTTTAAATGCTGATAGTAATTGATCTTTGATTTTCAGCAAGTACACCCATACTCTTCTTGAGTGATCATCAATAAATGTGACAAAGTAGTAGGCTCCACCAAGAGATTTTTCAGACGGTGCACAAACATTTGTATGTACAAGTTCAAGTACCTTTTGTCTCCTTGAGAGATCGCCTAATCTCTGAAAAATGACTCTGCATTGTTTACCATAAATGCAATCAGTACAGGATTCCAAGATTTGACCCTTTATATTTGGCAAGTGGTTTTTTGACAAGCATCTAGAGTGCTTTCTCACAGGATATAATATCAAGTAGTGGACGTTCATATTAGGAGGTTTTATGATTGATCCTCATCCCGAGTCTCAACCTAAGGTTTGATTGAAATGATGATTTTTGTTTTAAATTAGACATGATGGTATATTTATTTTTTAATAATTTTATATATTAAAGTGTATTTGTATTTGATTTGATATACAGGTGTTTAGGCATAATTGCAGGTCAAAGTGTTTGGGTGTTGTGAACAAGCACTTAAGAAAGCAACAAAGGATGAAGTTCGTACAATGACGGTGAAAGTTGTTCAACATATGCGCAAATGTGAGGAGCATGAGATATTAATCACGAGTATTGAAAAAGAGGTTAAAAGCATACTTGAGTTAATTGCAAGCAAAAAATTTGTTCCTGATGATACTCGTACGAAAGTAGTTGAAGTTGAACCTCTTTCAGTGAATTGCACATACTTCAAAAAGCCAGAAAGTAGTCATGAAGATGTAGATGAAGAGAAAGACTTACATGGAGATGAAGATCGACCAAATGAAGAAGTCAACATGTTTTCTAAAGTGAACCGTGAACCCAGGAAACGTTTCAAAACTGTTGTTTTGAAAACACCTTGGACAACATATTCAAGGAGAAAAAACCCAAAATCTGATGCTTAAGTAGTTGGTTAATTGATATGTTTTTAGGTTTTTATGTGCTATTGTACAATTTATGTGCTTGTAACAAATATTTTTGTTGAGGATTTATTTATTCAAAAAACTCTGAATGTGTGACTGGATTTATTTAGCATTATTTTTTTTTATCGGCAACGAATTAATTGAATTAAATGGGGCCACTTCAGGGGTGGCCCAACCCGTATACAGAACGAACACAAAAATAACAGCAGATTGCTACCAAAGCATACCTACTATAGTTGTAACCCACAAACTCCCCTGCCCACAAGTAGTCCACACCACACCCATACAAAATATCAAAAAGAGAACCCACAACTCCATGTTCGAGGTCCACACCACCCCAACAGTGCATAAAAAACTTGTTGCACTTGAATGCCTCATTCTGGACGCACCTACCAACAATCCTTTCCACCCTAGCTTTGGCATCACCACAGGTGCACCATTCGGGGTTCCATGCGTATGCCAACATCCACTACAGTTGATTTAGATCTGCCCTGCATCTAGCACACCTATTGGACCAAAACCCTTGAATAATGCAATGCAGGCCAAGCTACACTTCAGGAGCATGGCCGTATCCTGCTACATTTGATGGCCCCTTACTGTAAACCAGTGATATGCACTTGCACCCAGCCAGCAGCTCTAACAAAACCAACAAACCAGTACAGGCAACACATCAGAAGTGTGGAGTGAGGCTCCATACCAGTTAAACCAAACCAGCCAACAACTCCGACAAAAACCAGCACATCAGTTATGAGAAGTGAGGCTCCAAAAATGTTAACCAGCCACTTCATATATACAGACCATCTGATTTTAAGCCATCACTATATACATCCACTCCAGACATCATTTTAACGTGAGTTTTACTTCTATAACCCATGTGATTTGATTCTACCTTGCCCCTTCATGCCAAAACCAGAAAGAACCTCTCCTGACAGCAACATCCTTTTCCTCAGTTCCTTTGACAACTCAACTCACCTGTCAGACCTACAATAGTAGAGACAACACCCATTATCTAGTTTTGCTACATAGAAGTTTTTACATTCTTCTAGAAATGTTTAGGCATAACTAGTAGACCAAGGTTATTAATCTTGAATTACAAAAACCTACGACCCACCCATCAGTAACTGAGACCACGCCACCACATAAGCTATGCATATTCGATAAGTCTTTTACCTCAAAAGTTTATGGACTGCTACATCTAATACAACTTTGTGAGTCCAGAAACCTGCATCAAGTGAACCGCCCTTTCTTACAGATTCTTCAACAGATCTGCTACTCCACCCACCTCCTTCCAGCCAGATCACTTCTTGCTTCCTACCTCCACCAAGGCATAGCAACACTGTCTTCCCTCCTCTTTCAAGACATCTTGGCTCCACCTAGTGCAACTTACTTATAGCTACGCAGGACAATGGATTCAACACCCAATCTGCCAAAGAGTAGTTAAAATTTTGTGCCTTATGCTTCATCCATAACCACGATTTAAGTTGGACCTTTTGGAACACTTTTTATGCATTTGTATTTCCTTGGTTGAACACAACTGAGTTTCTATAATCCCACATACACTGAACTATAGCTTCCCATACCCCTTTCCAAAACAAGTTTTGTTTATTAGTACACTAGAATAGATGGAAGTTCTCAAAGTGAGTTATAAGATCTTTATGTTGGACAAATACAACTCCAATCCATTTAAATCACAAGGACCAAACACACAAGGCATGTTTGCATTACAGGAAGAGGTGTTGACAAGACTCTTCCTTTGTCTGACAAAAAGCACAAACAGTAGTGTTCAACACCACCTCTCTCCTACTCAAACACTCTCTTGTTGGCATTCTCCCCAACAGTATCCTCTAGGCTGTGATCGTCACTTTTGGGAAAGCCTTAATCTTCCAAAGGTACTTGAACGCTTCAATTTGGGGGCCCCTTTTAGACTTGGCTAGGCATTCACAAGCAGAACTCACCGTAAAGCAACCAGATTCATCACCTCTCCACACCTGGGCATCCTTCTATTCCTTAATAACATTGGCCCTGGAGATATGCATTACAAGCTCTACTTCCATAAGGGTTTCCCACTCAAATCTACCACGCCTCCACCTTAAGGTCCACCGCCACACCGATTCTTCCCACACGCCTACCTCTTCCACCTTTTGACCCTAGTTCAACGACAACGTGTACAATCTGGGGAACAAAGATTTGAGAGTAGTGTTTCCAACCCACACATTCTCCCAGAATCTTGCTTTGTCTCCACTCCCTAGCTTCCATCCGACTTCTGCTTGAAACCACCTATCTCTTCCTCTCTCCTTACAAACTTTCAATAAATCTCTCCACCACTAGGATTGGAGTTTCACTAATGTTTGAGAGGTATCGAGTTCCATGCCATACTTTGAGTCCAAGCACTCATTCCACCTTCCTTTCTCGTTAGAGATACAATGCCATCTCCACTTAGCCAAGAGCGCAATATTAAACTTTCGAATATCTCTGAGACCCAACCCTCCTTCCTCTCTTAATTTACATAAGATTTTCCAATTAACCCATGAGATCGGTCTCTTCTCCTTTCCCCAACGCCAAAGAAACCTCCTTTGGATACTGATGATGCTTTTGCATACCGCCTCTGGAGCTCTAAACAAGGACAAGTAGTAAAGCGGTATGGTCGTGATAACAAATTTGGTTAAACATATTCTTCCTGCCATAGATAAGAATCTCCCTTTCCACACACTCAGCCTGGATTTCGGCTTGCTCAAAACCGGCTCCCAAAAGTTTTTCTTCCTTGGATTTCCCCCCACTTCTAGACCCAAGTAAGTAAACGGGATACCCATTTGAGCACAGTTCAGAGTCTTTGTATAGCAGTCCATATTGCTTCTGAGGATATTTATGCCTGCTAGCTTTGACTTATGGAAGTTGATCTTCAGTCCTAAGGCTAACTCAAAGCCCCTTAGGATAGCTTTCAGTGTCATCACATTGGTAAAGGCATCCTCACATAAGAACAAGGTATCATCTGCAAACCGAAGGATGCACATTTCAACCTCCTTTCTTCCGAATTTGAGGCCAGATAACAGATTGGTCTTCACAACTTTCCTTACTAGCCCGACAAGGCCTTCAACAACCACTATAAAGAGGAAGGGGGCTAATGGATCAACCTGTCTCAACCCTCTTGATGGCTTAAATTCTTTCGTAGGGATCCCATTGACTAGCACTGACACAATAGCACTTTCCAGGCATCCTTGGATCCACATTTTTTTATCAACAATGAATTAATAGAATAAAAAGGGACACTTAAGGGGTGTCCTAACCCTTTTACAGAAACCACACCTGACATAAGCAGAGTTAAAAGATAAATCAGTTAATATAATACAACTCATACTATATATGATTGCCGCAATGTACTTAAGCTGCATAAACCAGCAAAGGTGCGTTGCTGGAAGCAGCAGACTGCTGGACTACCTCTGGATAGGTGAGAGAGAAGACCTCCCTTCCTTCCTATTGCGTGAAGCCAATGCCAGCTACTTGAATGCTGGGAGGTGCTCACAGATGAGCCAACATGTTTTGACAGCAACCCAACCTGGACATTCAGATTGAGCGTATAGCATTTCCATATATTGAAGAGAGGATTAGTGTTGCTCTGCTAACTCTACCCCTACAGGCACCCTGCATAATGGCACACACAAGCCAGCTTGATCACTTTATCATCTTGTCACCCTTCGCAGCTCCAGGACCAAATACCAGCACAAGGTATCAACTCCAACATTCCTTTGTTCAACTGCTCCCCCCTTAGGTACCTACAACACAATAAACTCCACCATTCCAGCTCCCAACCCCATTAGAGCATCCAAAATACATCATAACCCAACCAATCCTCACAACAGTAGTTTAGCTACAATTCAATGTTGGGCCGTACAGTAGCCAGCCCATACCTCAGCCACACCAGCAGTCCCACATCATCCCACTCAGCATCCAAAATGACAGAGCATACCAGGGGTACTGACCATCCGAAACTTCAGCTGTTGGCATGACATCTGTTTATACGACCAGGGAACTAACATAAGAATTTGGCCTAGGGTGCCAATTATAGAAGACTAGGTGATGTACCATATGCAACCACACCAATCCCAACCCCTGCTACATTTCCGATCGCCAAGCCTCCCTGAACCCCTCACTAGAGCACCAATGTTACATCCTCAAAGGGAACATGGCTATAATAGAATACAAAATCTTCTTAGATAAAGGGATCACCCAAGGACCCAAAAATTTTCTTGGACCATCTAGTTCTAAGTATCCATGCTGTCAAAAAACCATTCCTCACCTTCTTGGTCCCCTTTACTTATAACTCTTAATACAAGGCATTGGGTTCAAGATCCAGTCCACGAAGGAGTAATTAAACCTTTGTACCTTATGCTTCATCCATAACCACGATTTAAGTTGGGCTTTTTGGAACACCTCTTCTGCGTCTACTACTCCTTGCTTGAACACCACCGAGTTTCTGTGCTCCTAAATACACCTTACAATAGCTGCCCAAATACCTTTCCATACCATGTTTTGTTTGTTGCTGGCCTGGGTAAGCAAGAAGCTCTCAAAGTGGCTCTTTAGGACATTATGTTGTACAGACAAAATACCAATCCACCTATAACACAGGGCCCACACACGCAAAGCCAAGCCACACTTCATAAACATATGTTGACATGATTCAATCTTGTCTTGGCATAGCGCGCATAAGGTAGATTCCAGCGCCACCCCTCTCCTACTCAAGCACTCTCTAGTTGGTAGTCTATCCAACAGAGCTCTCCATGTAGTGATCATGACATTGAGGAAGGCCTTTTCCTTCCAGAGGAGCTTAAACGCTTCAATATGAGGCCATCCGCCACTCTTAGCTAAGCACTCATTTTCTTTATTTCGCCACATCTGTACATCTGGCTCTTCCATGTTAATAATGGCCCTGGAGATGTGTATTGCAAGCTCTGTTTCCAACCCCGATTCCCATTCAAATCTGTCACGCCTCCAGCTTAAGGTCCATTGCCATACTGACCCTTCCCACACGCCTACCTCTTCCACCTTTTGTCCCTGATTATACGATAAGGAATGGAGTCTGGGAATAAAGTTTTGAGATTAGTGTTCCCAACCCACACATCTTGCCAGAATCTTGCTTTATCACCCCGACCTAGTTTCCATCCGATTTCTGCTTGTAACCATCCATCTCCTCCTCCCTCCCTACATGCTTTATCAAGGTCCCTCCACCACCATGATTGCTTTTTCATAGGTGTTTGTACTACCTCACTTTCTATTCCATATTTTGACTCCAACAAATCCTTCCATCTCCCTTTCTCGTCCAAGAAGCAACGCCATCTCCATTTGGCCAATAAAGCACAATTAAAGTTACGGATATCTGTGAGTTCCAGCCCTCCCTCCTCTTTTGATTTGCACAAGTTTTCCCAGCTTACCCATGAGATCGACTTCTTCTCCTTCCCCCACCCCCATAAAAACCTCCTCTGGATACTAGTGATACTCTTACATACTGAGTTTGGTGCTCTGAATAGAGATAAGTAATATATAGGTACTGCAGTGAGAACAAACTTTATAACACATATTCTCCCAACCATGGATAAAAACCTCCCTTTCCACACACTGAGCCTAACTTTCAGCTTGTTTAGAACTGGCTCCCAGAACTTCTTCTTCCTTGGGTTGCCTCCCACCTCAAGGCCCAGATATTTAAATGGTACTTCCATCTGAGTACAGTTCAAGGTCTTCGTGTAACAAATGAGACTATTTCTATGGACATTGATGCTTGCTAACTTTGACTTGTGAAAATTAATCTTCAAACCGGATGCTAGCTCGAAGTCCCTAAGAATAGCCTTTAGGGTTGCCACATTTCTGAAGGAGTCCTCACATACAAACAAAGTGTCATCAGCGAATTGGAGAATGCAAAGCTCAAGCTCTTTCCTGCCAATCATAAGGCCTGAGAGTAAATTAGCCTTTACTGCTTACCTTACTAGCCCAGTACACCCTTCAACTACTACTAGAAAGAGGAACGGAGCAAGCGGGTCTCCATGCCTTAGCCCTCTTTTAGGTTTGAATTCTTCCGTCAGACTTCCATTGACAAGTACGGAGACAGTGACACTTTCCATACAACCTCGGATCCATCTTATCCACTTATTGTGGAAGCCCAGCTTATGTAGCATATCATAGAGGAACTCCCATCGAACCGAATCGTAAGCTTTTTCAAAATCCACCTTCAGACATAACCCGCTTCTCCCGCTCTTTTTAAGATCCTCCACCACTTTATTAGCCAAAAGCACGTTGTCTAGAATTCCTCTATCCTTCAAGAAAGCGGATTGACAATCATCAATAACCATAGGGAGAACCTTCTTTATCCTTCCAGCCAACACCTTGGATATAATTTTGTAAATGGCGCCTACTAAGGATATGAGTCTGTATTGATTAAGGTGAACATGGTTCCTTACTTTAGGTACTAATGCTATGAATGACGCATTGCACCCCTTTGGTATACAACCTGTTTCATGAAAGAGGCCCATCACTGCCGTAAACTCCTTCTTTAAGAACTCCCAACTCTTTTTTAAGAAATTGAAATTGAATCCGTCGGGTTCGAGACTTTTTGAACCATCACATTGCCATACCGCATCCCTTATTTCCTCCTCGGAGAACCTTTCTAACAGACACAAGTTATCAGAAATAGATAAAGACTTGAACTCGACCGTGTCAAGTCTTACACCTAAGTCTTTAGTCGCTTCAAATCTGTCGTAAAACAGCTTTTTCGCTTCAGCACGAACAATGCTAGGCTCCTCACTCCACATGCCCTCGACCTCAACTCCCTTCACTTCATTTCTGATTCTTCTCCATCTCAAGGAAGAGTGGAAGAATTTTGTACAAGAGTCCCCATTCTTGAGCCAGCTAACTCTGGCCTTTTGGCAGAGAAGGGATTCAAGCTTTATATTAGTTTCCTTCAGCCGACTGACCAGTTCAACCCTTCTTAACCTTTCGCTTTCCACTAAGGCACCATTGCAGTCTTGGCTATCTAGGTCCTCAATTTCCTGCAAGATCCTCTTCTTACAAGTCTCGATATTGCCAAAGCATCCCTGTTCCATACCTTTAAGTCACCCTTCAAGCGTTTCAATTTTTCTTTGACTTTCATGAACTGACTCCCCTGAACTGAGTATGAGGACCATCTGCCTTTCACCATTTCCATAAACCCTTTCTCTGACAACCAAGTGTCGATGGTTCTAAAAGGTTTAGGCCCACAGTCCTTTTCCACAGACTTTACAACCAGCGAACAGTGGTTAGAGACTTCCCTACGTTGCACATATTGTTTACACATAGGCCATATTTGCATCCATTCTTCAGAGACAAGCACCCTGTCTAGTCTGCTCTTGGTCGATCCATTAGAGTTGGACCATGTGAATTTCTTACCAACAAAAGGAAGCTCGATCAGAAGGTTGGCGTCTATGAAGCAATTGAAATCTATTATTTCGCTTGACTGGTTGTCCCTTGCCCTTACGCCTTTCCTTTCACTTTGGCTTCTTACGGCATTAAAGTCATCGCAGAAGCACCAATTCAGAACTTGGGATGCCATTTTGATACGAGTCAGCTCTCCCCACAGTGCCTTCTTTTCTCTCAAGGAGCAAGCGGCGTAAACATTGACTACAACACACATGCTATTAGATTTAATGTTCTGCCCAAACACAACTATGAACCCTTTACCCATCACATGGCTACCATAAATGAAAGCATTTGTGTGCCACATAGAGAGTAGGCTACCTCCACCATTGTCACCTTCATAATGTACTCATCCTGCCTTGTTATCCCCCCACAGTGTGAAACACCTTGCATCCGAAAACTGGGTAGCTTTAGTTTCTTGTAAACATACAAATTCCACTCCCTCTCTAGCTATGATCTGATTCAGGTACCTAGATTTGGTACTTCCCCCCAGCCCTTGTATACTTAAATTTAAGATTAGCATAAGGAACCATCCTTATCACCCTCCTTAACACCTTTCACAAACTCTGTATCTCTCTCTTCCATACATAGGTATTCTTTGACAACTTCCTTTTCATCCCATTGACAGGCTAAACCTGCTAATTTCCCAATATCCCATAAATCAAAAGGTTTCGCCCCAGTGCCTTGATCACATATTCGTAGGTTGCAATTGTTTATATCCCCATCTGATATTGAAGGAGAATTCTTACCTCCTCTAAGGTGCGGGAGGGATCCCGAAAGGGATTGTCTCTTACTGATTCTTGCAGACCGTCTTGGAATCGAGGAAGACTCCCCCAATTCGGTGAGCCCCTTAACCTTGCGCTGGCGGGGTGGGGATGTAAATAGCCCTGGAATGTGCATCGCTACATCTTCTGTGTTGGTTCCCCCTGCAAATTGTCACCTTCACTAGAACCTTGAGACGCTGCTTTTTCATTCTGTACGTGGTCCTCCCTCTTCTTTGTCACCAAACTACTCTCCACAGGCGAGTTTCGCACCCAATTCCCTTCAGAGAGCATTGTGGTCTTCCTTTTGCTTGTTTCCCTCCTTTCATGCCCCTAGAAACCCACTAGCGAGGTAGGCACTTCCTTCCTCGCATACGGTGAACTCCTTCACAGACCCTGACCCAAACGCACCAGCTCCATCCTGAGCGTGGGATGGATTGGGGACCCACTCCTTACCAAGTTGGGCCTCCACTGTCCTTTCTTGGCCCAAACCATAACAGGTAGTCATATGGGCAAAGAGAAACCCTAGGTCAAAGTCTGATATCCCAAGGTCAGCAAGGGCATGACTGCTATTGCAGACAGGAGAGCATGCATTGGCAGAGAGAAACCCTAGGTCAAAGTCTGATATAGCCGTCTGTCCCTTACATTCCTCTTCCGTGATAGGAGGACAACTTTTCCACTGGCTATCGCTGCTACCTATAGGTGATTCCTTAAAAATCGTCTTTGTCGTATGTGATCCCACTATACCACCTACCTCTGCCTGGCCGTCATCGTCCTCCCCTTTTGATCGGGAAAACACACCTCCCCATTGCCTGAGCTCCTCCTCACAGCTCATGATAGATAACGAAGATTCTTCGACGTAGGTTTCTGATGATGAGACGCTATCAGACGAGTCAAAGAGGTTACACTTACAGGTTCCTCCATAGACTGATGGGGACTCCTCCTCCATGACAATGTTGTACGTGAGGTCATTGATCCTCATATTCTTCATCCATCTAAAGTTGCAGTTCTGAAATGTGCATACTTGCAATCTAGCAAATTCTAGGTTTTCCCAAGTTAACGTAGCCACATCAATAGACACCAGCGATGCCTCCTCCCCCCCCCCCCCCCCACCTTCTTGAAGCAGTCCTTGTTCCACAAGGAGATAGGTAAGCCATAACACCTGACCCAGACATTTCTGTGATCCGCTACAGTAGCTTCCGTCCATGGTTGCATGCTAACAAAAACGCTATCGAACCAATCTTTATTATACGAGATCAGAGCTTCCATATCCTCCCCTTCCTTTGGGGTCAACAAAGCTAGGTTGTCCCCCAGGTACCTCGCTCGTAGCATGTTCATACCCCCTTTCACAAGCTCCTCTCCCAGCTGGTCAAAACATATAACATCCTTGAACTGGCCGACGACACTTCTTTTCATCCAAGGTAGGGTGTGTTGTTGCACTCTGACAACTGGTCCCCTCCACCTCTCCTGAACAACGCCTTTGACAGCTTCAGCATAGGACTTTTGACCTTTCTTCTCCACCCATACCTCCTTCCTATTCTTCTTCCCGAATAACCCGTGTTCCTTCTGATTCACCTCCCTGTTATCCCTCTTAATCCCCGATGCCTGGTTCCTCAAATTCCTCCTCTCATATCTTTCGGGCTCCAACTGATTTCTATGGTACTTCGGTACGTTCACAAAGAGCTTCATGTTTCCAACATAGATTTGGTCTAGCTCACTCTCCAAACCCTTCACATTTCTCACTTCAAAGAATCTCACGAACCCAAACCTTCTCCCCCATTTGTTTAGCCTTCGGGAAATAAAGACTTCTTTCACCCTGTCCCATCTTTGGAAGACCTAAATCATGTCTGCTTCTTCATAGCTGTTTGGGAAATTAGAGAAAAAGAACGTTGTGAAGTCTTGTGTGATGAACCGTGATCACCGTGCTATCTACTAGTGTTTGCTCTGTTATTAGCTTTCGTGGCAGCCATGATTTTTTTTGCTAGCTTCACCAAGCTCTCGAACAACTTTTTGCCTCACTTCTAACTCCTATTTCTCTCCCTTAAAGTTTTCTTTCTTTCTCTTTGCACCTCTTTCTGCTTTTTGAGAACGAGCATCCAAGATAAGAAAATAAAGTCCAAGCAAAAGCGGTTCAAGAATCTTGCTTTTTAACACGCCAATGGAAATCTGCTGTATCCTACGCTCCACCAACGTCTACCCCTCCAGTCATAACAAAATTACACCCTCACCCACGCATCACTTTCTTTCTTTTTTTCTGCACCCATGTGTCTTCACTCCATTATTATCTTTGGATCCACATAATCCATTTTTTGTGAAACCACATCCTATGTAGCATATCATAAAGAAACTCTCATCTGGCTGAGTCATATGCTTTTTCGAAATCCACTTTTAAGCACAACCCACTCTTCCTACCCCTCCTTAGATCCTCTACCACCTCATTTGCCATAAACACGCTATCAAGAATCCTTTTGTCTTGTAGGAATGTCGATTGACTATCATCAACAATTGATGGTAGTACTTTCTTAATCCTACCAGCCAGCACCTTTGATATGATTTTGTACATAGCATCCACTAAAGAAATTAGTCTATATTGCTCAACAATTAAATCAAAGTGCCTTTGGATTTACAGTAAAATAATGTGCACATCAACTAATCCAATCTTATCAGATGTGTACCGGTACGGGGCGAGGCCGGGACCCACCTGACTACCCGATGCCCAGTCAACCTGACCGAGATCAGGGGAACCTGGCTGAGACCTTAGAAGACTTGGCCGGCTGGCCGAGACCTTGGAAAACTTGGCCACAGGCCGAGACCTTAGAAGACTTGGCCGGCTGGCCGAGACCTTGGAAGACTTGGCCGACTGTCCGAAAGGTCGAGACCTTAGAAGACTTAACTAAGACGACCGAGACCACAAGGATTTGGCCGATGGCCGAACCCTATTACAATTAACACTCAAACCAAGATCAGTAAAGTTAATCCATCATCAAGAAGTAGGTAATGCAACCCTAAGCGGTATCTACCTCGATAAACGGGCCCAACAAGGTAGGCCCATTAGAATAATATAAATAGCGCGCATCCCAAGGAGTAAGGTATGTCATTTATTACTGTTCACCTACCTGAGAGCTGACCACCCGCTTTACTGACTTGAGCGTCGGAGTGCCTTCGCAGGTATCCCCACCATCCGGTGTTCGCCTGACGACCGTGTGCCGAGTGCCGAAGGATAAGCAGGAGGACGAGAAGAATCCCAGTTCATCACCCAGTCACCTGCCCGACCGAAGGAAGAAGAAGAAGATTTCAACAGTTCTCTAGGTCCCATCTCCCTAGCAGGAACAAGATGCAATGTATAATCTCACTGTTTCAATTTTTATTGTCTTATTTGGACCTCTAAATCCTTTATCTTTTAATTTACAAGTTTTCATCTATAAAACCAGTCAATGTCTCCACATAGAATCGATTATGTATTATGTTAATCTCTTAGGTTTGAAGTCTTGCTGCTTCAACTGTATTATGGAGCTAATATTAAGCATTTGTACTTGGCTCTGTTTAGGATATTTGGGATTTTGATGTACTATATAATCTGTCGTGGTACATAAGGCAGTGATTGCAGATTGCTGTAAATAGATGTACCTAGTGTAGTTTTAAGGTTACTTGTATCTGCAGTATTATGCTTTGGATCAGCATCAGTCTTGGCCTTTGTCAAGCACTGTGCGGCTGTGGCTTTACATGTTCATTTTGATTGTAGATATAATCTAAAAATGGAGTCTGATATCAGGCAGAGGATGAAAGAACGTGTTCTTCTTTCGGCTTATCAGGGAAGGACCTTCAGACTTTAGAGCTAATTGGTGTTGATCTCGAAAGATTATGACATCTTATGAGAAATGGATATAGTTCTATTTATTCTAATTACTCTCCCTGAATTCTAATTGGATTGTATAAACGGTTAGTTTTAGTTCATGACGTGGATGTTTGTTTGGGATTGTTGCTTTTCATTAGCACACAATTCTGAAAACACCAAAATATGTCATTCTTTATCGTTTTAGCTATTTTCTTGGAAATCCCGGTAGATTTTTGCTGGACAGAATTAGATAATTCAGTACTTAATTAATATCTCATTTATAGCCTATATATATATATATATATTAATGATTTATGCTCTTATAGGCTGTAGTTGTATCTTTAGATTGATTTAATCCTTATTGGTGATTCAATTTGCATTTCGGACATAATTAATTTATGCTCTATTTGCAGGATAAATGTTAATCCTCATTCATTCGATGAAAATTTTGATTCAATGTTTTACTGATAGAAAATGTCCTGGCTATTTATCAAGAGATTTTCACTTTGGTGCTTCAACGTCAAAAGATGTAGGATCAACTATAAACAACGGTGCATTAAAATCAAATGATTGTTTTATGTCCGGTAATTTATAGACTATCATTACCCCGCTACTTCTTGTTAGTTTTTGTTTTTACTACCCTTGTTTCCCAACATGTTGGTTTAGAATTGGTTCTGAGTATTCGGTTTCGTAATTATATTTTGCGAATCAGATGTTGTGGGAAGATGTGGTGGATTATAGTTTGATCCTCCTGCTTTGTAAGTTAATGGACTGAACATTTTGTTTCGATAATTACTAATTAATTCTCAGGGAGGAACATATGCACCATGTTATGTACTTTCTATAATCGATATTGAATATCTATGTAGTAAGTAATTTACTGTCGAATGTTTCGTAGTCTAACATAATGGCCGAAGATGATGTGTTGCCGCATTTCAAACACGGCCTTTTAGTGAAAATCCTCTTCCATTATTTTTCCCAAGCAAAAATTGGTTCCTAAAATATTTATATTCGGGGTATCTAATAGTGAGAATTTTTGGACAATATTGAAATTGTTCATGGTTGGATGTAAAAGTGTCAACATCCAAGGCCTACAAGGTTTTAGTCTTTTAGCTATTTCATAGCACTATTCGTTTTATACTATTTTTTTCATAGTTTTTTTTTAATTCATATGTTGTATGAGTTTAAATTTCAATGACCTTATTTGATATATTTTGGTATATTTTTATCAATGATATGTTTTATCAATTGATAGAATGTTATATTTATTTATTTATTGAAAAATTACTTTAACAAACATAAATAAACAAATACAATAGATGTAAATATACATGTGGTTGAAAAAATACATGAATAAAAAAAATGTTTATGGTTTTGAAACTTATTTTACGAAGGCTTTGAACCTTAAGGTATTTTACGATGTTTTAAAACCTATGCTATTTTATGGAGGTTCCGAAACTTAAGATATTTTATAGGAGTTTTGAAACCCATGATATTTTACCGAGCTTCTGAAATCTATGATATTTTATGAAAGTCCTAAAACCAATGATACTCTACCAACATTTTGAAACCCATGATATTTTACAGGCATTTTGAAACCTATGATATTATACGAAGGTTTTGAAACTCATGGTATTTTTTGGAAGTTTTATAACCCATGATTTTATGGAAGGTTTGAAATTCATGATATTTTAAAAAGGTTCTTAAACCCAACGTATTTAATGGGGGTTTTGAAAGACTTTTTCTGGAATTTAAACAAATCTCGGGAAACACATTCTCCAATGATGGTTTATCGGAAAAAACTGTAACTCCGAGTAAATTACTTAATGGAGGTTTTAACCTTTGATAATGTAAAAATAAACCCCGATAAAACCATTTTTTTTCTTGTAGTGAGTATTTTGTAAAGGTTCAACAATAAACCTTTGTAATTTAACGAAGGTTAAAAAAATCACCGTTATTTTACTGAGATATTAGAATAACCTTTGGAATTCGACGAAGGTTAAAAACGCCTCTATTATTATGTTGAGGTTTTAGGATAAACCTTTGGAACTTAACAAAAGTTTAAAAAAAGAAATTCTTTATTGAGATTTTATAATAAACCTTTAAAATTTGACAAAAGTTAAAAAACTTTTGAATAAATTTTTATTTTGCTGATATTTTTTAATAAACTTTTGAAACTTAACAAATGTTTAAAAAATTTCTATTATTTAGTTGACTTTATAGAATAAACATTTGAAACTTAATAAAGATTAAAAAAGTATTTGTTAATTAAATTCATTTTTGAAATTATATTAACCTTTACTAAATAACTTATTAGGGAAATGGATCTGGAGACACTTAAGTCTGAAAAGAGTGGTTTATGAAAGGATATTATAAAGTCTAAGTATGGTGGGTGGAAGGGATTAAGATCTCAAGATCAGTCTTGTAAGGAGTCGATGTGGTGGAGGGACCTTAGGAAAGTTTGACACTTAGTGGGGTGGAGATTTGATTTTGAAGACAAAGGTCGGTGGGAAGTAGGAGATGGGAAAGAAATCAGATTATGGGAGGATAAGTGGTTGGAAAACATTCCTCTAATGCATAAATTCCCTAGACTATATTCAATTTCCTTGGATACTGGTTGTACTCTTTCACAAGTTGGGGGTTGGAGTAATAATGATTGGTCGTGGAAACTGCGGTGGAGAAGAAATCTTTTTGTGTGGGAATCCAGTCTGCTTGATCTTCTAATGCAGATGTTGGATACCAAAAGGTTAACAAGAGAGGGTGGAGTTAAACCTGATAAATGGATCTGGAGGGATGTGGATTATACGGATTTCTCTGTGAAGGCAGCATATAAATGCCTCATGGGGGAGGAGTCCATAGTGGGGGAGGATTTATTCGCGAATTTTTGGACTCTAAAGACCTTACCTTCGGCACATTTTATGGTTTGGAGGGTGTTACGTAATGCTATTCCTAATAAGGACAATCTTTCGAGACGTGGTATACCTTTGATGAGTGATCGGTGCCCCCTATGTGGTGTGGAAGAAGAGTCGGTAAGTCATTTATTTTTTGAATGTAAGATTTCTTGGAGAATTTGGGGTATTTGTCTCACGTGGCTGGGTTTCCCTTTGGTGCTACATTGTGATGCACAAATGCACTTTAGGATGTTCAAACCTCTTGGTCTGAACCACGCAGTTATCAGGTGTTGGGGGGGGGGGTATTTGGGTAGGTATTGTGAGTGAAATTTGGAATCACAGGAATAGGGTTGTGTTTGAGAATGGACGGGTGGATCTAGTTGAGGCATTTACCGTGGCACAAAGGAAGACTTGGTCTTGGGTCACAGTAAAAGAAAAATCGGTTGCCTTCTCTTACTCAGACTGGTGTTTGGATCCTCTTTGTTGTATGAGGTATTTGAAAGTCTGATTATCTGTGTTTGTAACTAACGATATTTCCTAGTTTTGGTAGTTGTGGTGTGGTTTGTGCATGTTTCATTGGTAACTCCTATCTACAAGGCTAGATTGAGGCTTGGAAAGTTTTGCGTGGATATGCAGGTTGTCTTGGTCATCCCTATCTGACAGAGTCAGACTGATGATTCTGCTTTGTACTGCGGTAAAGGAAGTGTTTGTGTTGTATGCTTATCGGTTTGGTGTTGTATCTTAATGGTGTTTGAATTGTGGCAAAAGGATTTGAGGTGTTTTCTAGTTACTTCCGTGGCTAGTTTGGGAGGTTGTTTTGTGTATGTTGTAGGGTATAATTGGCTTACGTTCTCTGCTCATAAGGGTCTGTTTGTCGTTGTTAGTACTTGGGTTTTTGGTACAACTCAGTCTGCTACAAAGTTATGGTTTAGTTGTTGGATGGTGTGTCTTGTATTGGTTGTTGAGTTTGTCTTTTGGGTAAGGTCCTTCAGCTTGATGATAATGACCTTGTTCTGTTGTTGGATGCATGTCTTTATTTGAGGGTGTGACCTCTTTGGTGGGGTGAGACAACTGTATCTGGTGGTTTTTATATCTTGGTCTGGGGTTTTACCTTGATATGTAGTACAATGTTTGTCGGATCCTTAGTTGGTAGAGTTCTAGGATTTTGTAATTTGGGGTTTTGTATAAGGGTTGAGACACCCCTGAAGTGTCTCTTTTTATTTTATTTATTCTTTGCTGATAAAAAGAATGTAAAACGTATTTTTCTTCTAGTCAGGGATACAGTTAGAGAAAGACTGGAGACATTATTTTGTTGGTCTGGGAGTTGATTTGACATAATAGGTGCAATTTTTTTCTCATAATTCTGTTGTTTAAAAGCATAATATAAGTTAGCTATATACAATGAAATGTTCGATAGCGGGTGACATGATAGGTCTAACACAAACACTCGTTAGGATAGACTCGAAATGGCTCTGATACCATATTATAAAGTAAACTTTAAGCCTAACTCAACCCCATAAAACCAGCTTATGGGGTGAAGTTTGCACCCACTTATATACAATGAAAGGCTATAATCTCTAGCCGATGTGAGATCTCCAACATTCTATTTTGTAAGGGTTGAAATACTTTCGAAATTTTTTATTTTTTAATTTTTGTTGTTGATAAAAAACAATTCACTTACCATGTTTGCTCATAGGGAAATGGAGTTAAATTAAAAGGTTTATCATAATATATACTTTGAAAACATATTTATGAGGATGCAGTTGTCATTCTAATTAACTATTAGTTCACATCTTAACGTGTGAAGAGATGGTTTTGATGGTCTTTTAAATAACCTTGATGTTTGGTAGGGATCCAGATTATTCGTGATCATATGCTAATTCTGCATCATTTCTTTTCATTTTTTCTTTCTTTCATCTTGTAAGTTGTTTTATTGATTCAATAAAATAAGTAACATATAGTTGACGTTTACCAGGCAAAAAGGAAAGTCAAGTCAACTTTTTAAAATTCTGCATTCTTTTCACATTGCAATTAGCAAGATTCATTCCCGCCAAAAGATATTCAGCAGATAATTTTTTTTAATTGAGATATATTTTAATATTTTATATATAAATAAAAAATATTCCTCAAGAAGAAACAGATAATCTGATAAATAATTTGAGACAGGATAAGTTTGATGATGATTTGCTGCTTCAGTAATTGTCTACCAGTATATTTTTTGAACTTGGTATTTCTCTTTTGAATAATATTGTTGTTTTTTTCAATTTGTTTCAATCATTCCTTCTGAATGGGATTACCGATGCTGTTCTGGCATTGGTGGAATAAATGAAAAATTAAAAAAGGTTAAGTTTACTAGAGATAAGTATAAGTAAACTGTTTGCGTAATTAAATAAGTTAAACTTTAAACAAGAGGTCATAGAAAAACAAACACAAGGCAAAACAATGGCAAGAGGAGGATATAAACACCAAATTTATTCTATGAATGTCTGGTAAACATGCATGGAACTCTTATAATAAATAACAGCTCACCGTAACCAAAGCAAACAACATTTTGACAGATTCAATGTGAGTTGTTATTTTGAGAAGCATATGAGAGCAGGGAACACAATTGTATTTAGAAATGGAATAGTAGATAATAATGAAATATTTTAAATGATATAATTAAATGTATGGACATGAATCACCAATACAAAATAAGCAACATTTTTTTATTGATGTTCATGTCTAAAATCACAATGTTAAATTTATGTGAACTCTTTATCTTCTTATCTTTAGTGATATTTAGTGATGTGCCTTTTTGTCTTATGCTAGTTTTGACTGGACTTTTTATAAGTAAAGAATTAAATAAATAAAACAAAATATTTTAACTCTTATATATAACTTAGACAAAGTTCTTACAATACCAAATACAGCTCTCCTGCTAGGCTATATGCTTTTTGGCCAAAACTTTGAACAATAGGATCATAAAATTACTTGACAGGAATGTTTTAAAGTCCAGAAAAAAAGAAACATATATCTGCTAAAAGATGCATAAGCACTATCTTTATGTGAATTAGCTTCTGGCCCAAATTTACTTTGCAGCCAGTCAAAAAACATGTTGTCTCAATGACCAGCTTTATCTCACTATTCTTCGTTCACTTAACGTCTAACAGATTCTCCTACACTCCAAAATGCCCCTTGACCATAATCTTGAGCATAAACCAGAATTTTTGTTCCACTAAAAGCATTTATTTTGCTGCATGCCCCCTTTCTCACACTGCTTCATACTACTTGCTTTAGGCTTTAAACTTGATTGGGTGACTGGACTAGTCTAATAATAAGGCATGCAATGATATGTTCTTTGATGTAAAATTCTAAATTTGATTTAACCAAGTCTTATATGACATTTGAAAAAGGATCTTTTGGTTTGCTTTGTTTTTTTTCTATATATGTCTCACGGACTCTAAAAGCAATACAAACCGTTTTTTTACTATTTATTTCCCCTTTACAATAATAAAATTTATTTGGCATTATATTCTAGTGAAATCAACCTATGGATACAATGATGAACCATGAAAGCTTAAAAAACATGGACCTTTGTTCAGTTCATTGCGCTTTGTCAACAGCTTTTGAAGCACCAAAAGAAGAGATATAGAAGAACACTTTTGAATTTTTTTTATTGGCCAAAAAAATAAAATAAATGAAGGTATTTTAGAGATACCTCAACTCTTATACAAAAAACAGCGACGTCCTACAACCTATCACTCGCATGCTGGTAACGCGGGAAGAAAGCTTAATATCTATCCATACCCAAATACAAAACATAGGACTTCTAACTTGAGTCGAACCAGCTCAACCCGGCCTCCCCTCTAAACTTTTCTTTGTTGATTGATCTCATGCATACCAAAAATTCAAGACACCAATCTGAATAAGAAAAACATGCTAAGCGTACATTTGACCTTCTTAAATATGACCTTCTTAAACACTTTTGAATATGACTTATATTTTGTACCACTTTTATTCAACCGAGGAGTGGTATACTATTTTGAAGTTTTTTTTTTCTACAGGTTAAGGTTTGGTCTTGGGTCTTGTCAAATGTATCATGAGTGAGTGTTTCTCGTTCTCTTATTGGTAGCTTGAACCTCTGGTATGTATGTATTTAATTAAAAGTTGCTAATAGGAGAATAGAGTTAGTACTTGAATTTAAGTTGCTTTTAGCTGATTTTGACATAGTAGTTAGAGTTTTTTTTGTTTGTTTTATGTCTCTTTTGCTCAATATGAGTGTTAGACAATCCCTAAAATAGATCATATTTATTCTATCTTTTCTTGCTGATAAGAAAAGAAAAATATTTTGTACCACTTTGTGATACTGATTTAGGGTTTAACATATATAAAAACAACACAAGAAGTAAGGGTGGCCACACTATCGTTGGCATATTAATCTTGGAAACTTTTAAAATCTAAAACCAGATTTTAACAGTTTTCAATTGGATTGACTTTATGTATTACTGATAACAAATATAAAAATCAACTAAAAGTATGGGTCAGCAGAATATGGTTGCCATATTTAAATCCAAAATCTTAAGATAAGTTGTGCTCATTCTTATTTATATTTGTTATAAGTGCTTCATTTCTATACAACTTGCAACTTTTACTCATACTTCATTCAACCTAGACAAATAAAGCCACTTGCATCACGTCCTATATAAGGTCACACTCCTTGGCATTTGAGACACACCAACGCCAACCATATATTCAACTATCTTGTTTAGCACTTCTTGCTTCATTTTTCTGTGCTTCCTTCTTGTTCCCTAATAATGTCGGGGAGCAATGGAAATAATGGTGTAAGGGTTGAACGAAGGGAACTTGCAGCGCCCAAAAATTTGATGGAGGTAATTATCGTATTGGCAGAAGCGATAATGTTGTTCTGTTACACCGAGAGGAGGCACATGTTCAACTTGCCCAGAGTCATCGCTCACGCTGTGTTGGACAAGGTGGTTTCCTAGTTCTTATATCTATCCATTTATGTTGGGGTTCTTTAAAAAGTTTGTTCTTGTTCAAAGAGGTTTTGCTTATCAATATGTAGGGTAAGAAAACAATTGGAAGTGAATGCCGTGAAAGAAGTGATTGTGTAGAACTGAAAGGCTCCCAAATCTTAAAGGAGTTATATGAGTTGAAGAGAATGTTGGAATGTGCCAAGCTTTTCAGCAGCTTCAAACGTTCTCCTTCTTCTCTATTTTCTGGATTGGAAAAGAAGGATATCCTCTCTAGGAAGAGATCAGCTAGGGTATGTTAATTAATTAGTATTAATTTTGTTGATGAGTTTGTGTTTGGCCATTTGAACTGAAAATGAAGTTTGCATGTCAGATTCTGAAGCCCGCTTTCACGGTTATACGTGATAGACAATCAAAAAGTTTTATTGTGTTCATCCGTGGAACGCGTAGCATAAAAGACACTCTCACAGATGCACTCTGTGCTCCAGTCCCTTTCGATCACGTCATTTGCATTGGTCATGAGAGGCACAACATAGTTTCTGGACATGCACACCGTGGTATGGTTTCTGCAGCTGATTGGATTAGAAACCGCTGCATTCCTGTACTACATGATGCTAATAAGCTTTACCCCCACTTCAAAATCAAGGTACTTATTAATGTTACTTAGCATGTTTTATTAATTAAAATTATGGATTTTTTGTTTGTTATAATAATAATGATAATAATATTTTCATATAGATCGTTGGGCACTCCCTAGGTGGTGGAACTGCTGCACTATTGACTTATAAGCTTAGAGAAATCCAACAGTTTTCTTCAACAACTTGTGTCACATTTGGTCCAGGTATACAAACTTCTTTAATTAACACTAATTCAATAGGATTTTTGTTACATGATATTTAGTATTAACCAGATGTTAATATAATTGTAATTTTTGCAGCTGCATGCATGACGTTGGAGTTAGCTGAATTCGGAAAATCCTTTATCACTTCTATAGTAAATGGTTTTGACATAGTGCCTACTTTGTCAGTTTCTTCTTTTCATGATTTCATTTCCGAGGTAACAACCTAAAATATTTTTGCCAAATATTTATTTGTTTTGTTACGGTTAATTTCTCATGATGATATCTCTTAGAAAATGTTTCATTCTTTGCACAAGTAAGCTTTCATGATTAGGTGTTGATACTATAATTTACAGGGTCAGACTAAGAATAAAAACATCGTTATATGTTTCATTCTTTGCACAAGTGCAGTTGGAACTCATTTATCTCTTGCGAAAGCAATTGCAGGACATGCAGTAAAGAGTTGCACCGAGGTAGCTTCAAGCTCCCTTCTTTATATCATATATTTGATATTGAAATCGCAGTGCTCTTCTATAGGTTATTCGCTAGACACTAACAAGAGTTTACAATTAATTGATTCAATTGTCTTAACAACTAGCATCTGGCTGGAGAGTTTTTATAATTAAATATGTTTCCCTTTTTCATAATTCATTATGTACATCTATTAATTATCTTATACAAATTGTTACATATCTATGGCTAAAGGTTGTGAAGAAGCATAAACACTCATTGTTATCATCCATCCAACATGAGAATATTCAAACATTCACTACAAGAAAAATTAGTTTTAGTGACAAAAGGTTAATGATAAATATAATATTTGTCATTATTAATATATTATTTGTGACTATTATTTTCCATGTCACTAATAATATATTATTTGTGACTATTTTTTTTCTTGTCACTAATATTGTTTATAATAGTGACAAAACAAAAAAAAATATCACAATAGATATATTAAAAAATTAATAACACATATCATAAATAATTACTAAAAATTTATTTTTCTTAAAATAAAAATATAGTTAATAGATTTTTTTTGTTCTACTTTAGGTTTGAACTAATGACTCTTTAATGAGGTAAAAATGTAAGTTTAACATTTCCACTATACCACTTTAGAATTATTATGAAATTTGTGTCAATAATAATATCTTATAAATTCATTCTTACGTGTATAATACAAAATCTAAACATATATAAAAAATTATAAAATTTATATTAATTTATATTTGAATTTATGATCTTCCTTTTTAGAAGTAAACATTATTTTTATTTTGTGATAATGTAATTAATAGTGATATATAAAATTGTCACTATTTGTATATTAGTTGTGAGTATATTTTAATTTATCACTATTTGTATATTAGTTGCAACTATCTTTAATTTATCACAATTGTTTTATTAAAAATGACAAAATATGCATGTCATAAAATAATATAAATCATTAAATTTATATTATTTTATATTTGAATTTATGATGTTTCTTTTTATAAATAAACATTATTTTTATTTTTGATAATGTAATTAATAGTGTTATATATAAAATTTGTCACTATTTGTATATTAGTTGTGAGTATATTTTAATTTGTCACTATTTATATATTAGTTGCAACTATCTTTAATTTGTCATAATTGTTTTATTAAAAATAACAAAATATGCATGCAACAAATAATTATTCATTAATATAAAATATCATATGATAAATTTATTTTTCTTTAGATAAGAATATAATTAATATTTTTTTTTGAATGCTTATAAAGTAATAAGGATGATATAATATTAATTTTCATTATTATTATTATTATTATATCACTAGTACTTGTTAATTTTTTTTTCTATTTTAAAATTTCAACATCATCTTTTATTCAAGAAACAACTTTCCCTTTATTGTGTCACTTTACAATTCCAATACTTATTTTAATACATTTATCTATTTATTCATATCTTAATACATTTTATTATAATATTAGTTAATAATATGTTTACTTCAAATTTAAATTTAGCATATAAAATTTTAACCACCTAACTATCTTTCTTTCTTTTTATTTCTCTTTCTCTCTTTCTATATATTATTTATATAAGTAAATAATAGTTATGTAGATAGATATATGAAAATAAATAGATAGATATGATTCATAAGAATAAACATAATTAATAACAAAATTTGTTTTAGAAAATGATCTAAATCAACAATTTGCATCCAACTTTTATCTAATCTCATACCTTTCAAGACTTTGTGTAAATAGTGTATAGTGAAAACTAAGTTACCTTACACCTCTGTAGTTAGTTTATTTTTAGTGTTTATTCATGGGTCTCTACTGTAATAGGTCAAATCTATCAAATTAATTGATTTCTAGTATGATTCACTAATTTATAGGGAGATATGTTGGTATACTGGTATATTTGGATAAAATCTTTAGTGAAACAATATCTTTTACTAAATCAGTGTTACCTGATTTATTGACGTCTCACTCGCATTTGGTGGAGCATAGTGATAACTTGTGACGAGCTTCCATAACTATCATTGTTGTCATTCACAGTGCTTTAAATGTGTTTTGACACGATTGGTTGGTCACCGAGACCCCGAGTGACTGACTCGTCCGATATTGACCGATACATTAACAATTTGAGTACTTATACAACTAATGTATTAAAGTGAAAATGAAAACATATAAATAGAATTCATGAAATTATAGAATAAATAATTAAAAATACATAATTCATCAATTTCTTTTCAATTTAACACTCTTTTTATTTGATTATGTTCTTCTTTTTCTTCATACTTTATAAATAATATAGACTTATACTATTTATTAAATTTTATCTCTTTTTAAAAATAAAATTTATCCTTATCTTTAATATATTTTATATTGTTAATTTGTTTAGAAAAACATGTTATAAAGTTTGTTATTACAGTCATACTATATAATATGATTATATTTATTAATTTGTCATTAACAAGATAATATGATTATATATAATTATAAAATATCATTGATTAAGTATAAATTTTTTTATTATATATAAATGCATAAATATAGAAAATAAGGAATCAATCTCTATTTGTAGGTTTTTTTGTTATATGTTAAAATATTCAAAGATAAGTTTAGAAATGATACTTCAATCAATTATAACTATATCAGTTATAATGTATATTGTACATATCTGAGTTGTTTGGATTCTAAGAAAATAATATATCTCTAAATAAGAAGTTAGTATTTAGACTTATTATAAGAAAAATACAATTATTATCTTTAGGAATTAGGTTTATCAAATTATTAATGTTGTTTTACAAAAATATATACTAAACATTGTCATTAACATCGTAATATATAATATATAATTATTTAATTATAATTATTACTTTATTATGGATAAAATAATATATTTAAATAAATAAATACTAAAATGTGAATATAACTATATTTAAGTTAATATATAATCAACACCTATTTTTAAATAAAATAAGATATAAAAATAAAATTTATCCTTATCTTTAATGTATTTTATATTGTTAATTTGTTTAGAAAAACATGTTATAAAGTTTGTTATTAAAGTCATACTATATAATATGATTATATTTATTAATTTATTATTAATAAGATAATATGATTATATATAATTATAAAATATCATTGATTAAGTACAATTTTTTTATTATATATAAATGCATAAATATAGAGAATAAGGAATTAATCTCTATTTGTAGGTTTTTTTGTTATATGTTAAAATATTCAAAAATAAGTTTAGAAATGATACTTCAATCAGTTATAACTATATCAGTTATAATGTATATTGTACATATCTGAGTTGTTTGGATTCTAAGAAAATAATATATCTCTAAATAAGAAGTTAGTATTTAGATTTATTATAAGAAAAATACAATTATTCTCTTTAGGAATTAGGTTTATCAAATTATTAATGTTGTTTTACAAAAATATATACTAAACATTGTCATTAACATAGTAATATATAATATATAATTATTTAATTATAATTATTACTTTATTATGGATAAAATAATATATTTAAATAAATAAATACTAAAATGTGAATATAACTATATTTAAGTTAATATATAATCAACACCTATTTTTAAATAAAATGAGATAATTAAGTATTACTTTATAAAAAAAATATAAAAAAGTAACCTTATTTATTAAAATAAAAATTATAAATTTATTTAAAAATATATAAATATATAAATGTTATTAAAAGTATAAGAAAAATAAATATTTATTTTAAAATTATAAAAGTTTGAATAACATTTAACATGATTTATAATGAGATAATTAAATTTCTTTTAAATTAAATTATAAAAAGGACATGTTTTTTTAAATAAAATTGAAAAATAATTGATGTTATTTTGGGCTTTTTAGATGGATCCAGCACATATGTAACCCTAAAATTAAACTTCTTCTCAATATTACTCAAAGACTTATATTTGTGGATATCTAAAATTGAAACAGTTATTCTCCTGATACTTGAAGCAGTTATCTTCGTGCTCTCTGAAGTTGCAGGAAGAGGATCCTATTATCAGTTCTTTTTTGTTTTCATGATTTATTGGTAAGTCTAGACTTAATTGGTTTCTTAAGACCTTTTTTTTTTGCTTCCCTTTGATAGAAGACACTCAAGGCACCATCGCATTTTCCTTTCTTTTCATCCTAGATTTCTCAATCTTTCACGGCACCGTCACATCTCCGGGTAGAGTGAACTGCGTTTTGCAACTGCAGACACTTTTTACGACGAACGTGGAGGAACATTGAGGGATTTCTTGTACGAGAGTTTTCGGAAGTGGAGGAGGATCCTGTTGGAGGAAGGAAGGTTGTGATGTTTGGGAGTTTGTTATTATTCTTTCATTCTTTGTTGCAAATAATATTTACAAGTCCAAATTTTAATTGGTGAAAATTGTATCAATACATACAGATCAATCAATATTGCCTCCTGTTATTTGATTTTTTAGCAATTTTTACATCTTTGTTTTATTCTTTATTATTACTATGTAAGTTGAAATTCTTTCGTTCTACAAGTGAAATGTAATGGATTCAGTTATTTGTGTTCCTATGCTCTCTATGCAGTTTCGTTTCTTATTTGTTATGTTTTTTTTTCTCAAGTCCGCAAGAACATCATCACAAGGAAATTGTTTATCACTGTGATCCGATCTTCTCTTAATACTGATAATGATTCAATTGACACATTTAAAATGTTAAAATTGGGCCAAAATGATTTTATTGCTTACTTTCAATACTTATTTCCAAAATCTTTACTTTGTTTAATCTCCTCCTCATTTAACCGTTGAAATGTTCCATTAAGTTGTATTAATAATTAAAATCAATTAATAAAATATTAATAATTAAAATCAATTAATAAAATAGTAATAAATTAAAACAATTAATAATAATTAATAATTAAAATCAATTATTAATAATTAAAAGAAATTAATAAATAATTAGTACATAAAAATTGACATTAAAATGATATTAATTATTAATTATAAATTATTGACAACTAATTTATTTTTATTCTTTTATACATTTGTGATAACTTGTTATTGTCACTTTTACAAAAAGATATAGTGACAATATTACATTGAATTATTAGTGATAAGTATTATTGTCACAGTTTTAGTGACATTTAAAATGATTGTCACAAGTATGATAGTGACAAGAGCACTAGTGACAATGTAATTATTGTCACAAGATATTAATAGTGACATATTTATAAGTTTTAGTGATGAATGTTTATATCACTAAAACTAATTTTTCTTGTAGTGATTGTCAGATAATTTGGTTGGAGCTTCTAAATTACCTCAGACAAGTTTTGAACATCTTTTAAGTGAAGAACACCTACTCAAAGAATCTATTGACGATGATGATGAATATCACTCTTCGAGTGAAGGATCTGACAATGATGACTCAGATGACGATAATGAAGATGAAGACCAATTGTTGAATCAAGTGAAAAAACTTAAACTGGGAAAAAATGTTAACATCCCTAACATTCATGCTGATGGGAAAAATATCATGGAAGAAAGAGTTTTTCCAGTCACAACATCAAGAAGACACCATCTTTATCCACCAGGCAAGATCATGCATATTGTCCCGTCAGAAAATTCAAATTTAGACTACCATGATGTTAATGAGAATCATGTCTTATATAAAACACCTACACAACTTTATGGAAAACTGAGATTTTCAAGACGGATGATACTAGATCATTCCACAAAGGAGTATCTGATGAAGTTACAACAATTAATTAATCAACTAGGGGAAAAGTAACGAGATTGGAGGTTGCGTCTTGATGAACGAAGTGCATTTCAACAACAATATAAAGAAGTACAACCGCAACAACAATCACTCAACCAACAACAAAATAAACATGGAAAATTTCAACAACAAGATTATGATTATAGAGACTATTAGGAGCTTTATGTTTCTAGTTTGTTTAAATTGCAATTTATATTTCATGTTTATTTGACTTTTGAATTGGGGATATCTTTTATGTTTCAAGTTTGTTTTAATTTTGGATTATGTTATATTTGAATTACTTTATATGATGAGACTTCAATTTATGTGGGTTTTATTTTATGTTAGGGGTATTGGATGATGCTTGATTATTATTGAATTTATAGGTACAATACACATTGATAATAAATTGTTCAATTTGGATATGTAGAATTACTTCATGCGTTGGAAACTGGTGTAAAATATCTAAAAATAATTCATTTAAATGTTGAATGAACATTTCATGCATGCAAGATTACCTACGAATTTACTCACGAAAAATAGTTGGTGGGTAATGTATGCAAAAATATTACCTACGAACTGGAGTTAGTGAGTATTGCATGCAAACTGAATTTGATGGGTATTATCTATGGACTTTTGTTGTTGGTGGTGAGTATTATCTATGGACTATTGTTAGTGGGTATTACCTATGACCTGTTGTTACCCATAAACTTATTATCTGTAAGTAAATTACCTACGAATTTCTTCAGTAGGTAAATCCATTTTTTTGTAGTGGAATCTTACCTATTACTACACAACCTCTCAAGACTTGAGATATAAGTCTTGTTTAAAGTAGGTCAAAAATGAATAAACATTGATAAAATGGATTACTATATCGAGCTAAAAAAACTAAGGAATGGAAAAATAATGAAAATGAATATAGAAGAAAGATTTGTAAAAGACTTTGATACCATGTTAAATTCTATAGAAAAAAAAATAGACATTGAGATCAAATCATGTATTTATGAGACTAACACAAATGTTTAATTTATATTAAAAAAATCAATTAAATAAATAAAGTATGCAAAGGTGTAAGAATGACACTTTTATGAAGTATATGGAATCTTGGGGAGGAGTCTACAGTGGGTGAGGAACTTTTCGTGGAATTCTGGAATCTAAAGACGTTACCTTCCGTACAATTTACGGCCTGGAGGGTACTATGTAATGTCATCCCCACTAAGGACAATCTTTTGAGATGTGGTTTACTTCTGATAAGTGATCGGTGTCCCCTGTGTGGTGTGGAAGAAGACTCGATAAGACATTTATTTTTTAAATGTAGGATCTCTTGGAGAATTTGGGGTATGTGTCTCATGTGGCTTGGGTATTCTTCGGTCCTACATCGTGTTGGACAAATGCATTTCAGGATGTTTAAACCTTTAGGCTTGAAATAGGCTACTATTAGGTGTTGTGGGGCATCTGGTAGGTATTGTAAGTGAAAATTTGAATCATAGGAATATGGTTGTGTTTGAGAATGGACGGGTAGATCTAGTGGAGGTTTTTACTGTGGTACAAAGGAAGACTTGGTTTTGGGTCATAGTAAAAGAAAAATTGGTTGTTTTCTCCTACTCAGATTGGTGTATGGAACCTCTTTGCTGTATAAGGTATTTGAAAGACTAATTTTTTGGTTATTAACTAATGTTTTTTTGCCAGACCTTGGAAGTAGTGGTGTGTTTTTGTGCAGGTCTCACCGGGTACTTCCATCTGGCAAGGTTGGATTGAGGGTTGGAAAGGTTAGGTTGATGATTTTGTTTTCGGACTGTGGTAAAGGAAGTGCCTTTGATGTATTATGTTCGGTCTGGTGGTGGAATCTTGTATGGCGTTTGAAATTTGGGAGTTTGTGATGTGGTGTTTTGGTTTCTGACAGGCCCAGTTTTTGGAAAGTTGTTGTGTGCTTTTTTGCAGGTTATGTCTGGGTTGTGTATTCTTCTCGTATGATCGGTTTGTTGATGTTGGTTTTTGGTTATTTGGTGCATTTCTGCATGTTGCAAAGTTATTGGTTAGGTATTGGATAGTGTGTCTTGGCCTAAGGGTGTGTCCCCTTTGGTGGACTATTTTCTGTTTACAATTCCTTCTTGTAAGTTTAGGTATGTCGAGATTGGCTCTTGGTTACGGTACTTCTGTCTGCTGACAAAGATATTATTTAGGTGATGGGTGTACATCCTATTTTGAGGGTATGGTCTCTTTGGTGGGTTGATGTAACAGTATTTGTTGGGTCTCAATATTTTGTAATGGTGTATTATATTGGTTTGTAGTGTAATGATTTGTTGGGTCCTTAGTCAGTAGGATGTTAGGAAACTTGGTTTGGTTGTTCTGTATAATGGTTGTGACACCCTGAAGTGTTTCATTTTATTTTATTTATTCTTTGCTGATAAAAAAATGAAGTATATGGAATCAAAATAACGAGTTTAGGGTTTAGGGTACTAAGAAGAAAAAAACCAGTTTAATTTCGCTTACTCCTATTGGATTCTCTACCTCTTGAAACTGCTTGTTCTCCCTTAGTTAAGGAGCCCTCTTGGCAATATTTTGTATGGACCTACTCTTATCATATGGAACGACAAGTCCTCTAATGCAAGAAAGGGCTTCTTAGTGTTGTAGTTTTGACCTCTTGCTCAATGGATATAGTGTTGTAAAACCAGAGTATGTATTGCAAAATAAAGTGCAGAAACAGAAATAGAGGATGTGCAGAAAACCCTAACTTCTTCATAGTGCCGTTGGAGGAAATCTCGGAAGCATGGGTGAAGTGGAGACAGTTTCCAAGTTGAAAATCAAACGTTGCCCTTTCAACCTTGGATCGTGGCCGTACAAATCGGAAGTTGGGCGCCTCCGCACTGCTGGATTTTTGAACGTTGTAGATCCTTACGAGAGGAGTGAGAGGTTGACTCCTTCCTTCACGCTGGTTTTCCCTCTTCTGCGGCCACAACCTTGAACCCACTAGGGTTTGAAGAGGCGGCACCCTTGGGGGTTCTCCATCTATAAATACCGCTTTCCCCCTCTTCAGAAAACACATCTCTCACCCATTCTCTTCATCTCCTTCACCCACCGTGAATCACTTCTTCTTCCTCCCACCTTTTGATTTTTCTCTTTCTTCATTTATTATAATATTTTATTCATTTTTCTGAGTTATTGGGTTCATACTCCTTTCAAAGAGTTGCTTGCTAGTTTTGATTCTCGAAAATTACCGGGAAGTTTCTGTTGTATCCTGGGGGACTTGCGGAATACACCGCGGATAAGTCCTTAAGGACACGCCTCGGGAAACTATTTTTGTTCGTTTTAAAGCCTTTCTAACTACATATAGGTGGTTTATGAAGTGCCTGAGCCTTTGCTGGGTTCTGGTTTGCTCTGCTCCTTCTTGAGAGTTGTAACGCTGCTAAGGAACACCATGAGTTTGGCATGTTTCAGTGGCAAAGCTTTAAGGAATATTTGGAAACGAATGTAACAGTTTTTCAGTAGAAGGGTTCTATAGAGGATGTTGTAGGTGCACGGTTTTGGAGGTATATGCAGAACTTGAGTCAGTTCCTATATGCTGTATATTTATGGTCTATTGCATAATTGAGAAACCCAGACACACTCTATTTTAGGGGCTGGTTCGCCTGATATGATAGCTGGTAATGTGCTAGTTACCTTCTCAGGCCTTGGCCACACCAAGCAAGCAAACAAAATAAATTCCAGCTCATCAAGGATGAACGTAGTAGATGCATCAGCTGGCATCCCTAAACCATATATGAAGATCTAGAATGGAAGTGTAACTAGGCAGCTGTTCAGAATAAAAATAGCTCATGGTATGAAGGATCTTAGACAATCAGGAGAAAAAGGAATGGCAGGTGCATGCAACACACAAAATAGTGTAATATGCAGAATAGGCTTTGAATTGAGGTGTTACAGGGGATAGGCAAGTTTTCATGCAGATTATGCAGATGTTGGCTCCCAATGCTGGTATGGTAAAGCAAGAGCTAGATAATTAGTGAAATAATTATCTAGGTATGCTGTGCTCACTTTTAATCTTCCCCACCAATTAGTGAAATAATTGATGGAGCTATGGATGCAAATAATCTAGCTACGGTGGCTGCGAGTGAAGTGGTTCACCACAAAGAGTTCAATGAAACCCCGCAGCCGTTACCAAAAGGAAATGTACTGTGAGTTATGAAGCTTTCAGGTGTTGTACTGTGAGTTATGATGCAAGAGATAATGTATCTCTGCTGTTGAAGGAAATGAGATGGATGAATGGGAAGCAGAACCTTGGCATAAAAACAAATCTAAAGACTGTAAACAACAATAAAGAGGAACGCTACTGTGGTGACAGGGTAATAGAAGAGGATTGGCTTGGTTTGTTAGGTAGACTCTTTGGAACATTTTCTTCTGTTAGTGGAGCACAATTATGATCACAGCCTAAAGAAAGTAGAATGAAGTAGTGGTGAGAAAGGGTGCATGCAGCAAAAGAATTGCATTTAGTGGAACACAATTTATGGCTTATGCAGAACATTGTGGTCAAGGGGGGCATGATGGAGTGTAGGAGAGTTTGTTAGAAGTTAAGTGAAGGAGGAACAAATGAGGTAAATCTGTTCATTTTTATTTTTTTTATCAGCAAAACATTTGTCTATTAAGTTAACATGTTTTTTGTCTGCTACAAAGCAAATCTGGGCCAGCTGCACTTTCACTTATGTTATCTTTGTTTTCAGGTATGATTAGGGACTAGGGAGTAGGCGCTTTTTGTGTTTGTTTCACTAGTTTTCAGAGTGGATAGGAGAAAAGGTGGAAGTGATTTTTCAAACCTTCCATATATAATTATTATATTTTACTCAAATTTTATGCATATATTTATATAATATACAAAATTAAATATTATTTAACAATTTTAAAAATATTTAATTATACTATTAATAACAACATATAATTATAAATAATGAAAATAATAAAATAAAATAATAATATAAAAACACATATACAATTATATAAAATAATAAATATATAATGATAAATATTTTTTTTTAATTTTCATATATTTAATAAATTTATTTTAATTTAACACAAAAATATCTTTTATTATATTTTTTTAATCTTTTATTAAAAAATACAAATAATTATGGATATTATATATTAAAATAATATAATTAATTCAAATTTAAAAAAAAAACATTAAATGCATCCTTTTAGTATATGTATGTTTCTGGTTTTCTGGTTTTTGTTGAGCTTTGGAACAATCTGTTAACTATTTTTCAAAGCATTGGAATTTGTTCTTGGTATTATAGGAATTTTGTCTGTTGTATAAGGATTGTAACGTATCTAAAATTCATTTTATTTATTCTATTTTTTTATAAAAAAATACAAATATAAATTATACTATTATCAAGAATATTTTATAACAGGAATATTCTTTAAAAAAATACATTATATATATATATAACCTAGATATTCTTTATTAAGAATGTATTTTTATTTCTGTAGTTAATACTATATATTACATATTTTAATTAACATGATTTATATTGGAAATTGGAAGTGTATGGCAATACATTTACTTCGGAATCCACTTAATTCAATCACTCTCAACTTCACTGCCAACAAGTACCTGAGCTGGTCCAATTTGCATGATTATGAAACCAAAAAATTTAGTACTCAACGGAGGTTCCCTTCATGATATCTGTGAAGACAGAAAAGCACTCAACTCCAACGACCTAGATCAGTTAATTTGGCACTTACAATGGAGGTTTCCTTCACTTGATATATCTTGCATGCATTGTAGAATTGAAAATCTCAAGGAAGAGGCGAAGCTGTGAGGGTACTAGGACAATAACAGGAATAGTCCCAAGCGACATAGCTGCTATTACCAACCGCTGATTACCCTTCAACATCATAGCAAGCGAAGCACAAAATGCTACCATCATTGACACCACAGACAAGAAAAGGGCCACGAGACCGCAAAGTAACTTCAAAGGCAACGTCTTCAGGAAATCCTTCTGAGCATAACGCGAGGTCAGGATCCCAATGAAAAGGAGGACCGAGGTAGAAGAAGTAAAGAGTGATACTGCATCTGCTATGATAAACAAAGTGAATATCTGTTCGCGAAAGAAGATAGGTACCCCAGTGTCTTGGTTGTTTCCGCCGGGGACAGTGAAAGCCGCAGCGAACATGATAGTGATTATCAGAGTACCCACGAGTGTGAAAGAACTAGCTGTGTCTTTGGCCCATTTTTCACCAGCTTTCAACATCTCCACGTGGCTTTCGCTGAATATCTCACGGGGCTTCTTACCGTCTCCATTTTTCTCTTCTTTGCACTTGGGGTGCACAATCTCCTCAACAACCTGCGCTGATAAATTATTATCATCATATTATAATAATCAAATATATTTCACTAATTTTTCACATTATTTATTGTATTTATTAGTTTTCTTTCTATCTTGCTTCCTTCCATCATCTTATGAGATAGAGAAAGTGAATAACAATAACCTTGAACCATTGAAGTTCTCTTTGCATTTGGAGAGCAGCACCGGATCTTCTATCAAGATCAGAAGAAGGCCCTAAATATGCTGCCAAGTGCAAGAGGGTGTTGCCAAACACGTCTGCACTGCATCTGATTATCTCCTTCCGTCCATTGACACTGTTTATGAGTCGGAACACGTCTTTTCTACGGTTCAGAATTGCATGCGAAAATATGCCTCTCTTGTTTCTATCAATGGCCCACAAGAGGTCAGGGTTCGTCTTCCTCATCTTATCTATGAACTCAATAATTCCAAGCTTCGCTGCCTGCAACATTGCATCGTACGCTGAAGCCTCTCGCAGCTGCGATTCCTCGTACTCTGAAACTCTATCGCACATGCAGTTCAGAATTTCAAGAACTACAAGGTGGGTCTTTTTTTGTTGGTATATTTCGCTGATTCCTGGGATAATCAAGCCATTATATAAGAATAAGATATTAATTAAAAGGAATCTTTTTAAATAAATAATACATTTTTTTTGGTCGGCAAAATAATATAATACATGATGAAAGAACATTGTTGCCTTGACAATTTAATAAAATGATGAGAAAACATGAGAAACAAAATAAATTCAATGTATGCTGACGTACCAGCTGAGAACTTTAACAGTATGTGATTTTGAAATAACAGATAAACAAATATAAGTAGTCGACCTGCAAAACAAAGAAAGAATTAAAACACTTATATATTTGATGCTAGAGCACAGGATCCCTGAAAGAAATGGGACACACGTACCTAAAAGCCTTATGGGAGGAAAATTCAACGCCAGTTCACAGAGCCTTCCTAAAGAAACAATTGAGGAGAGGGGGAGAATGATACATGTCAATTTTTAAAAATTAGTTAATTAAACACTAGTTGAAATTTTAATACTCGTAATTGAATCATAGTAGAATCAGTATAAGTAAAACAACAATAATAATAATAAGTAAATACATAAAATAATTTTAAATAAATATAAAATACACAAGTTCAAACCAAATATGTAATAATAATTAGCTTTAAATTATAATAAATGTATGTTCAGTAATAATAAAAAATTAATGTAAAATTGTAAGAAATGGAGATATGAGAAGAGTTTCTTTTGTGGTTTTCAATCGATTTCAACAATAGTAAAACAAAACATGAATTGGAAAAATGGGTCTCCTCTTTAGGTAAAGCATTTATACTAATTCGGTGAAGAATGAAAACAGTTTATTTTGAATAAACTTTTAAAGAGAAAGTTTGTCAAAATAAATTAAAAATAACTCAGGTAAATAATTTTAGTAAATTTAAATAAAATAAATATTTCAAATATAGAAATTCCTCTCTTGTTGTTTATTACTGTTAAGAGAGAAAGAGTGGAATTATAGATTCATACAGACCTGTAAAGGAAGTATTATATTGGTGTTCCTCTTGAGCAACACGAAGGCCTTCTACTTCAGTAACATCTGCCACTATCCCAATGATTTTTCCGCAATAGTCAATGCTTATTCCGAACAACTTAACTCTTACTCTACAAAAGTTTTGCACCTCTAATCTTTCTAATCTTAAAGCTGAAAACAGATTGAAGTGGATAATTAGCATTAATTACTTCTGCTATTTGTGGGGAAAAACGGGTAATTTTTCCACTAAAACAAAACCCTAACAGAGCTACCCAACAAATAATATTGAATAAATAAAGCGGAATAATAAAAGAGATAAAGAGAAAAAAATACATCCGAAAATTGTTAACGGAGTTCGGCCTATTTAGCTTAATCTTCGAGCACCGCTGAAATAGCCTGCTTTTATTATTATGGGAGAAAATATTACAAATTGGAATATATAAGAGTGAAAGAGGAGAGTTTAATTTATAACCATCAAACTTTCTTCCCAAACAATAAACCTACCGAGGGACTTGGGATTAAGCCAAAATCAAGACTACCTCTCCCATATTACTTCATCAAGTTCTCACAATTGCGAGAAACTTCAAAGATAAGAACAGAGAAGAAAGGAATAAAATGTTAGAACTTACTGTCATAAATGAGTTGTTGTAGACGTCCAAATCCAGTGCCACTAGGGAATGCAGAAGGCATGTGTGCCAATGCATATAAGGGCCTTAGTCCATCGGATTCATGGGTTAGAGGGAGGTGTGGAATGCGATGGATTAAACTCAAAGCCACATCTATCTCATCAAACCAACACCAACCACACGTTCAATAAGTGTGAGAAACTCAATTATATATAGTTAACTAAGTGTTATTGCTTACCAAATATTTCAGCAGTGATGCATCGTGCAAGAAGCAAAACTCCAGTGTGGGAATTTTTGTCCACAAACGCTTCCAACGGAGTTTGAGAGTAGAGATAGCGAGTCATCTCTTTGTAGCCCTTAGCAGCAGAAAGAAGAACAGGAATTTCACCAACTTTGGTCTTCATAGTTAAAAGCTTCTTCCCTCCCTTCTTCTCTACCATGCACTTTGCAATCTCTACGTTTCCGGTTAGTTCCGCAGCGAAAGAAAGAGCAGTGTAATCGAAGTTGTCTTGCATTTTAACTAACTTATCTTTCCCTAACTTGACCAAATTCTTCACAATGTGTAGGTGGCCAGCCATTACTGCAACATGAAGAACGGTTCTTCCTGTGGAGGAAGTGGAAAATATGGCGGTGTCGTCATTGTTGATTATTGCTTTTGCATCATTCCACTCATCGCTCTCCACATATCTGTACAACGGTTTATTTTGAAGGAGACTATCCTCCACCAGTACACCTGCCACACAAACCATCGTACTCATTCCGGTGAAATCTTTGCAATGTTTCTTCCTACAAAGATCCCAACACATGAGAGGGAGAATCTTCCTGTCACTCCAAAATTTTTAGGTGCCTTTTTAACTAGTTTAATAGGGGATTTTATCAAACTGTTCATATTAATTAAATAAGCTGGTTTATCAACTTTAATCTTTTCTTTATCATAGTTTAACAGATTAACTTATTAAAACTACTTTTTACAGTATTTGATATCTCAATTTTGGCATATCATAATTTATTTGACCAGCTTGTGAACTTAATTAGCTTAAGTATTCCATATACGAGTTTATTAGCCTAGCTTGTGTATTAAAATCTATTTTGAACTTATACATATTGTATTGATTTTACTTTATTTTGATTCACAGTAATATTGCATGACCTATTTTGATTATTATATTATTATATATATTAAAGACGAAGAACTATAAGATTATGAGTACACGTTTATTTGTGGAGAAACAATTATTTGTTAAATAAAATAGTGTATGAGTTGGCAAACACGTATTTAAGGTTGGAAACTTGTTCAGCATTATGCTACTTCTATTTTCATTAATAATAAAGTTATGAGCAAAGAATAAAACACGATGTATTGTTTAATTATACAAAGCATTAATGGTTATATGTATAACTACAATTTTTTTAAACCGTGTTTGGTACAACTAACTTAGAATTCTTTGCAGTATACTAAGTTTTCAAAGGAGTAAAAAAATCATTTGTGAGAAATGTGCAAAAATATCCTTCTATTCATTGGACAAACATATTAATTATACAAAGTCTTAGAAATCACACTCATATATTATATATTAACACATTTCATAATATATTTAATTAATATATAATTAAATGTAAATTCCATTTTATAAGTTAATTTTACAAAATTAAATTAAATTTAGAATTTACTTTTAATATAATGAGATTTATTTAAAATTTATTGAATTTATTAAATCATTATTATTGTCACTCAATGTATGAGTTGACAATGTCTGTTACTAGAGATCAAGAAATTTTTGTAGATACAAATTTCATCTCATAGAATATTCATTCAAATTCAAAGTTCACTTATTAATACAAACAGCTTTTATGAGCAATGAAACAGTTTGTGCAATCAATGCGGGAAAAAAAATCTAAAAGAAGAAATCCCAAATAATGCTTTGCAAATTCTGGAGAGAGAGAGAGAAAAGAAGAAAAAAAGAAAAACTAAATTGATTTTATCTCATAAAATTCTAGTTCGTTTAAAAGAAAAGAGTTTTCTTCTTGAAACATAGAAGTGAAGTTTCTTAACTAAGCACAAATGGAAGTGGTTACCTTGTTCAATATCTGAATCAGCTTTTAACTGTGAACTGTACAAGGCACCCAATCTGTTCCAAGCTTCTTTGGCCGTTTCAACATCTCTAATCTGACTTAGAATCTCCGTTCCACATGCTAACTGGATGATATGCAAAGCCTTGGCATTCTTCTTCTTCCATGAGTCAGAAACGGTTTTAGGTTTCACACCAATCTCCGAAACAAAAGTCACAACACCCCACAAACCTTGACCTATCAGATAATTTCTCACCAGAGCACTCCAGTTCTCGTAATTGTCTCTTGTGAGTGGTTCCAGAACTATTCCACTCGCTGCACCACCTATTACTGCCATTCAAACTTCACCTTCCACGACCTGCACATAAAAACTAATTAATTGAGAAATGAAAATGGGAAAGAAGTGTATATGGTACACGGGGAAGAAGGTAAGCATTTACCTTGCAGGGAACTGTGGCACCAGAAAATGAAAACGAATAGAAAAAAAAAACTTTACTGGGGAAGTTTGGTACTTGGGAATTATCTAACTAAAATACGAAAAGCTTGCACGTTGAGACCTATATGGCGAGACTTAGATCATTGGATGCCTCGAGATTAGGATTAAGAATCACGAGAATGTTATATCAGTTTATATAAAAATGAATAATTATTTTTAATTTGTTTTTCAAACTATATTAAAACTCTTTGCATGGGTTATAGTGAGAATTCAAATCTACTCTGTGACGATAATTTATATAGAATATCTTCTTTTTATACAGACTCAAACATTTTTTTTTTAATTTTATCTTTATTCAAATTCTTCTCCATCAAGATAAACAAAACATTTTCATCTTCCCCAATGACATTACCCTTTGTTTTGCTGGAAATTTTCATCACTAATAAAAATGAATGATGGTCCCTATTTGACGGGTCAACTCAAACAAAAATATGTATGAAATTAGCACAGACTTATCTTCTATTGACTAATAATTTCTATAGTCTGAGAACAAGTGGCAGATGTGATGTCTATGTCAAATTTCAATTAAAATGAATCTTTAATTAACACAGGGAAACGAAATACATTAACAATTTATTACTGTAATATTTTTGTTCTGTACTAGATTAGTTTGAATACTAGACCACATGTGTCTGAACACACACATTCATGCTTGCTGTAATATACAATAAATTAAATTGTTCTTCTGCGTGCCTTGCAAGTGTGAACACTGAACACGCACATTTATACATGTTAACATAAATTAAATTAAAATATATAGGAATCCCAAAGTCATGTTTCCTACTATGTATTGATTCAAATCACCCTATCTTAATAATATAATAAATGTCTTAATAATTCAATTTTAAAAGTAAGTAATTATGAATATTTTTATAAAACTTAATACTTTGAGTTCTCTTCTTCTCATCAACACAATACTTTGAGTTCTTCTGCCTTGTTCCAAACACCATAGTGGAATCAATGGACGTAGCTATTCTTTGGGAAGCCATATCCCATATCCTTCAATGCGCCACCACCTTCCTACCACCCCCAGCGACTCGTCTCTCCTCAGATGACATTCGATACTTTGAAGACAGTCTCAAAAGAATACTCCACATTGTTAAGAAGGCCATGCACAGCAACATCCAAGACCCCTCGGTTCTTTCACTCTGGTTGAAAAAGGTCAAAGACGTCATCAACGATTTGAACGATTTCATGGAGGATCTTCGTCACAACAAGGAGACAAATACCGCCGCATTATCTCTCATCAAAGCCAGCCAAAACATGGCGCGTCGCCACAAATTCAAGCACCAAATCAAGGAAGCCAGTGAGAAGCTCATAAGCCTCTTAAACGAGGCAGAAAATTTTGTCATCTTTGAAGAAGCTAGGGAGAATGAGAAGAAGTTGACTCGTATAAGTGAGGAATTTGAGAATGTTGAAGTGGTTGGTAGAGAAAATGTGAAGAAGGATATTATAGATCAACTCAAGTTGTTTGTGAACAGCAGTGCTGTATCTGTTCCTGTGATTACCATTGTTGGTGTTGCGGGAATAGGGAAGACTAAACTTGCTCGTCTCGTTTATGGGGATGACGAAGTCAAAGCTCTTTTTGCGTCACGGATTTGGGTAAACCGTGAAACATTCAACGTGGAGTCCATTGCTACACATGTTACTGAAACAGCTAACAATGGTAAACGCTTTCTTCTTGTACTTGATGATTTGAGAGTTGAGAACGGTGAGGGATGTCAGAAGTTGCAGGACAAGTTAACGAAAGCTGAAGCTGGTGGGGCAGTGGTTGTAACTACACGTAGCAATATTGTTGCACACAAGATTTCTGAAAGTGGCACGGTTAAACTTAAGCCCCGTGTTTTGCAAGGGCTTAACGAAGAGGAATCATGGTATCTGTTTCAGAAAATTCAAGGACAAGGTTTGAGAAAAATCGATGAAGATGTGGAACGGAGAGTAGTGAGAGAATATTGTGGAGGAGTCCCTAGGAAGATAACAGCCATAGCAAGGTTGTTAGAAGATTTTGATTCACCGGTTTCAGAAATAGAGTTGAAGGAGAAGTTTCTACGAAAGATAAAGTTTAACTATTACGACGAACTTTCCACGCAACAAAAGCTATGTTTTGCTTATTGTTCTTTGTTTCCTCAAGAACACGAGATAGACGCTGGGAGATTGATTCATCTCTGGATGGCAGAAGGGTTTCTCTCTAGGAACCTATATTCCGATCCAGAAGAATTTGGCTTAGCGTGTTTCAACGACTTTGTTCCTTTTGTTTTCCAGGAAATGGGGAGTGACGAGTTTGGTGTTGTGAAGAAGTATAAGATGAACCGTTTAATGCATGAACTAGCAAGGACTGTGGCCTGGGATGAGAATATCATAGTGGACTCCGAAGGGGCTAGAGTTCACGAGAGAGTGGTGCGATCCTCGTTTGATTTTGCGTTGGATGTTCAGTGTGGAATCCCAAAGGCTTTGTTCGAGAAAGCGAAGAAACTGAGGAGCATTCTCTTGGTGGGAAAGACTTACAAATCGCGGCTTCCACACGAGGTGAAGATGACCTTATCAACTTGTGAAAAAATATTGGAAACTTTCAAGTGTTTGCGAGTGCTGGATCTCCATGACCTGGGGATCAAGATGGTTCCGAGCTCTATTGGGGACGTGAAGCACTTGAGGCTTCTCGATCTTTCCCATAATAACATAGAGAAGCTTCCTAGTTCAATCACCAAGCTCTTCCACTTGCAGACATTGAAACTTTCCCAATGTCATGTTCTCAAGGAATTGCCAAAAGACTTGGAGAATCTAAGTTGCCTCATGCATCTTTACTTAGAGGGGTGCCTTGATCTCACTCACATGCCTCGCGGGATAGGTAAGCTGGGTTCTCTGCAGACATTGTCACTTTTTGTGGCCAGCAAGAACTACCATAAGGGAGGTCTTGGGGAACTCACAGATCTCGATGACCTCAGAGGGCACTTGGAAATTTTGCATCTGGAGCAATTGAATTTTTGTGCACCATTGGAAGCCAAAGATAACTATTTGAGTAATAAAAAGCACCTTCATTGTTTGACTTTAAGATGGGATCATGAGGAGGAAGAGGAGGAAGACGAAAAGAAAAGGAATGGTATTGCTCAAAAAGACAAGGAAACACTGGAATGTCTTGATCCAACTTCAAATCCAAATCTGGCAGTGTTATCCGTTGTGGGGTACTATGGTAAAACGTTTTCTGACTGGCTTTCTTCAATGAAATGTCTTGTTAAGTTTAGCTTAAATGATTGTTACAATTGTCAATATCTCCCACCACTGGATCACCTCCCACACCTCAGGGTTCTTGAACTAAGGAGATTGGAGTCCCTTGAATTCGTTTCAAAAAACAGTGACCAAACTAGTGCTGACACCGAAGCCTCCTCTTCCTCTAGTACACCATTTTTTCCATCGTTAAAGGAACTCACAATCTCTGACTGCCCTAAACTCAAAAGCTGGTGGGAAACTGCCAAGTGGGAAGACAACAGACCGTTCTTTACTCGCATTTCTAAACTTGACGTTCAATGCTGCCCTGAGTTGCATTGCATGCCTTTGTACCCTTATCTGGGTGAAGAGTTGGTCCTTGTGGATTCAAGCGTAAAGTCAATGAGGGATACAGTGCATGCAAGAACTTCAGAGGACTTCCTTCCTTTATCCAAATTGAAGACCATGCTAATTGCACGTATCACTCAATCTCCACCTGAGAAATGGCTTAAAAATTTCATTTCCCTTGAGACCCTTCAAATTCGTGATTGCTCTAAATTAGTGTCTCTACCCCAAGGTTTCAAGTCTTTGAGCTCACTCCAGAGTCTTACCATTGAGAGATGTTCAGAACTTGATCTTGACAGATCCAAGAGTGAATGGGAGGGTCTGAAACACCTACGTGTTCTGACCATAAAGGAAATTCCGAAGCTCAAATCCCTTCCCTGGGGTGTTGAGGATGTTACCTCTCTGAAAGAGCTCCAGCTTCATGAATGCCCTGCCTTGACTAATCTACCCGAAACCATAGGCAACCTCACTTCCCTTACTAAACTAGTTATTTGTAAATGTGAAAACTTGGATTCGCTGCCAAAAGGAATAGAAAAGCTCAAGTCTTTAGATTCGTTGACCATTACAGACTGCCCCCTGTTAACGCCAAGGTGTCAACCTGAAACGGGGGATGATTGGCCACAAATTGGTCATATCAGAAATATCATTCTAAAGCAAAGTTCTCAAGACTTGAGGGATTTATGGAGTCATGGGAGGATTGGTTTGGGAACATATTTCTAATCTTCAAATGCAAAGACTGCTTAACAACAACAGATCCATGCTTAACAACTCAATCCTTCTGATTTAACTTTGGTAAGTGATTACAGTGTTGCCTCAATTGAATCCATATTACTCATTTTTTCATCTTTCCAATTCTCTCTCCCTTTGTGTAAAAATGTACACACTGTACTGATATTCGAATGTTTTCATTTTTAGAGTTTAAATTTGAAGAAAGCTACGACAGAGTCATATGAGGAGAAACAAGTACCCAGTTCCCATGTGGTTATAAAACTGTAGCACTATGTAAAATGATTTATCCATTTTATTGAGTATGGATTTTTTTATATTATCGAAAAAACAATGTATTCATTGATTGCAATTATTTTACATTTGTTATTTCACAAATTTAGTAGTATATAAACCGAATAATGAGGGGTGGATAACTTCATAAACCGATCTTTATACATTTGTTCGGCTTTATTTAGAAGAAATTAAAATAGCCATTCTAAATTTCTAAAATACATATTATTTTATCTCTTTTTAAAATAAAATTAGAACCAAAAATTGTATTTTCAGATTATAAAACAATTAACAAATAAGATTTATTTTAAAGTGATGAATTAAATTAAATCATAGAAATCAAAATTAAAGACAGACATATTTTATAATAGCATTCACATCTCCCCTTTGTCTCTCAAATTTCCTGATAGTTTGCTATGAAATGACTAAAGTTTTCTTTCCAGCCACTTATTTGCAGCAGAAGGCCATATTACTCTGTTCAATATGCTTGGAGAAACAAGACGGAACAAAAGTTTGTTGGTCGAAAGTTGTTATTTGTAAAGATGGAACAACATAAAACTCAACATATTTAAAGTAGGTTAAATAGTCATGTGACCAAAAAAGTATGAACAAAAAAGTAATGCCTTTCAAAATTTGTCATATTTAGTAACAGTATCACAACATAGTCCCAGACACAATACACAGAATTACCTGTTTTTTACTTGGGCATTTAAAACACTACACGACTTGATTTGTAAAGTAAATGATGGAGCCAAATTGAATCGTGCTTTACTTACCACTTGTCAACCAGTTCTTTGGGTAGTTTCCTGCTTAGACTGATATATCAGATTTTGGTAAAAACATAATTACCTCTCAAACATTTGAGGGGGTATTTTAGGTCCTATTTGGAAAGAAAATTAATCAAAGAAACCTACCTTTCCAAGGACACTCTTCTTTTCTCTTCTATCATACTGCTAGGTCTATAGGAAACTGCATAACGAGACAAATAAATGAGATTCTGAATAATCTTGAAAAAAGAATCACCTAAAATATTATAGTGGTGTAAACTCAAATTACATCATTCAAAATCTTCAAAAATCCGTGAGTATCCATCAATAAAGTTAGCAGTCCATGATCTAAAACTCTAGTTGAAACTCTTTCCTGCAAAATAGTTGGCGAAAAAGTAATTGAAATAAGGATAAATATCAAGTTAGTAAATTAACACATAGTTTGAGATGGCATCAGTAAGAAGAGGCAACTTCTTGAGTTTCTTAATGGCAGTTTTCCCCTGTCTATTAAGATCAGCATCTCCTCAGCTGTAACCTCAACCTCAGCCATGACATTATCCTTCTCTCGTCCCTCTTCACCTTCGTCCTCCTAGGAATCCATTTAACGGACAGAAATGCATCAGAAATGCCTTTTGTTTGAAGAAACAACGCAACAAATCCTAAAATTAACTTCTTCTCGACACATCGTGTCTAACTCAGGCATAATCAACACAGCACAATACCTGAATAATTTTCACGCCTAGTATACTGACACTTTACTACTGTTATGCAAACCTGATTGGCATGATAAATTCATAAAAAAAAATTAAAAAAGGAATAAATCACCAACCTGAGGATCATCAACAGGGGACGTGGTTCATCACTAAGCAGGTTTGTCATAGATAAAGTTGTTTTCATCCACACTCCTCACACCATCGTCATTAAAACACAAAACAAACCCTATATTCACATATAATAATCTTGTATTAAGTTTAACATATTTATTATTTATAACGATTTTAATTAATATTTAACAATGATTTCCGGATTTAATTTCACCATTTTTAACAAATTCAAAATCTTTATAAACGAAACCAATAATTAGTTCCCACCTATTCTTGTAAAAATTTTGGTCAAAGTTTGACTTGAACGATATACAAATAAACTTTTATGATATATAAGAATTTGAGAAAATTTTGGACAGTTGTGAAGGTGTCTTTCTGCGATGTATTATCTTGATTTTGTATGACTTAAGTGATGATTTTTTTGGACACTTATATTAAAAAAAAATGAAGCTTTTGACATTTTCTTTCTTTCGGTCATCTTATATTTTCTACGAGAAATAAAAATAAATAAATAAATCTATATCTATAAGGTTAAACTTATGTTCTTCGTTTTTTATCATACTTTCCATCATTGTGTCATATATAATTTTAATTGGTCTTCTTAAAAGAAAGTTTAAGTTATGATTGGACTCGAATTAGGTTTGAATTGTTACAAACATGTTTCCATAAATTCTCTTTGCACATTCATATTTATTCTTCCAATACTTTTATATTTTTTTTTAATTTTAACAATATATTTCAATGGGTAGTGATTATGTTTTGTTCCCTTAATTTTTTTATTTTTTTAAAATCGCAAAACCTAGAAAAAAAATAACAAGGTACAAAAATACAAAAATGAAAAAAAATTATCTTTTTATAGAAAATGTTGAATACAACAAATCTTCTCGGACAACCCTCTTACACATGTTCAAATAACGAAATTGAAAGTGTTGCGACTTGAAAGTACGTATGTGATTGGAAGGAAAATATGAAGTGGGGACGGAAAGAGAAATGTACCTGTGTGGATGATGGGACCCAGGTAATACCTGTCCACTGGGTACACAATTCGCTGACGTGTCGGTAGTCTTCTAGTTCCTCAAAGCTCTTTCTCTCGCTATGTGTGCTCCGCCGGTCGGGGGTACCTGCGATTGCACTCCGACGCTCAAGTCACTATCTCAGAGTATGTCTTTGGCTCATTCAACTCCAGTTGTAACTGTCTCTTTATTGCGTATTTATTGTATTGTAAATATTATTTGGTCTGGTCTTCGGTCGTCCGGTGTCCGACCAGTACACTTGCCCCCCAGGCTCGAAGAGGTTCATCTTTGAAGAGGCGTGTAGGATGGCTGGGATTCTCAAGGTTGTACTTGATTGTTGGGGGCATTGAATGCATGGCAGAGGTGTGATGTTTGGTAGAGATGTGACGTTTGGCAGAGACGCCATTTCATGTCATCAGATGTATTCAACGGTGGAGATTTCGTGTCGTTTGGTATGTCGAATGACCTTGACCCTTGGATTGCAATAGATCTAACGGTGTTGGAAGAATGGCAGAGGGTTCTCTCTCATACTTTGTTGGCTATAAATAGCGCCTCGTTGCTGTGTGGAAAGGTTTACACTTTTCCCCTTTGCTCAAGTCTTGTGCCATCTACTCCGAGTGCCGAGTCTATTGCATTGAGTTGTCCAGTTAAGGTTAGTAATATTTTTTTCTGTAGATTCTTCTAATAGTGTTGAAAACAGTGAGTAGTTTGTGACCCGCACCGCATCTGGCAATGCGAGTCAGACGGTCCAAGCTATGATTGGGTTGATCCGTCGGTCCTCAAAATTCCCACTAGGATAATGAGCGTTGATAGCGATAACGGCAGACATTTGTGGTATAACCGATCATGTATGCCACGGTCGGGAAAATGCACCGCACGACTTCTTTTTTTGTATATAATACCTTTTTTGCTGACTTGCATATAACCCTACCTTTTGATAACTTTACAATGGGGGTCCTTCGGATTCTCAACGTCGCGCCCACGCAGTTACCTAACTCATGGGCAACTCTTCAGGCGTTTCGATAGTTATGTCAAATCTTCAAACTTGAACCTACCCCTAAATCTTTTTTATATTACTATAACACACGTCCGAGTACCCCTGTGAGTTGGTTGTCCTTGTCTAGTCGACGGGGAATATTCGGTTTGCTGCCTTTACCACTTCATACAAGAATTTTAAAGAAAAATATTTTAAGACTTTTGTGGAGCCGGATGGCCGAGACCTTTTTTATAATGTGAATGGGACGACCAAATTTCCATTCCATTGGACGGAGAAACCTACCCAACTTGATAACTGGTGAATGTGGTCGTCAATGTCACCATTTGACAAGGAGATCTTAGTGGTCATTGACCAGTTGCCTTATAAGCTGCCATCTCGAGAGCTGATAGCTTTGTATGGATCATCTAAGAAGTGGGCAGACTTCAATGGTCCATAGTTTCCTTGCGTCCGGTTGAGTATGCACTATTTTTTAATGTGGTTTAATTATATTTTTGCTTTGCAGATATTGTCAAAAATGGATCTGCCTTGAGCAGCCTCAAGCGTCAGGCGGTCACGCGGAAGCTTAGCAGCCTTGCGAGGATTGGAAAAGAACCAGTTCTTGTGGAGGAAGTTGCGCCGACGGTGGCGGTGGTCCCTTCCGTAGCCAACTGAAAGAGGGGGCATCCACCCAAGGCCCAAGCAGGTTCTGATGTGGGGCAGCCGTCCAGCAGGGCACTAACAATGTTGAGTTCTTCACTGCGGGTGGCGCAAGCCATGCAAATTGACCTTCACCTGGAAGATGAGGGTATCCTGGCAGCCATCCCCACCAAAGATTTAGTATAAGAGTTGGTGGAGTTGCAGAGTAGGGCTACTGTCATCGGTAGGGCTCTAGGTGATGAATTAAGTAGGGCCCAGACGATGGTAGTGCTGAAATTAAAAGTAGAGTTGGAGGTGTCGGTCAGCTCTCTAAAAACGGCCTTGGAGGCTGCGGATACCTGCAGGAAAGAAATGCAAAAGAACGACCGACTGGCTAAAGAAGATCAAGAAACACTGAAGGCAACATTCACCAAGGTAATGGCCGAGCGAGATCAACTGGTGAAAGAGAAAGTTCATGCTGAAGCTAAAGAAAAATCTTTGGCTACTGAAGTGGAGAAATGCCAAGAATTTATGTTGCGCATCAATGAAGAAAGATTTTATCAAGGTGTTCAACTGGTCGCCGTTTTCCATGGCGTACCGAGTGAGGACTCACGGTACGACCTGGAAAAAGACGTGGTTAACGGCCAGCTAGTGCCGCTTGGGGGGGTTGCCGACCATACGATGGAAGATCCTCAACAGATTGAAGCGACCCAACCAAAGCAGTCGGTTGAGGAAATTGTTTAACTGGAAAAAATATCTGGACCCGAGTTGTGGGCTTTGAACAATTTGTTACCTTTCCTTGCCTTTAAATTTAACTGTTTTGAACAATATACTTATGTGAATTTAACTTTATATATTTGATATTGCCGAGTTGTACTAAATTTATGAAGAATATCTGACCAAATGAGTGGTAGACCGAGGTCGTGATGAAGGTAGCTAAGTTTCGGATCGATAAGATGGTAAGATAATGAACAATCATTATTCTGCTGATAGATTGTTGACCGAGAGTTCGATAAACAATACTAAAGTAAATTTCCTACCAAGAAAGCTCGGTGATTAATAATTAATCTAGTGATGGGTTTCAAACCAGGAATTTGGTAAATTGCAATTAAGTTATGAATTGCTGACCGAACGCTTCGGTGAACAACAATTACGTTATTAATTTCTGACCAAAGGTTTTGGTAAATAACCATTAAGTTATGAGTTTCTGATCGAACGCTTCGGTGGATAACAATTAAGTTATTAATTTTTGACCAAAGGTTTTGGTAAATAACAATTAAGTTATGAATTTCTGACAAAACGCTTTGGTGGATAACAATTAAGTTATTAATTTCAGACCGAATGTTCGATAAATAACGTTTAAGTTATTAATTTCCTTATCGAATGCTCGGTAATTTATGCTGATGGCACACATTTTTGAGAAATAATTTTTAAAGTGTCTCGTTAAAACCTTCTCGGTCGAAAATGTTAGAATATATGGTCTTAAACGAGAGGGGGTGAATTGTTTAAGAGGAGTTTTCGCAAACTTTGAAGGTATAATGAAATTCAATCCGAATTACAGAGAAAAGAATCAAGGAAACAAATACCCAAAACTGTTTTAAGATGTTATCAGAAAAACAATCGGTTGTTTTTATCAGCAGTTAATAAAAACAACTTAAAACAGATATATGTGAGATCAGGGAAAGAGAGAAACACACAAACAAATTTACACTGGTTCACTCCTACACCAAAAGCTACATTCAGTCCCCAGAAAACATTGGGTAATCCACTATGCAATCAAAACCAAATTACAAACATCACACACTAAAGTAGTGACCTTGAACCCCTCAAGAAACACATTACCTTTGGCAAACCACACCAAGAATGTTGATCTTGAACACCTCAAGAACACACAACACTCCTTGGCAACACAACTACAGAAATACAGTAATCAAGGAAGAAGGGAATAGAATACACCTGGGTATTACAAAGCTTAAAGTTCAAAATTACAACTCAATCCTATTCCACACACTTAAGAATGATCCAAAGCTCTTTCAAATCTTGGAAAAACTGTTTTGATAAACTCTTTCTCTTAGTCCAAAATTAGGAGCGTAAAACCACCTTTATATAGACCTACCAAGTGGTCAAAAGCATTTAATAAAGGAAGCAAGTTAGTTATGATCATTTAAAATATATTAAAACCACTTAACAAAATTCTGTTAAGGTTTTCAGGAAAATAATCGATTGTTTTTTCGAAACAATCGGTTGAATTGACTTGACAGCAAAGTCAAGCTTTTCAAAAATTGTTAAGGTAAAACAACCTGTTGTTTCAAAAAAACAACCTGTTGAAATTTTAACACCATTTTAGAAAACTCATTTTTTTCAAAAGGTTAAAGATTCAAATGAACTTGGATCATCTTAAGGAGTGAATTAACAAGTTCCAAACAACTAGACAACACACACACACACTCAGCAGCAAGGTCTTCAAGCTTTCCTTTGGATTTGGAGCCATTAAAGCATCTTGTTCAACAGAAAACCCTCCTTAGGGATAAAACAACTGAGCGAGGAAAGAGTACACTAATTTTATTTATCAGCTGGAATTAAATTTGAGATGCGTGACATTCCACGTTCTCGGTACAGTTTTTCCTGACAAATATTCTAAACTATACGCCCCTCCGGTCGCTGTGTTGGTTATTTGGAATGGGCCTTCCCAATTACTTGAAAATTTTCCGCTCTCCTTCCGTGCGTCACTGCGCATGCGCCAGACTAGATCTCCTTTTTGGAAGCTTCGTGGCTTTACCTTCGAGTTATATCTTCTTGTCGCCTGTATCTTACACGCTTCCTCCCATATTCTGCATTTGTCTCTTAGCTCATTGATAAGGTCAAGACCGACCAGTAGGCTTTCCTTATTTAAGTCTAAATCCAGTGTTTGCCATCGTAGTGAGGGTTCACCTATTTCAACAGAAATCATAGCTTCAGTGCCATACGTCATACTGTAGGGCGTCTCTTGAGTTGTAGACTGCGGGATGCATCGGTAGGCCCATAAAACCTCAAAAAGTTCTTCAGTCCAATTTCCTTTGGCTGGAGCAAGTCTCTTTTTAAGCTCATTGAGGATGGCCTTATTGGCGATCTCCGCTTCACCATTGGTTTGTGGGTGTTCGACCAAACTTGCAATGTGCTTAATATTTAGTTTCTCATAAAATTATGCTAACCCTCGGTCGGTGAATTGTCAACCGTTATCAGTGAAGATAATTTTAGGTGGACCGAATCTACATACGATATTCTTCCACACGAAATTTTGGACGTTACGTGCAGTTATTGCTGTCAAGGGTTCAGCCTCAATCCATTTAGTAAAATAGCCGATGCCAACTAGCAAAATTTTACATTTCCCTTTGACGAGGGAAAAGGGTCCAATTACATTCATCCCCCATTTCACGAATGGGCATGGAGATAAAATGTAGTGCAGGTTCTCAGGTTTCTGGAGTGACAAGGTACCATACTCCTGACATTTTATGCATTTGCGAACGAACTCAGTGCAATCTCCCTGTACGTTCGGCCAATAATACCTGGCTCGTAATACCTTGGCAGCCATGGTTGGTGCTCCAGAATGAGTTCTGCATACTCCCTCATGTAGTTCCCTTGTGACGTAGGTGACCTGGTCTGGAGTAAGGCACTTTAAGAGTGGACGAGTGTATCCTCGTTTGTAAAGGTCTTGGTCAATGAGTATGAACCGGACGACCTCCTGCTTCATTGTTTTCTCCAAGTGTGGGTCACATATTCCATCAGTCAAATATTGTTTGATGGGGGTCATCCAATTGAGTTCAGTATCAGTTGCCATGCATTCCTCTATGCTAACACTGGGTGTAGCCAAGGTTACATGTATGACCGACCGGTGAACCCCTTTTTGTTTAGTGGTTGCCAACCGGAAGAGTGTGTTCGCACGAGTGTTATTTTCTTGTTGGACGTGTTGGAATGATACCTCTTCAACTTTAGCTAACAAATTCCCTACGAAGTGGAAATATTGCTTAAGTAAAGTTTCTCAAACTTCATACTCCTATGTGAGTTGCCTGACCATTAACCGTGAATCGCTTTTACAAGTTAATTTAGTTACTTCTAGTTCAGTAGCTAGGTAAAGACTGGCTATGATGGCCTCGTACTCAGCCTGATTATTCGAAGTCTTGAACTCAAATTTCAGGGCTTGCTCGACAATGATTTCGCCTGGTCCTTCCAATACCACTCCCGCTCCACACGATTGACTGTTTGAAGAACCATCAACATAAAATATCCACCGAGAATGTTCTTCTTCAGCCGGCGTGGAGGGAGTTCAACTGCAAAATCGGGAAGGGCTTGGGACTTGATTGCACCCCTGGGTTATTATTGAATATGAAATTCTGATAACTCAATTGTCCATCCTATCATTCGTCTGACCAAATTTGGTTTAGTTAAAATCTTCATAATGGGATAGTTAGTCTTAATTATGACTTGGTGATTTTGGAAATACATCTGCATCCGTCGTGCGGTGATGATCAAGGCCAATGCAACTTTCACAATCATTTGATATCTCACTTCCGCACCGTGGAGTACTCGGCTAACAAAATATACTGGCCTTTCTTCTGCTTCGATCTCTTGCACTAGGACTAAGCTCACTGCTTCGTTTGAAACAGCAAAATAAACAATGATAGGCTCGCGTGTGTTCGGTTATTGGATAACTGGTGGGGATGCTAAAAATTCTTTCAAGTAGAGAAAAATTTGTTCTCGGCAGTCCACTCGAACCTGGACGCCTTTTTTAACAAGTGGATGATGGGTCTCGTTCGTTCTACAAGTTTCGACGTGAATCGAGACAGGGTAGCGAGTCACCCGATCAATCGCTGGATTTCTTTAATGTTGTTGGGACTTCGCATTTCTGCGATGGCTTTGCATTTCTCAGGATTGGCTTCTATACCTCGATGGGTGAGCGAGCATAAACCCTAGGAATTTTCCTCCTTCTACGTCGAACGCGCATTTGTCTGGATTTAGACGCATACGGTGCTTGCGTAAGGCTTGAAAAACTTCTTTCAGATCTGAGACATGTGTGCATGAGTCAAACTTAACAACAATGTCGTCGACATAGACTTCAACGTTTCTTCCAGTCATGTCATGGAAAACACAGTCCATCAAGCGCTGATAAGTGGCCCCGGAGTTCTTGAGGTCGAACGACATAACTTCATAATAAAAGTTGTTGGAATCTGTCATGAAAGTTGTTTTCTCTTTATCACGTGGGTGCATCTGGATTTGATTGTACCCTGAATACTCATCAAGAAAGTTGAGAATATGATGTCTGGTTGCTCCATCAACCAACCGATCAATGGTCAGCAGAGGGTAAGAGTCCTTTGGGCACGCTTTGTTGAGGTTCGTGTAGTCCATGCACATCCGCCATTTACCGTTGAACTTCTTAACCATCACCACGTTAGCCAACCACGTGGTATAATGAGCTTTTTGGAAGAAGCCAGCTTGCACCAACTTGTCAGTTTCTTCTCGGGCGGCCTTGCGTCTTTCTTCGCCCAGTTTTCTTTTCTTATGGGCTACTGGTTTAGCTTCTTTATATACAGACAAACGATTTGTAATAACGTTAGGGTTTACCCCGAGCATGTCTGTGGTGATCCAAATGAAAAGGTCTGCATTCTTGATTAACGTCATGCTTATCTCCTTTCGATCGTCTAACTTTAGTGATGTTCCCATGTATGTCTTACGGTCGTCATCACGAAGAAGTATGGGTTGAAGGTCTTCACGGGCCTGCATCCAAGGGTCATCTAGTCGGGGATCTAAGTCTACGAGGGCAACCATGTTCCTTCTGGAGTTTCGACCCCTAGAACGTCTTTCTGGCGATCGCCCTCTCCTACTAGGAGATCGGTCGATTGATGTCGTAGTGTACAACCGTCTAGTAGGTTCAACCTTTAAGCTAGCTACATAACACTCCCGTGCACTTTTTTTATCAACATGTACTGATGCAATATCCCCAGTGACGGAAGGAAATTTCATGGCCAAGTGAGGGGTAGAAATAATAACCTTTAACCAGTTAATAGAAGGACGTCCGAGTATGCTGTAACAGGTGTTGGCATTAACCAGCAAGTATCGGACGTTGATTGTCTTACTGAGAGAGTCATCACCGAAAATGGTGAATAGATTGATGTAACCCTTGGTGTCCACTCATTCTCTTGAGAATCCAACTATTTGTTCATCATAAGGTTGTACTTCTGTTACAGGAATTCGCATTTTTTTAAAAGTTTCCCAATACAGAATGTCAACCGAAATGCCCTGGTCCACCAAAACTTTAGCGATTGCAAATTTATCTATATCCACCGTGATGACTGATGACTTTTTACGGCAAGTGCATCGCTTTGTCAGAAGTAATAATTGTCCCTAAGGACGGATATCGATCCCACAAGGAACAGTGAATTATCAAGTACAATAATCGCTAAATATAGAACAAAACAATTAAAAGTGTATTGAAAGTGGTTGTGTTGGCGATGATCAATAAGAAAACAGACAAAGAGTTAGTTGTTTCAATTGGAAAAATAGAGATTAGGTTTGATCTCTCTCACTCTCATGTATTTTGATTAGCATGTCAATATTAAGTTCTTTGATTGAAATTGATGTCCGTATAAAAATAATTTATATCGATTTCTCGCATATAGAATCCTTAAGAATATCCCCTAACTATCGATCTCTCGCATAGTTATAAGAACAACTTAGAACGAAGCTCAGACGTTTAATAGCAATTAACATTTCAAGTCTATTTCTAGCACTCAAATATGTTAAGTTTTTTTGTTTAGGTCTAAACCCTAAAAATACCTCCCGGTCAGATTTAAGATTCTCAATTTGTCACGAAAAATTAAAAGTAAAACAACAATACCAATAATCAATCAAGAACTGAATATTAATATATAAGATATCACCTCAATACATAAGAGTTTGAGCATATTACTCTCAATCCCAAAGGGTAGAATTAGCCATGCATACTTCTAGCACCCTTCATTCTCTCAATTGGGTTATAATTCACTCTATGTTGTTTTCCTCTCAATCTGGAACCCTAGGGTTGAGCCTCTAGCCCCCTATTTATCCTAGTTTTCTAGGGTTAGGTTGCTTCTTGTGTTGCGTGAATGAGCTAAGAGATAAAACATAAAAAAGGTCCAATTTTTCTTTGCATCTTTTTCCATTTTGGGACCTTCCAACTTTCTCTTTTTAGCTCAAATTATTCTCCTTTACTCCAAATCTTCAATCCTCCCTAAAAATTAGCAATTAACACCAAATTTGGGAATAAAATGCTCTTATTCAAATAAAGATCATAAAAAATATAAAAAGATATAAATTCATAAATTAAGGATTATTTTATATGTAAATTAGCAATAAATCCTCATAAGTGTCTATATTTTAATATGAAATATTACTGAAATTAGGCACTTATCACTGACCATAGGGTAATCTTAGGTCGGATCAATTGTAGTGAAATCATCATCAGTAAATGTGATTGGAGGTATGTGTGGACGCTTATGTGTCAAAGTAGAATGAATAGATTGAATTGCCCTTAAATTTTTCTTTCTTGCAGAGTTGGAGCATCCGCCACCTGCAAAACCGCTGCAATATAATCAATTTCTTGATCTGGTGCATCGAGCGAAACTAGGCCAACAATATTGTTAATAACTTCCCGAACTTTTTGTTTGGTTCGGTTTCCTCGTTCAGGGCTCTCACTTCGGGGACGGGTTCTTCTAACTGAACTTTCGCTTCATTTTCGCTGTGTCGTACGACGGTAATCATTACGGCTTCGAGCGTCCCTTTTTCCGGAGTGTTCCATGTCTCTAGGAAAATAATCAGTGTCACACTGGGGTGATCGTGTTTTAACAAATTTGCGGAGTTGGCCCGCTTGGATGAGTTCTTCGATTTTATCTTTCAATGCTTGACAGCCTCCGGTCGTGTGACCATAGTTGCGGTGGTATTGACAGTGCTTAGTTGTGTCAGCATTTCGGGGTGTTTGTGCCTGCCTGGGTGTCGGGATAAGCTCAGCTTGCAAAGCTTCGTCTAGAACTTTTCCTCTAGGTACTGTCAGAGGGGTGTAGAGGGTCGCGGTTCGACCGATATCGGTCGGTTCCTGCCACGGAGGGACAAATGCCTTTATTTTTCTCCTTTTCCTTTTCATAGGTTTCGCCCTGCATCTTCTTGTGATAATCAATGTGTTCTTCTATCCGCATGAATTTGGTAGCTCTCGTCCTCAATTCATCCATATCGTTCGGTGGTTGTTTTATAAGACTTTCAGTGAATCGGCCCGGGAGTATGGCCGAGATCAGATGGTGCATTGCTATTTCTGGATTCAGGTTCATGATCCCCATACAGACTTTACTGTACCTGCTCATAAAGGTTCTCAAGGACTCTCCTTTTTCCTGTTTCACGTTAAGGAGAGACATGGACGAAGTACGATGGGGGTCTACTCGTGGCATACTAGGTGATGAATTTCGTTTCGAGGACTTTGAAGCTTGCCACAAAGTTTAGGGGGAGCTCGGTAAACCATCCTAATGGCCCTTCCCTAAGAGAGGTGGGGAAAACTTTGCACCATACCGTTTGGTCTATTGTATACTAATTCATTTGAGTTCTGAAAATATTAAAGTGTTCGTTCGGATCAGTAGAACCATCATAGAGGTTCATAGTTAAACCTTTCCATTATCAGGAAGGAGTGCAACAATAATGTCATCTGTGAAAGGGTGGCCTTTTGGATTTTCCTCGTTGTTGGTAGCCATGTGTCTGAAACTCCGGTTGGTTGGATGTGTAAAGGAGGCATAGTGTGTCTCGTGGGTTTGAAGAGTCAGTGGTACCGTTCTAGATTGATGAGTTTGTGGTGTTGGTATTGGTGTGTGGGAGTATTCTTCCCATTCGGACTCAACAAGTCGCTGCAACAACCTTTTGTTTTGTTCTTTCAAATGAGTCACCTCGTTTGCCTGCCGACGCCATTCTTCTTCTTGTTTACGGTGATCCTCTTCATGACATAGTTGATCTTCGATTCCCTTCTGGCGTAGTTCCTCCATCTGGGCTTGGAGGGCTTAGATCATCACGATTTGTTCTTTTGCCATACTATTGTTGTTCGTGTTGTTCCTTGTAGATACCATTGTTGCTTGTTGAGATCCTTATGTTCTGAAAAGCTGAAAATTACCTCGGACTCCATGGTGGACGCCAATTGTACCTGTGTGGATGATGAGGCCCAGGTAATACATGTTCACTGGGTACACAATTCGTTGACGTGCCGGTAGTCTTCTAGTTCCTCAAAGCTCTTTCTCTCGTTGTGTGTTCCGCCGGTCGGGGTACCTGCAATTGCACTCCAACGCTCAAGTCAGTGCTAGTATATTTTATGTGTTCTCCTAGGATATCAAAAACATACATTTTCCCCATTTTCTCCATTTAGGAGTCCTATTTATAGGTTAACTTGGACCCCCACTTGTGTGGGCTAGGTAACCAATTCACCAGAACGAGTGTAGTGGCTCCCTGAAATCATGAGAGTGTATCTTTCGATTACGTTTAGATATTTACCCGAATATCTCGGAGTATGCCTTTGACTCATTCAACTCCAGTTATAACTGCCTCTTTGTTGTGTATTTATTATATTGTAAATATTATTTGGTTCGATTTTCGATCTTCCGTGTCCAGCCGGTACAAGAAGTATAAAATGCAAGTGCATATGAAAATATTTATAAAAATGAGATTATGCTTCCCTTAGTTATAAAAAATTAAAATGGAATTTTTAGAATTAAAATGAAAATGCAAAAGGTGGAGAAAGGATTTGTTGCATGTTTTGCTTCCTTACATTCTTTGGTTGAAAATGATAAAAAAAAATAAACTTAATTAAGTTCCAATTAGGCCAAATAAACCATAAACTACACTTATATTTGCATCTACATTTACAACTAAAATAAATAAGTCTACAAAATACAAGTCTAAATAATAATAAAAAATAGAATTTTATTTTATCATACTCCTTTTAACTCTATGAAAAAATGTATTTCAATTCTTTTAATTCCTCCTCATTCTATTTTTTTTACCTAAAATCTTGAAATATTATGAAAAAAATAATGACCTTATTTAATTTTGTGATGGTAATTACCGTTCATGCAATAGAATAAACCTCCTAAAATTGAAAACTCATTTAATTCTATAAAATACCAATTTCACATGAATCTAATTTTGTTTTACTGTACCAAATATATTTTAATAGAAAAGTAGTATTTTAGTCATAACCCTTCCCAAAATATCTGACAAATTAATACTTCTTTGTACTAAGTTACTAAAAAATTTATCTTTCAACAAAAATGTCAAAATATATTATTTCAATTTAAGAATTAAAAAAATAAAAAAGATAAAAAAGTATAGAAAAACAAATTTATTTCATTTCAGCATTTTGTTATGCGATCTAAAAAATATCCTATAAAAACATTAAAATTTCCATAATCCTTTACATAATTTATTTTAGAATCAATCTAAAGATTTCTGTAATTGTTGAATACAGCTCATAAAGTATTCAAAATCGATTTCATTGTTGAATACATACAACTCATATAATTATTTTTTATTTTATTTTTATTTTTATGTACAATTAGTGTTTAATTACTAATGTCTTATTACTCTCCTACATCTGAAAATATTAAATTTCCTAATAATATTATTTTTTAAGTTGCAGTGAAATTCGTAGTGAATGTCAATGAAAAATACTTTCTCATTTTTTGGGAAGTTAAATAAGTTTTTAGAAAAAAATGCATCAATAAGTTTGTCAACGGAAAAAAGATAAAAAAACAAATGTCAATATTTTAGTTAAAAAAAAGTTGTAAATTACTACAAAATATAACTTTTATTTTCTTTCCATACAATATAAAAATCTAATGCCTAAAATGACAATTCAAAATTTCTAAAGTAAATATTATTTTATATACTTTAAAATAAGTGTCTAACACCAAAAGTTGTAATTTCAGATTTTAAAACAATTAAAAAGAAATAATGTTTGAAAAAAAAATCGAATTTCGTTTATTTTACGGAGACTTTAATAAAATTTTATATATTAAGATAAAAAAATAAACTATTGAAATGAAAATTAAACAGATTTATTTCATATAACAACTAAAAACGTTTCATCATACAAAGGGTTGGGCACAGGTAAAATTAAGCGAAAAGAAATGGATGAATTTAGTTTGGTCATCCATTAAGTGTAAAAGCAGAATGATATGAAAGCTTGCAGCAGAACAAATCTGAAATGCTTTCCAAATATTTAGTCTGGTCAACATTTATAGATATTTGACCATACCACGGCCTTCCACACTCAATTTTGTAGCCTGAAGCTGCCTCTTCTTCGGTGCCCTCAATTGCTGCAATTTTTTATTCATCTGCAGTCAACAGTTTACCCCCAAATTAGTTCACATCTCAACAAAGATATCATCATCAGAGCCATAATTTTCACACTTTTGTCATTATAAAAGTAAAATCTAAAAAAAACACCAACCTTCATTCGTTGCTGATCTTGGGCAGCTTGCTTTGCCCGTGCTCTAATCTCATCTGGATCAATTTTAGACTGAGGTCGAATAACAAAATCCAGAGGGGTTGCTTCGGGTCTTGAAGCATGCTGCCTAGAAGAGGATTCTCCAGACCTAGGCCTGCATTACCGTCAAAAAAATTATAATCCAATAGATTTTAGAAACTACTCAATTCAGTACTAAATAAGAGTGTTCTACGGGCCTTACTGTGAAATTTCCAAATCAAGATCACTATCTCTGGATATTCCTGCAGCTTTATTAGTTGGCCTGTAATGTAAGATGTCAATAAAATTATATAAACTGCCCAGGATGGAAGAAGTATTGACCAAGAGAGATAAGTTTAGTACTTTTTAACCGATGGTCTCCTAAAAGGAACCCTATCATCTTCAACATTTCTCATATCTTCAAATCGGGTACTCTTATTAAATATAGGTCGGCTCTGCAATTACAAAACATAAGTTGACATAAACACGATTTTTCTCGTAAAGAAGGAAACTACTCACAAGTTCTAGAATTGGTCATTTTTAGTAAATAGTATCACACAATATAGAAGTCTAGAGAAATAATACTTACCCACTTGTCAACCAGCTCCTTGGCTAGTTTCCTATTTACACTGATTTCTTCATCGGATTTTGATAAAAACATAATCACCTGTCAAGACAATAAAAAAGTCCAAATTACCAATAGGTTACACATATTTGACGGGTACTTTAGGCCCTATTAGGAAAGAAAATTACTCGCATGATCAAAGGAAACCCTACCTTTCCAAGCCCACTCTTTTTCAGTTGTTCTCTTCTGTCATACTGCTCTAGGTCTATAGGAAACTGCATAACAAAGACAAATAAACGTCATTCTAAATCTTGTTAAAAATAATAACCTAAAACTTAAAATGCTAGTAGTGTATATTACATCGTTCAAAATCCTCAAAATTTCCGTGCGTATATTTATATTTGGCAAGCTTCCATCAGGGAGTGGCTCAAGCCAATTCTTCAATAAAGTTAAGACTCCATGATCTAAAAACTCTAGTTGGAGTTGTTTCCTGCCAAATAGTTTGTGCAAAAATTATTAAAATAAGGATAGAGTAATCATACAATATTAAAGAAAAATTAACCACACATACTTCGAGAGGACTTCTGTGAGAAGAGTCAACTTCTTTAGTTTATTAATAGCAGGTTTCCCCTGTCTATTAAGGTCAGCATCCTCTTCAGCTGTAACCTCAAGCTCAGCCATGACATTCTCCACTAGTAATGCTATTTCAGCAGGACTTCTCTCATTCTTCTTCCTTTTCTTTCCTATCTTGAAAAGATCCTTCATTTCTGCATCCTCTTCACCTTCTTCTGCCTACAAAGCCCATGTAACAGACCAAAATGTATCACAAATGCCATTTGAAGAAGGTCCTAAAATTAACTTCTCAGAAAATTGTGTCAAACTAAGTCAAAATCAACAAGCTCAAATCTTACTCTCAAAGAACATTATTATATATTTCTAATTAACCAACACTCTAAAGTATCCAAAATCTCATGGCAAGATATTAAAAAGTGAATAAATCACCCACCTGAGGAGCATCACCAGGTGAACGTGGTTCATCACTACCATAATAAGCAGGTTCCACTCCAGTGTCATCTATAAAGTTGTCATCATCCAGATTTCTGACACCTTCGTGATCATCCTATTAATGTAAATAAAAAGCAGCGATCAGATACAATAACGAATACTCGCCATTATAAAAAAGAGAGCAAAACAAATAATTAGGAATTTATGATCAATCCACAAAAGTTCAAAATGGATAAAAAAAATCCTTTATTCACAGTTTCACACATTTATTATCCCCAATCCCACAAACAAGAAATGGAGAACTTTTTTATTCAGAATTTTCCTGATAACTTGCCCTAAAAAAAACATCCAAAAATGATTCGGTTTACTTCAAATCAATTATAATGAAATTGAAAACAGCTTTGCAAAACCAATATCATCATTCAAAATCAATTGGAAAAAAGCAGTTTCGTTCAATAAATTGTGAGAACCAGCTTCATTCAAGATTAATCAAAACCAATATCAATTTAAATCATTTCCACCAAATCAATCAAGAAAAATCGCAAAGGCGGTATAAAAAATGCCGCATATACCTCAGAATCTCCCCCAGCAATTGTATCCCACATCTCCTTAACTTCACCATCATGATCCTTCCCTGCCTTACCACCAAAACCTTTTTTCGAACCCCCAAATTTGGATCCACCGCCACTACCGAACCTCGGTTCCCCCTTCAGCCTTTTCTCCTTCTTTCCACTCCCAACCTCCTTTCCCTTCTTCCTCTTCCTTCCATCTTCCTCATCAAACCTCGCCTCAGGAACATACCCCTCCTCCTCCTCATCCTCGAGCTCCGGCGCCACCGACTGCTTCCCAGCGTCGCTCTTCTTGATCAGCCTCTTCCGCGGCTTCGAGCGCGCCGCATCGTTATCGTACACCGGCGTCTGCGACCGATCCCGGCCGCGCCACTCGTCGTTGACATCGTCCTCGTAATCATCGAGCTGGTGACGCGGCTGCGGGGAGGGCTCGCGGTCGGATTGAACGTCGTCGAAGTCCATCAAGGGTTCACCGTCCTCGTCGCGATACCTGAAAGAAAATTGAAAAAAAGAAAACGAGTGAATCAAAGAAAGAAAAATCCTAACGCAAATCCAATTCAAGAAAAAAGGAAACAGAAACGCACGGATTGTCTTCGTAACCCATAGCTGATGCGGTGGGTGATGGAAATTGGAAAAGATTATTAGAAAAAAGTTGGAGGTGAGAGGGTTAGGGTTTGTATTGTGCGCGAGCGATAGTGAAGACACAAAGAAAAATGATAAGAAAGAAAATAATCGATGTATGAAATGCAAAAAGAACAGAGTTGTTTGAAATGAAGGGAGGGTTCTACCCTCTTATAGTGTGTTATTGGATCTTGTGATTTCGAAAATAATAACTACTTTTACCGTAAAATATTATTATTATTATTATTTTATTATAATTTTAATGGAAATAAACATTATCTGTCTGAATAATATTTTATATTACCTCAGTTTATTGTGATTATTACAGCTGAATATTTATAGTGGTTTGTTTAACAAGTAGATAATAAATCAAATTTTGAATAATCTTACTCTTAAGATTCTTAAAAATCTTTTTTGTTGGAATAAATCTGAACAAACCATTATAAAAATGATATGAAAGAAATGAAAGAAGTAACGTAAAAATCATATGAAATGGTTTAAAAAAGCTTGATTGGAAATGTCATTAGAGATATTTTAAATCTACCATGAACAATGTTTAGATATTTAAATTCAAATAATAATGTTTATTTATTCTTTTAATTTTAACTGCTTTTTATATTATATAGACTAAAATTCAATCTACAAAATATTAATTATAAAACTTTTTAAAATCTTTTAAAAGTCATAATATTCTTAAAGAAAGTTTGAAAAAAGTTGTTAAAATCTCAATAAATACACCGTTAAAAAGAATACGTAAATACTCTAGAATATATATAATTTTTGGTAAAATACGAAAAACGTTTTTTAAATGCGTGGTTTGGATTTCTTGCACAATTTTTACAACAACTACTTAAATTCACATGAATTGAATATTTGGTTATATAAGTGTGCAAAATATGTGTGGAGACCATAAAAAGACATTACTTGTGTAAAAAATATGCATATTTTTTTTTATTAAAAAATAGAAACAATATACTTTATTGTAACGAACTTAATCCGTCTAAATATTTATAACTATTATTATATATAAAAGGAATTTCTCCCTAAATTACCATTTTATTTTATTTAAATTTTAATTTTATATTTATATTTTATTTTATTATTTTAAAAATATATGATAAGAGATATTTGTATTTTGTAATTTCTATATTTTTAAAAACTAAATTTTTATTTGTTAATTTTAAATTTTAAATTTTAGATTTTAAATTTTAAATTTTGGATTTTAAATTTTATATTTTAAATTTTGAATTTTGGATTTTAAATTTTAAATTTTAAATTAATAAATTTAAATTTTAAATTTTAAATTTTAAATTTTAAATTTTAAATTTTTAAATTTAAATTTTAAATTTTAAATTTTAAATTTTTAAATTTAAATTTTAAATTTTAAATTTTTAAATTTAAATTTTACATTTTAAATTTTTAAATTTAAATTTTAAATTTTTAAATTTAAATTTTTAAATTTAAATTTTAAATTTTAAATTTTAAATTTTGAAATTTAAATTTTAAATTTTTTATTTTTTATTTTAATTTTTTATTTTTTATTTTTATTTTTATTTTTTAATTTTAAACTTTAAATTTTAAATCTTAAAATTTAAATTTTTTATTTTTTATTGTTTATTTTTTATTTTAAATCTTAAATTTTAAATCTTAGATTTTATATTTTAAATCTTAAATTTTAAATTTTAAATCTTAAATTTTAAATTTTAAATCTTGAATTTTAAATTTTAAATTATGAATTATGGAGTAATAAACATAATTCAAAATTGTCGTTATTTGATTATTGATTCACAAAGTAGTTTTGAAAGAGTCATCTTTTATCATCTCTCTCAACTTCAAAAATTAAGCAAGAGTCACCTTTCTTTTGAGTTATTCAACCAGACATTTTGTTTCAAACCTCATTTTTCTCCATTTCTTTTTTAATGGTTCAGAAAAACCACTTACTTTATCCAAGAACCTCTTCCCGCAACGTCATTAAACATGTAACTTTCTCAATTCGCGTTGGATCTAAGAAGTGAACCATTTTCTCCAAAAGTGTAAGGGTGTGTAATGATGCAAGAAAGAAGAAGAAAAAAAATAAAATTTCATGCTTTTAACAGAAAGAACTCTTTCATTCTTCTTAAGTGTGCATATTTTCTTCTCCACTTTACCTAACTTCTTTGTTACACTTTTTATGATTGTATATTATTTATCATTATATTTATTCGTCTCTCATTTCTCCTCTCTTTTGTCTGCAAATTTGTTCTTTTTTTTGCAAATTTGTTCTTTCGTATCTTCGTTCACTTTTTTTACCTCTCTTTTTTATTATGTTTTCATGTTAATATTATGCAAGTATACATCAGAATATTTTTTGTTTTTTATCGATTTTCTTTCATTCTCTTTGAACTTTTACTGAGTTTTTTATACAGAGAGAAAATCTAGAGCGAGAGAAAAAATAATGAAGATCACACAACGTTGTTGGTGCTTAGATGAACATGTGAAGGTTATGTTCTCATGATTCTCGCGAACGCTTCCGACACCACATTGTCAAGGAGTTCATCATCTTTGTCGACAACCCTCAAGGTCAACATTAATATGTACAACACAAGGTTCTTTTCCCTTAAATTTTGTTTCTTAGGGTTTCTTTCTTTTACCCTCTTTGTTCCCTTTGATAACAATAGAAATCGTTATTTTTTGTATATGATATAAACGTGTTCTTTGATCTGCGGTAATTTATTTTATTTTCTGGAGGGTTTGATTTTTATTTTTTGTCGAATTGTGAATGATTGAAAATGTATTTTTTTTTTCTCAGAGTATAAGGTGTACACCTACAACAGAAATGGTCTTTGTGCGTTGGGATTTATGGATGAGATGGAGATCCCACATCGACTAGAGATAAGGATATTTCATTGTATATAAGTGGGTGCAATCCTCAACCTTATGAGCCGGTTTTATGGGGTTGAGTTAGGCTTAAAGTCCACTTTGTAATATGGTATCAGAGCCATTTTCGAGTCTATCCTAGCGAGTATTTGTTGGATGGAGATCCCACATCGACTAGAGATGGGGACAATTCATTGTATATAAGTGAGTGCAAACCTCAACCCTATGAGTCGGTTTTATGGGGTTGAGTTAGGCTTAAAGTCCACTTCTTAACAATTATGCCGTGAATCTTATAATTGTGTGTGTTTTATTTATTTATTTAATTTGTGGAGAGTCTCCACTATGCATGTGATTGTTGGTTATTAATTCTGATTTTATTATTTATTACCCTTAAACTATTTTACCGTTATATTGCATTGATGGTCAATTTACAGGCTTGTTAGTATTCCTATTTTATAGCTTCCAGTAATTGTAATTTTATTATATATACTATTGAAGTAAATCAAAATGAATAAGATCAGTATTACAATTTTGTGCAATTACGTTCAATCAGTTGCTACAACTTTTTGTCTTCTCTTATTTCCTTCCATTAATTCCTACAACTTGTATCAAGAGCTAGTCTGTTATTATGAACTCTACCCAATTATCAGTCTCTATCCTTAATGGAAAAAATTACAATCGGTGGTGTGTGCAAATGAGAGTTTTGTTTGATTATCATGAGTTATGGGACGTTGTTGAGAGTGGAGTGTCTGCATTAGGTGATAATGCAACTAAGGCGCAACGAGTAGCGCATCGTGATTAGAAGAAGAAGGAAAATAAGGCTTTGTATCTCATGCATCAAGGGATAATTGACGAGACGTTTGAGAAGATAGAAGGAACAACAACTGCCAGTGAGGCTTGGATCATTTTGTCAAACAATTATAAAGGTGATGACAAGATCAAGAGGGTGCGTCTTCAAACCCTAAGACGTCAATATGAATTGCTGCAGATGGAAACCACAGAGACTATTGATGTTTATATAAATAAAGTTATTGCCTTGACAAATCAGATGAAGATCAATGGTGAAACACATTCGGAGCAGGCAAAGGTGGAGAAGATTTTGAGATCTTTAACTCCCAGATTTGAACATGTTGTTGTCGCAATTGAAGAGGCCAATGGCATTTCAAAAATGACAGTAAGGTTATTGTCTGGTTCTCTACGAGCGCATGAGCAGTGGATGAATGACAATAAGATTGAAAAACCAATTGAACAGGCTTTACAAGCACAAGTCTCAATTGGTAGCTCCTATCATAAACATGGTAGTTATTTCAGCAAAGGTCGTGGTGCCCAGAATCATGGAGGCGCTTGGCACGGGGAACATGGTCGCGGAGGACGAGGAGGTTATAATAAATCAAATGTTGAGTGTTATAATTGCCATAAACGTGGCCATTATGCAAATGAGTGCATATCAAAAGGTGATAATCATGCTGCCAATTGTGCTCAAGAAGACAGTAATCATGAACAAGATGAAGAGGATCATGCAGTACTAATGGCAGCCACATCAAATGAAACACCAAACAATCAGACTTGGTATTTGGATATAGGTTGCACAAATCACATGTTTGGTAAGAAGGAGTTGTTTGCAGATTCGGATGTCTCATTTCGCACAAAAGTGAAATTCGGTGATGGCAGGTTCGTTCGGTGACTGGAAAAGGGCGAATTCTTATCACATTGAAGAATGGTGATCACATGTACATCTATGATGTTTTCTATGTACATGATATGAAAAGTAATTTGTTGAGTATGGGGCAGCTGGCCGAGAAGGGTTATGTGATGAACATAGTTGAAAATAAATTATCAATTTTTGATAAAAAAAAAGGTAGTTTGATTCTTAAATCCTTTTTATCAAAAAACCGCATGTTTCCAGTAGATATTCATATGGGTGATTTCAAGTGCTTGAAATGCAATAGTGAATAATGAATCGTGGTTATGGCATTTACGCTTTGGGCACTTAAATTTTCAGAGTTTGGAAAATCTTTCCAAAAGAAATTTAGTGAATGGTTTACCTCATATTCATCACCCTGATCAATTGTGTGAGGCTTGCATTTTTGTAAAGAATCATAGGATACCATTTGTTAAGGGAGCCTTGGCGTGCAAAATTTCCTTTGGAGCTTGTTCATACAGATGTTTGTGGCCCGATGAATATATCATCAGTTGGAGGTAATAAGTATTTTTTAACCTTTATTGATGATTTTTCAAGGAAAACCTGGATTTATGTATTGAAAAGCAAGGATGAGGTATTCCACTACTTTAAAATATTTAAAGCATTTGTTGAAAGAGAGAGTGGCAGACAAATTAAGATGGTGCGTAGTGATGGAGGAGGTGAGTACAAGTCTAATGAATTCAAGAGGCACTGTGAAGAACTTGGGTTGCAACATAACATAACTTGCCCCTACACACCTCAACACAACGGAGTTGCTGAGAGAAAGAATAGAACAATCATGGACATGTCGAGGAGCATGCTTAAAGCGAAAGGTATGCCAAATTATATTTTACCTGAGGCCGTAACATGTGCGGTATATTTGATAAACAGATCACCCACTCGGAGTGTTCCTAACACAACTCCGATTGGGGCATGGAGTGGATTCAAACCCAATGTGCAACACTTGAAGGTATTTGGGTCAATTACTTATGCTCATGTCCCCAAGGCAGCAGATCGAAGTTGGATGATAAGGCAGTGAAGACCATTTTCATTAGATATAAGCATGGGGGATACAAATTGTACAATCCAATGACAAAGAAGAAGGTGATTGTTAGTCGTGATGTTACATTTGTCGAAGATGAGGAATGGCAATGGAATGCAACAGCTGAAATAGATTCGAAAAAATGATATATTTATGTTTTGAACGATGATATGGAAGATGGAGTCACTTTTGAAGCACCTGCAGTTCAACGTGAAGCTAGTTCAACCTGCAGTTCAACCTGAAGTTGTAATTCAACCTGAAGTTGCAACTCCAATTGCAACTATGATGGAGCGACCAAGAAGGCAGCAACGACAACCTGTACATCTTCAAGATTGCGAAGTAAATCTTAATGATGAAGTTGATGACAATGGAGATTTGGTTCACTTTGCTTTTTTTGCAGAATCAGAACCTGTGAGACTTGCTTATGCCATTCAACACCCCAAATGGCAAAAGACTATGAATGAAGAATTGATGGCGATTGAGAAAAACAATATCATGACTCAAATTGGGAAGGTTGTTCTAAATCAGAATTTACCGATGGTCAGTACTTTACAAGCCTGTTAGTATTCCTATTTTATAGCTTCCAGTAATTGTAATTTTATTATATATACTATTGAAGTAAATCAAAATGAATAAGATCAATATTACAATTTTGTGCAATTACGTTCAATCACTTGCTACAACCTTTTGTCTTCTCTTATTTCCTTCCATTAGTTCCTACATTGATGAGTCATGGAGAATGGTAAAGGATGACTCTAACCAAAATAGAGAAGAGAAAATTGCTCTTTCTTTTTCTCCGTATCAAGATTGCGTGCTTTTTATGATGATGAAAGTGGTAAAGTCTCTCATCACTCAACAAAGTGTAAACAAATTTATTTATAAGAGTAATTTTAATATATACATAAATGTATTTTTATTTTCCAATTATACATGAGTAAGTAATATTATTTTTAGTGAGGTATCAATAGCTATTTTTATAAAATACTGTTGGAGGAACTTTGAAAAAGCACACCATCTCATAAAAGAATTGATAAAATATTATTAACATAAATTTATAAAATAATAAATTAACTTAATTTTTATAATTAAATATTTCTTAATTTATCAAGCAACCAAACAATAAGATCAAAGGAAACATGGTAGATTAAAAAGATAAAAAGTAATAAATAATATGATAGGATAAAAAGAAAAAAAATTAATCAAATAAATTTATAAAATAAAGGAATACTTTCTATTTCTAAATAAGATTTTCACTTTTTAAAATTTAAAATTATTAATTATTCTTTTAAAATGGATGATTTTTTTAGTTTTTGTATTTTCTTTTAAATATTCGTTTGTTAAAAATCTATAAAATTAATTGATGGATTCGAAAAAGAAAAAAGAATAAAAGAAACATGTAAAAAAATAGTAAGTGAAATTGTTTAAGTTTAGAATAAAAAAGTAAAAATAAAAAAATATTTATTTGTAATGAATATTTTCATTTATTTTTATTTTCATGGAATTACTTTAATTATTAATTTTATTATAATAAAAAATATGTTAATATTAATTACATAATTAATTATGGTTTTAAATATTTTATTAATATTCATAACATAATAAAATATAATGAATTAAACATATTCAAGAATTAAACATAAAACAACCGAAAGTACAAGTCTCTCATTTGTGTTTATTAGGAAACAATTTCCTATGAAACTAAGTTTTGTCATTATTATAAAAAAATCACAGGGGAAAACTATACCTACTGTTAGAATTCACCTTTCACAACACGTTTTTAGTCATGGTTAATTATATTTTACATTATCAAGAGGTGTTTCTCAAGCTTCAACAATTTTTTTTTATTAAAGAATGACACTTTGCAAGAGAAGATGAAATTTTTACAAAAAATATTGTTTATAAAGATATTTTGTTATCTCAAAAATCAGGTATTGATAATTTTATTTATATTTATAAAAATAAATATATGTGAATATTCTACTTACACTATTTGTTATTATATATTAAAGGTAAGATAATATACAAGGAGTCCTTAAACTTAAATGAAGATATCAACACAAAGCATTCACACATTTATCTACACAAACAGGTAATTTTCAATATATATATATATATGTGCGCGCGTGTGTGACATTCTTTCTTAGGAAACAAAATTTGTAAAAAATGAAACAGTTAGAATGATGATAATCACTCACATTAGTTAAGCCAATTCAAACCAAAGTATAATGATTTTAAATATACTATAATTGATGATAATGATTTTTTTATTCAAAATGTACTATAAATTTATATCGTTAATATAAATATGTAAAAAATAACATTATTTATTTGAATTTTAATATCAAATATAAATATATATAAATAAAAAAATAAAAAATGCAGATATGGATGCTAAGCGAGAATGTTTGTGTTACCGTTAGTAGTAAAAAACATAATTATGTCATAAAACTCATTCCATAATAAAAGTAGAAAAATATCACATATTTAGTTTGGTTTAAGCTAAACGGTTTGCACAACACCATATTTAAACCAATACAATCATTTTAATCGGTTTGAATTTGATTACATTGAAAAATTAAACTACTTTAATTGATTATGAGTTGGCCTAAATTATTAAACATTCTTATACCATGAAAGACAATGGCACTCATATATTATAGAATCTATAGCATAACATATTTAAATTCTCGCTCTCATTCTCTGATTCATGTTCACAACATTTTCGGTAAGCACAATAATATTAGATAAATGGTGATTTAGTGAAAACGTGTGATAATTTAGTTGTTGACATAAAGAAAATCCAGTTTAATTTGAAATGTTAAGAAAAATAAAATTTTAATATGAACTTACAACTTTATGTTAAATTGATCTTTAATATGATTTAGTGTCAAATTAGTACTTCCCCGTTATAACTTACAGACAAAATACTTCCACAAAACTTGACAACTAAACATAATTATTTGTAAACAGAACTAAAAATAATTTTAATTCTTGGATAAAATTGACCATTTCATATACCCAAACGACCTTTTTTCCATTAAAAATTTGAAATGATAAAAATTTCACATCCAATTAATTTACAACTTTGAAATCATAACAAAACATTTACAGAAAAAAAAAACACAAATTAAGATTTTGATTTTAAGATTAAGAAAAAAGAGGATGGCAGTTCTTATTTTTAAGAAGTTAGATAGGAAAAAAAATCCAAAATACTGAATATATTATTCCATTAATGTAATTATTTCTATTAAGCAAATGTCAGTCAAACAAAATTAGCATCGGAATTGAGTTTAGCCCCTCATGCAGCCAGGTTTTTTGAACAATTATAAGCCGAAAACGAATATTTCAGTTGTTTGAGACATTTACAAAAGTCCATTGCATATACTATTATCCTGCCTATATATTCAATGTACATTTCCCTATATACTTCCACACACATGTGGTTTTTCTCAGGCTCTATAACATCGAGACCATTCCTGTTAAGTTAAGAATAGAAAGGAAGTTCCATGCATTCATTTACATTCTAAAAGATACAGTAAAAACAATATATTAAGTACAGTCATCTAGTCTATTTATTAAGAAAAGGGTACTTGGATTCAACATACTTTTCCTTGTCCCAAAGGAATGATCCAAAAGCAACAGCTTCCAAAATTAGCATGGTCATGCCCGAGAAAGTGAGTGAAAGCAATTCATCATTGGAGGTTTCAATTGAACCATCATTAGACACACGGATATCAGGCCTTCCAAACAGGGCCTGAGTTTGTTTTTCAATCAATGATATAGCTTCCTTTGATCGTACCGTAGCAAGTCTCTGAAGTGAGTCTGGATCCAGCTGCATCACATAAGCTCTTAGTCTGAAAGATTTGCCTTCGGTATCCATGTAATCACTATCGCTATAACTGTCGTCGTCATAATCCTGAACTATGATCAAGGAATCAGGATCCCAAAGCTTGATACCTGGTGATGGTTCCTCAAAACTTTTAGTCTTCCCCAAGTCCTTGGGGAGGGTTCCCACTGACCTCTCTAGTTGAAACCGTTCATCAACTCGTTTGAGAAAGTATCCGTACATTATGGAAGCAGCATACAGCTTTCCCAGTTTAATTTTACTAATCTGAACAATTGCCTGGAGGGGACCCACAAGCCTATCTCCTAGTACCAAAGATAAGTGACTCTGAATCATCTCGAATGCCTCTGGAGAATGAACAGCTTCTAGTTTCAGCTCTTGATTTGGCCATAAATCTACTCGACCAGTTGGATCTGATGTTGCTGATAGTTTTGGAATCATTAAAATGTTGTTCTCTAAAAATTTATGCACAATTGAGCAGTACATTATCTCTTCCAATATCATACGCTTCTCTTTCTCTTTGACTTCAGCTATCCTCCTAAAATTCAGAATTGACAACTTTGATCACTTCTGCCCTAGCAGTAACTAAATAAGCAAACATTTGCTGCAAATATATGTTTGCTATAAATTGTTTCAATCTTCCAAAGATTTGACATTGCGACTATGAAAAATTAAGAGCATCAAATTTCCAATCTGTATACATTAGCATGAGATACAGAGTATCTTTACAAGTAAGTTAAACATTTGTTCATGTTAAAATTTGATTGAAATTTCTAGAAGATTTTCCTTCTATATAAGTAATTATATGTACCCAGTCGATATTGTAACATCTTGATGACTCTAGAGTTAGTATAATAGATTGCACTAAAAATTAAGAAGTTAGCTAGATTTTTCCCTAGAATATTGTCATTTAGCATAGTCAAACACGAAAAAATAATCATCTTCGAGCTAGAACCAACCTTCACACCGGTGAATAAATAGGCTGCAAAACTTTACAACTGTAGCAAACCTTCTCATAGCATCTATCACCGGCACTAACTACATGCCTTGTGCTACTTTCCTCAACAAAATTATAATTTCGGAATAACAAGTTTATAAACGAAGAGTATTCTTTATTCTATCAGTTTATAAATAAAATAAGAAGCTAGCACCATAAAGCTGACAGACAGTGTGTGTGTATGTATGCATGCTATCATTTATCTGTGTGTGCGTGCATATGGATGCAGGTGTTTTTTATAAAAAAATTGATAAATTTATCTGTAACATAAAGCTGACAAAAAAATATCTCATCGTCATAAAGAGTGATACAGTAACTAAGGAGCGTATCTAATGAAAATATGGACTAAAAAGAATATATCCAAGTTTTGTTTCAATATTATATCTTACCATTTATTAGTGTAATTGTTATTATAAAAAAATGATATAAGTAGTTGTCACATCTCATCGACATAAAAAGTGATACACCAAAAAGACCGAAAAGGACAAACATTATAAAGGGAAGCTAAAACTATGCAGGCAAATATTGATTCATTAATTCTCACAAAACATTTGTTGCAGGAAAGGTTGTTCTACACATAGGATAGTACATCATTATCCAGATAGTGCAATTGAAAAATTGAAATTCTTAACCAAAGCTTCCAAGATATTGTATTTGCCATGAACCTAAAATTGTTACAGTAGTCCTAAAAGTATTTGAATATTCTCAAGTTTTGTCTATCAAGTAGGTACGTACTTCTAGTTAATGGAAAAAATAAAACAAAACTTGTGAGACTTACTTGTTAAGGGAATTATTAGGTGAAGTAGAAGATTCTTTCTGGGCATCTCTAGCAGTCTGAAGATTCTCTAGTTGCTGATCAATGGCTGCTGGCAGTAGATGCGGATGGGTATTTGAAATTTGTTCCAAGAGCTGGCCAACTGGTGACTCAAATTGGAGAGGAGCAAAAGGCACCGGATTATCCCTTGAATTAGCTGATGCTCTTGCAACTGAGCCTCTAGCTCGGAAATTGTAGAATTCATTGTAGAGCTTGGGATTGTAAGATGAAGGACAACTCTGCAAAGAATATAACATGTTGAGTGGTTATATAAGCATTGACAATAAGATAATTAGTGTATCTGCTACCAAAATGGGGCCCTTCCAAAAGAATTAGAAGTATCAAACTAGATGGATAGGAAAAAAATTGGAATAAAAAGATAAGTCAAGACAAAGAATAAATTGAATGCAGAAATCATGCTTGAAGCCAAAAGGAATAAGAACTGTGGCTGTGTCAATATAGTTAACATGTTAATGATGAAGCTTGACCTAGTGCCTTAGTAACTTATTTGCATTGACTGAATCAGCAAGAAAAGGAAAATATAGCAAAAGTGATTAATACATTCTATTTCACAACCTAGCCGATATATTACATAATACACAAGCCATCAATAGTTCAATACCTTTAACTAAAGAATAATTTGTTACAAGTTCCATATCTCCTAGATTTTGAGAAACACCCAAGAATGTCACTTCAGTTAGCTTCCAAGGATGACAATACCTATCCTAAAACTTCATAACTATCTAGTTACATAGCCCCAGTAATGATTGTGGAATTTTATGTCCTCAATTGTGGCTGCTGTGGGGGTGTGATTGCAGCATGCATCCTACATCTTCCGGTCATCTCTAGTGAGTCTGGTAAATTGAACTTTTGAGCTAATATTATGTCAATTTTTATGCATTTATATTTAGTTGCGTACAACTTAATTTCTTATACATATATATTTTATATACCGGACATGTTTAGACAAAACTTCTCTATAAATACCTTTAAGGAAAAAAATTGGACTTCTTCATAAATTAAAATTATTTTATGTATAAGTTAATATAAACTCTAATATAATTTTTCTAAATATGTATTTATGAACTTGTTAATAAATTAACTTGAGCTTACCTTTAAATAACTAAGTCAGTGCCACTGTTTGTCTGCAGTGCCATCAGTTAGTATATGATATAGCAAATTATTAGCTTTCTGCCATTTTGAGCAATCCCCGATTGATAACACCGTGTAATAATAAATTCAGAGCAAAATAAAATAAATCTCGCTGCCAAGGTTTCCGTACAAAATTCATTCAAAAGAAAGCAAGACAATATGTACATAACAAGAAAGAAAAAGTGAAATAATAAAAAGCTCACTTTAAGAAATCCACCAGAAAGAAAACCCTTGGCATCAGAAACAGCAAAAGCATGCAAGTGGCGAAATTCCGGTAGTCTGAGAGATGCGGAAGGCGGAAGCACCACCAAAACGTCGCTGATAGCACTCGAAACCTGCATTTTCAGAATTGTAGCTTTCGCGCCCCTACGACTAGGGCTGTAATATATAGCAGAGAAGAAGCGAAGGCCGAGGAACAAGCAACGGTTTTGTTAGCTGGTGGTTAAAGCAGTTTGCTCATGATAACATCAATTGATTGAATAAATACAAAATACATGAGATTTTTCATGATTCACACAAGAACAAAAGAATCTGGTCAGTTTGAAGTATTGCAAAAGCAGGAAGAAAGGGAAAGAAAATCCCTAAATATGGGGCAAGTATTGAGTTCCGAAATTGTTGCAGAAAATAGAACGCGGAAAAGGCGTATGAAGGTGAGGGAGGATGAAGAATGATGTGAGAGTGATTACCTTAGATGGTGTGATGAAATTGGGAAATTGAATGTGAAAATTGTTGGGTTGGAGAAGACAGAAGAGGAACACCGCCGAAATTTTTGGATGGGGGAGAAGAACACGGCTACCACAAATGGATGCTGTGAACGTTTGTGTGTCTGCGTGAGTAAAAAACAATTCTCTCTTTCCTTTTCTTTTCTTTATCACGGAAAGTATATTTATCAAAATATATACATTTTTTAAAATCAATTTGTTGAACTATTTTTTAGTTTTTAAAATTATATGTATATTGGTTAAGAGAGGAGAATTCACATATTTTTTAATATGAAAAATGAAGTACTTGCATCTCTTAATTGATAAAAATTATATAAAAATAATTTAGTAAATTTAACAAAAAAATGTAAAAGATAGAATAAAGTTTTATACAAAGGAACGTAAATTTTAATACAAAGAGTAGAGACAAATATATTATTCATCACTCACTGACAATTAAAATTTGTTGGAAATTATTTTGGTATTTTTTGAAATAATTAAAATATTTATTTGGTTAACGAGATATTTTGAAAAAGACATATTATATATAATTATAAGAAAATTCTTATTACAAAACACTCACGAAATTTTGAAAATGACATATTATATATAATTATAAGAAAATTCTTATTACTAGCGAGAACCCTCGAAAGTGTTTGATAATTATTTTAAAAAAATACAGTATATAAGTATTAAAAATAAAATAAAAAATTATTTTTTCAATTAATTATAAAAATAATTAATTATTTAATAAATACTTAAGAATAAAAATAACAAAAATATATAAAATAAAATATTAATAAAAATAAAATAAGAATAAATTTGTATATATAAAAACAGTTATAATAGATAATCTTTATATATAGATGTTATTTTTTACATCTATTTATAGGTTAAAGATATTTTTAGATTCTTTTATATTTCGATTTTTTTTTTCAAATTTATAGAGAAAATAGTAAAACAAAGTTATTGTTTTTACAGATTTAAATTCACATGTTTAAGAGATAGAGAAAGAACAAATATTTTTATTCATTGTTTATTAAAAAATCGTTTTCTCTGACTACTTAACGATTCATAGAGACATAGTTGTTGAAAGGTTATTGGAGTGAATTATTGTTTTTAATCCACGTTGAATTGAATTCCTGTTATGCATATTTTAGTTTAACCTTATTATCTTGCTTCCTTCAAACATCATCATTGCGGCGGCTTCGTGTGCTATCTTCCTCAAACAATCACCGTTTCCAAGGTCGAAGCCACGAATTTGGGAACCCTAGCTTCTCATTTTTTTAAGAGAAAAGGTAAGACCTTTGCTCAACTATAACACCATCAGCTATGATTTTTCACACTATTTCGTTCTTCAGACATTCGATTGCGTTGTCACAGATGCAAATTTCAATTATACGGTAAACTGGATTTCCTTAATTTTCGGGTAAACGTTGTTAAGTTGCTTGAGGATGAAAAATTCATTGTGTGGTGGTTTGTGTATAAAATGAGAGGAGTAAGGATACGGGGTTAGATTGTTGTTACGGGTTATGGTCTCATGAAACCCTGCGTTCTGTTATCCCTCTTAGGTTGGAAAACATAAGAGAAGGTCACGAGCATTGCTCGTGCCTGATAATATTTGAAATTTGAGAAAGAAAGAAACTGTATCCCTGTTTATGCCATGTTTTAAATTTTTATGCCCAGTTCAATCCATATACTATTTGGCTTTTCATTATTTTTTCTTTCTCCACTGATGAATAAATGTAACTTAACTATTTAAGTTTGCCTAGGATGGGACAAATAGGTGATAATGGTAAGGGTAAGCCTCACCATATAATCTTGAGAGGCGTGCTGGTAAAGAGTTTATTGGGGGATAATTTGGCAAGGAAATAGTGCTTTTATTTGAATGGCAAGTGGCAACTAACAGGTTTGTTTGGCACTTAGCGAATAATTAGACTATTTGGACAATACTAAATGTCAAAGAATCCCCCAAAGCTGGGGTGAGGAGGTGACTGCTCTGTATTATCTAGGAGCAACATTCAGTTGGAAGGTGTCATGTTCCTTTCCTGAGCAGTTTCAAGGTCAAAATATATTTTTGCACGAAGACAGAAAACTATGCGGGCAGATTAATTGATTTGGGAGTTCTTTACAATATGATGTTAGTGTATGTTTGATTAATATTAGATTTTCTTCTAATTGGTTAATACTTTGCTTCTTAGCATGTGTAAATGATTACTTTAGGATTCTCACTCAATATTTGTAGATGAACATGATGTGTGAATGAGTAAAGGTGTAGCCGACTCCCGTCAAAAGCATTTAAGTCTTTACCGACAATTTAGACTGCAGTAGTGCAGTTCAGTTCTTTGTCAAGGATTGTTAAGGAAAAGTGAAAAATTAAACCTATTTACATAATTCATGGGTACGATTGTAATTGGTGTTTACCAAACATTTGCTGATTTCAGATAAGAAATTAACTCAAGCAAATTATTAATCAACAAGAACTATATGAAGTAGGAGGATAAAGTACCTAATGGGAAATAAGAGTGAGGGAGAGAGATGGGTGATCAAATTGAGAACCTAGTTGTCTCTGTTATCAAGAAGACAATCTTGTTGACCCCACCCCTGTAACAGATTAAACATTGCACCTGAACCAGCCAATTATATGTCTTGTTTTCTTGTACAATAATACTATACAATCAACAAATAAGTTTAGCTTTGGATATTTATCTCTCTCTGTTATTACATGTTATCTCTCTTTCTGCATGATTGATAGGTAAATTATTTCAATATGAGTAGTTTATTGGGCATTTGTTGTCCTCTTTCCCCATAGACAATAGCTTATACTGGTCACTCCTTTGGTTTTGTTTCACAATTTAAAAACTGATTTAGTTAAAATGTTGTCTGAACTGTTTTAGAGCTGGTTTGGAACCAATATGCTTCTGAACCAATTCATTGAAATCCATACTAGTTTATGAACCATTAAAAGAAGTTTGGCTTCTGATAACCAAATTACTCCAATGCTCCGGTTCAGTTTTTCAACCTGAGCTAAACCATGCCCACCCTTAACAACAACTTCTTCAAATCAGGGAGAGAACTATACTTGAAAAGCTTTGTACCTAGAAATAGGAAAACTATGATTTCTTTCATGATTTATTCAGTCCATGTGTGCTTTACTGAGATGATGCTTGTGGTAATGGAAATGGCAACTTACACTAGTGGTTTGGTTCTGTTTGATTTTTTATACCAGACTAAACTGTGATGGCGTGTCTACATAGTCATATTATTATTTTTAAATCTCAGGATCAATTTTATAGTTATTTATTTTTTTCTTAATGCAGCATAATAAGTTCTCATTCAGAACCTTGAGATTCCTTCCTTCCAGGACCCAGCTATCATATTTGTCAGTTTTGTGATAATAAATTGTTAAATCCTCATCCTTCTTATTGTTGCCCTAACCTAGCAAGTGGCAACTCTTAGCCAAAATGGTATCTGGGTTAATCAATGCCAATCCTATCATATATGAAAAGAAAGAGCGTCGATCTCGAACTGCTCCAACTGCTCTCCAAGATGAGTATGCTGTTGAACCAATTGACCAACAAGAGATTTTTGATATCCTTTTTTCTAATTTCATTTTTTTTTCAGTAATTACTTGGAAAATAAAAGAAATTTTGATAATTATAACTGCAATATTTTCTTAACATTCTCACATCATATAAGAGATATAAAGGACCCTGAACACCCGTACTCCTTGGAAGAGCTTAAGGTGATCACGGAGGAAGCAGTTGAAGTTGATGACCAGCGTAATTATGTTAGGTATTTATGATGATTATTTTTATTATTATTATCATTATTAATATTATTATTATTGTTATTATTATATTCATTTATTGAGTTTCTAGATTTTTCGATTCACACTTAATCTGTATTATGCAATGTTAATTTCCTTATTTTATTGGATGGTGACTGGGTTTTTCATCAGGATTACATTTACTCCAACAGTGGAACATTGCAGTATGGCAACAATTATAGGTCTATGCTTACGTGTCAAGCTCATGAGAAGCTTGCCTTCACGGTACAAGGTATTCTCCACTTTTAATTGTTCAATAACTTGATGTGATTAGTTGGAGAGAAAAAATGTATTGATGGTTATTTTGTTTTATAATTAATAGAAGAGCTTTCTACTGTGTCCTCATGAGCACACCGCTCATGAGCACACCGCTCATGAGCACACCGCTCATGAGCACACCGCTCATGAGCACACCGCTCATGAGCACACCGCTCATGAGCACACCGCTCATGAGCACACCGCTCATGAGCACACCGCTCATGAGCACACCGCTCATGAGCACACCGCTCATGAGCACACCGCTCATGAGCACACCGCTCATGAGCACACCGCTCATGCTCATGAGCACACCGCTCATGCTCATGAGCACACCGCTCATGCTCATGAGCACACCGCTCATGCTCATGAGCACACCGCTCATGCTCATGAGCACACCGCTCATGCTCATGAGCACACCGCTCATGCTCATGAGCACACCGCTCATGCTCATGAGCACACCGCTCATGCTCATGAGCACACCGCTCATGCTCGTGCTCATGAGCACACCGCTCATGCTCATGAGCAACGTTGCTCATGAGCACACCGCTCATGCTCATGAGCACACCGCTCATGCTCATGAGCACACCGCTCATGCTCATGAGCACACCGCTCATGCTCATGAGCACACCGCTCATGCTCATGAGCACACCGCTCATGCTCATGAGCACACCGCTCATGCTCATGAGCACACCGCTCATGCTCATGAGCACACCGCTCATGCTCATGAGCACACCGCTCCTGCTCATGAGCACACCGCTCCTGCTCATGAGCACACCGCTCCTGCTCATGAGCACACCGCTCCTGCTCATGAGCACACCGCTCCTGCTCATGAGCACACCGCTCCTGCTCATGAGCACACCGCTCCTGCTCATGAGCACACCGCTCCTGCTCATGAGCACACCGCTCCTGCTCATGAGCACACCGCTCCTGCTCATGAGCACACCGCTCCTGCTCATGAGCACACCGCTCCTGCTCATGAGCACACCGCTCCTGCTCATGAGCACACCGCTCCTGCTCATGAGCACACCGCTCCTGCTCATGAGCACACGGTAAAATTACGTATAGGAGAAAAATGCGGAACTCCTTTATTAATCATTTTTTAAGTAATTTAAAATAATTCGTATGGTGTATTTAGTACTGTGCCCATGGACCATTCAGTAGAACAACTTTAAGGAAAATACTTCTTTAACTTTACTAACTAGAGAGAGATTAAAAGGAGTAATGGATCACTTATTTGCAATGATGATTTATGATATGATGCAAAAAAATTGTTAGTGAAGTAAATGTGAATTATCAATATTGCACAATGTGCAATTGCTTTGATCCCATCTTCTTTCTTGAATGATTTCTAGCTTCTTACAAAATAATCAATACTAATTACGCGGGACACATTGCAATAGTGGCAGCACACATTTTTTTATCCAGTTTAAAAATTTAGTTTCCTTTGTTTGGAAATAATAAATAGCTGGTGGATCAGAAATCCTCCTAGAGCAGAATCAAGATAACTCTGGTCAGAGGATCACCTTTTCATACCAGATATAATGTACTTGTTGTAGACCCTTTAACATAACCCATGAGCTGAAAGTGAAAGGCACAAAACATCTAATAAACCATTAGAGAGCACTTGCTAAACATTCTGGAACCTAAGCTTGATCTATGCTAGTTCTTTATGTAATATTTAAGGTTTAGGCTTTGATTAGTCTGTCACAATCTTTTCTTGATTCATAAGAAATGGTAATTGAATTTGAGTCCGTGAGTACTTGTCTGGTTCCAACACAATTTTGATGGAAAAAAATGCTTTGATTGGGTGTGTTCTTCTCAATTTGTAAAGGCAGGGACTAGTTTGGAGTTTTTTTTATAATTAGCAAAAGACCATCAAATTAATAAAGAGGTACAAGTAGTACCTTAATACAAGAAAAAAACAAATAAGTATGCCAAGTTTAGAGCCAAAATACATAAGAGGTTACAGACTAAGCCTAGCACTAGCCAAGGACATAGCACTGTACCAAAAATGCTTGACCCAATTTGTGCACCTTCCAAACATCAGGCACCTCTCACAATTTGTTCTTCAGCACAATCCATCCCAACCTCATTCAGCCATCATCAGCCCACCATGACAGCAAGTCCAAATTTACCAGCTGCACTGCAAGAATCAGAATTTTGTACCTAATTTGATATATGTGTCCATTCCTTGGGTCTTCACATAATACTCCTTAAAGTCTTGTACCATATTGAAGCATTCTTCATTTGGTTTCCTTTTTTTGCCACTGTACTGCTTTCATCTGCTGCCATCAAATACACAACTGAAGCACAGAAAAAACACCCCGCAAAATTCAAACTGGACAACATATCACCCCTCTATTCCAAAACTCCCCTCAGCCAACAACACCTGTCTCTGCAGGACAACATTATGTGTACCTAAAAATTCTCTGTATACTGCAGCAGATATAGTAGCATACTCATCAGGGATTGTGTTCTCCAGAGAAATAGAGTTATCAGTTATGATTTTATCTCTTCTGACATTTTTTATAATAAATGAAAATAGAAACTAACTATTAAAATAGGTAAGTAATTTAGATGATTAGAATAGTTTTTAAATAATAAAGTTGAAATCACACATTTTGCTAAAAAGAAGTTTTAGTTTTTACTTCCAGTTTTTTTCTTTTACAAGATTCTTGATGTTTTCTTGTATATTATTTGAATAAAAAAACTAGAGTAACCTAGTGTCAAAGGTTCTTTGGTTCACGAAAGTACGGGAGAGGGTCATTATACGCTACCTTCCCCTTGCCTATACGAAGAGGCAGTTTTCAGATTTGGGTCCATGACCAACCATTCACCAAGGCTCTTTTTGATGTATTATTCGAATTAAAATGTACTTCATATGGTTTAGTTGAAAAATATATAAGTGAATTTAATTAAGAAATAAAATATAATGGGACGGGCTCTCCATGTATTTCTTCAAATCTGATGGAAATGAGGTTTGGTTTAATTTTTTGTGCCTGCTTCCTGAAACTCTACCCTAAACCCACACCTATTCTTGGTGGGGTTGGGCAGTGTAAAACCTTCTATCATTGACTGATGCCATGTCTATTCATAACATCCTTTTGATTTGGTATACTCTCTTAAATAAGATTAACTGGTGCTACTTCGCAAGAATTTAAAAGGAGCACGTGCTGGCTCCTGCCATTGGTATATTTGTTTCTTTCGTTATATCTTGCACCTGCAATGCTATTTGACATCTTAACCATAATCTAGACTCTTTTTTCTTGTCTGTCTGTAGCATTTTTATATTGTTTCCTAGTTGTATGATGGTGTTTCTAAAGCATAATCTATGCTTCCATGGTACTCTGTGTGTATCAGTTGAGAGAATATAATTGAGAGTAGTTATTTATTAAACCAAAGATTCTACTGATCTTTGAACCCTTTGTGACAATGTTATTTATTTTGACTTATTGATTCCGGTCAGGTGGATATCAGAGTAGCACCTGGATCTCATGCAACTGAAGCTGCAGGTAAAATTGACTTCCTTTTTTCCTCTTTTTTCCTGTGGGTGAGTATGTGTTACTTTATGTACTGGACCTATATTTTTTACTTGAACTGTTTACTGAAGCATTCTGCGGTATTTCAAGTATCGATCTACTTCTTACTACTTAGATGATTGCCCATTCCATTTTTTTCTTGGAGTAATGAATGCTATTGACAGACCTGTTACAGCACTTGTATTTAAACTTTTTTGGGTGAAAGAATTGAGGTGTTGTTTCATTTTATTTGATGATTATCTGTTTTACTCAAACACAACAATCCTGCTCCGCGTCCCACTTTTTCAAAGGCAGTTTGCAGGCTTTCCAATGAACGAACAGGCTTAAGTCAATAATTTGTTGAAATTTCCTGATATTTTTAGAATTCTCTTTATAAATCATTGATCATGACTGGACACATGTACTATTTCATTTTAAATTTTTTTGTCACGAATATATATGCAGTTAACAAACAGTTAAATGATAAAGAACGCGTAGCAGCTGCACTGGAAAACCCAAACCTTCTGGATATGGTTGATGAATGCCTTGCTCCATCATACTATTGAAGCAGCTTTTTTCTCCTCCAAATGCAACGAGCCAACGAGACTGTAGGTGCTTTTGTACCTATAGTAAGAAGTTGGTTAGATTTATCTATATGTACGATATTTTTGGTTGGTGGCATATTGGTCATGAAATTGTCTTTGAATAGGAATACGTTGTTCAAAATGTGATAGTTGATAGTAAGATTAAATTTAACTAGATATATGCCATTTATCTTATATGGTTGAAAAGGGGTTAACAACAATTTTTTTTAATATACATTATCTTGTTACGTTAAAATTAGGGGTTGAATCTCTTAGATCTAACACCTGAGGATTTAGTTCCTCTTAATTGAGGATGTGTATAAGGGCACTGTCAATGATTAAAAATTGTGATAAAATAAAAAAAATACATAACAACGATAAAAAATTTAGTTAAATTTTTCACTTAATCATCCTAATTAATGGCTATTATTATAATTTGTTTCTAAAGCTTATTCTTCTCACTATCCAGCATATGAATATTTGTCAATAAAAAAAAAATCATGCAAAAGACACTATTCCTAACATTCGTAATATATATATATATATATATATATATATATATATATTTATTGTGTAAATAATGGTTGAATGGTTTTGAAAACACTATATCTCCTTATAATAAAACTTATTACCATTAAATATTGTATAAAGATCATATTTCTTTAAAATTTAATTATTTTAAATTCAACAGGATAAAGTTGACTTCATTTATTTTACATTTTGAGGAGTGAAGAATTAATTTTGTGATTTCTGTCAATTAAATAATGCAGGAGTTTTAAAGTTGATGAGACTTTGTTTTTTAGTCTCTTTGTTGTCTCTCGTACATGAAAGGATGATAATGTAACACCAATCATTTTTCTTTTACATTCAAATTACAATTAAATAAATTATTATTTTATTATAAAATTTTATTCATATTTATTATTTTTATTTTAATACAATATTTTATTATAAAAAGTAATTATTAATTGAATGTAGGTGAAATAAGAAGTGTCAAAAGCATATTTTCCTAAGTGAATGATGCAGCATTACTGCCTCAGATATCGGGCTGGGCCTGCTCGGGTCGACATTAGTCCTGGCCCGGTCGTCTGGATATCGGCACGGGTCCGCTCGACTCAATATCAGACCTGAAAGACTAAGCCCGACATGGGCCTGAACCAACTCGACTAGACATTGGCATGGGCCAGCTCGGCTCAATATCGACCACTCAGCTCGACTTGGCCCAAGGTTGACTCGACTCGACTTTGGACCGAAATGACTTGGCTTGACTTTGACCCATACCGACTCAATTTGACTTGGGCCCGGACGACTCAGCTTGAAGTGGACTTGGGTCGACTTTGCTCAACCTAGACCTGAATTGTCTTGGCTCAACCTGGATTGGGCCAAGTCAAAATCCAACCAAAAATGCAATTTGGATAATCCAAAAATGTATCCAAACTATATCTAATCCATACCTCTATCTTCCTCCTTCCCCACCTCAATGCTCTCCCCTTAACATTTTGATTTATGTAACATATATATTGGAATAGTTTGGTAGATTGTTAAAGAAGTTAATTGTGAAATGGTTGGATGGAATGAACATGCAGATGTGGCTTTGAAAATGCTGAATTCTTACCCAAAACTACCCGTTGAATCTTTACCTTATGACTTTGACGCCTTCCATAAATTAGTTCGAATGCCTGTTGGGAAAAATGGGTAATTTTCTCACTAAAACAGAACCCTAACAGAGCTACCCGACAAATAATATTGAATAAATAAAGCGGAATAATAAAAGAGATAAAGAGGAAAAAAAACACACCCGAAAATTGTTAACGGAGTTCGGCCTGTTTAGCCTAATCTCCGAGCACAGCAAAAACAACTCACTTTTATTATTATGGGAGAAGATATTACAAATTGGGATATCTAACAGTGAAGGAGGAGCGTTTAATTTATAACCCTCAAACCTCCTTCCCAAAAAATGAACCCACCGATGTGGGACTTGGGATTAAGCCAAAATCAACAAATCTCCACCTTGGCTTAATTTCAAGTCTCACCTAATACAAATCATCTTCTCAAAACATAACAAAAACAAACTTTGCAGTGCTTCAAATTTGCGCCTCCGGGCGCCAACTTCAAATGTGCAAGATATTAACCAAGTCTAAACAATGTTCAAACTTGGTCCTTGTAACCACCTTGGTGAGCATATCTGCAGGATTCTCCGTAGTGTGAATCTTCTGGAGAACAATCTCCTCTTCTTCGAGAATCTCACGCACAAAGTGATAACGAACATCAATGTGCTTCGTCCGTGCATGAAAGACTTGATTCTTTGCTAAATGAATAGCACTCTGACTGTCAGAATATAACTCAAGTTGTTTCTGACCAACTCCCAAGTCTTTAAGCAACCCATGAAGCCAAATTGCTTCCTTCACAGCCTCTGTAATCGCCATATACTCTGCCTCTGTCGTAGACAAAGCCACCGTAGACTGCAAGGTAGACTTCCAACTAACTGGCGCTTTTGCTAAAGTGAACAAATAGCCAGTTGTAGACCGTCGCTTATCCAAATCACCTGCATAATCAGAATCACAATATCCAACTATGCATTGACCAAGTGATTCATCTTGCTCAAATGTCAATCCAACATCTAAGGTATTTTGGAGGTACCGTAGAATCCATCTCACAGCTTGCCAATGACCCTTGCCCGGATCATGCATGTACCTGCTAACAACACTCACAGCCTGTGAAATATCTAGTCTCGTACACACCATTGCATATATCAAGCTTCCAACTGCATTTGCATATGGGACTTTCACCATGTATTCTCGTTCTTCATCAGTCGTTGGAGATAAACGGCTACTCAATTTCAAATGAGGAGCAAGTGGGGTACTTACAGGTTTTGTATCTTCGTGTATACCAAAACGTTGTAGTACCTTCTACAAATACTGCTTCTGTGACAGCCAAAGTTTTCCCCTCTCCCTGTCCCTGTTTATCTCCATGCCGAGAATCTTCTTGGCTTCCCCCAAATCCTTCATCTCGAACTCTTTACTCAACTGAGCCTTTAACCTGTCAATCTCAACTTGGCTCTTTGCTGCAATCAGCATATCATCAACATATAAGAGTAAGTAAATGTAGGAACCATCTTCAAGTCTGCACAAATACACACAGTGATCATATTTGCTTCTCTTGTACTTCTGATCCTTCATGAACTTATCAAATCGTTTGTACCACTGTCTTGGAGATTGTTTCAGTCCGTACAACGATTTGCTAAGTTTACAAACCCAATCTTCTTGACCATCAACCTTGTATCCTTCTGGTTGAGTCATATAGATTTCCTCATTCAAATCACCGTGTGGGAACGCGGTCTTTACATCAAGTTGAGCAAGTTCCAAATTGAACTGTGCTACCAAGGCCAACAAAATTTGAATGGAGGAATGTTTAACAACTGGAGAAAATACCTCATTATAATCAATTCCCTCGCTCTGAGCAAAGCCTTTAGCAACCAACCTTGCCTTGTAGCGAACATCTTCTTTATTAGGAAATTCTTCTTTCTTTGCAAATACCCATTTGCACCCAATTGCCTTCTTACCTTTTGGTAATTGTGCCAGCTTCCACGTCTTGTTCTTCTTCAAAGACTGCATCTCCTCTTCCATCACACCTGCCCAATTACCACTCTCTGAACTCAGAATGGCTTCTGGGTAAGTGAATGGAATGTCATCAACAACTGGAAGTGCATAGGCAACCATATCCATGAAACGAGCAGGCTTCTGAATATCTCGTCTCTGTCTTCTAACTGCAATTGGCGCTGATTGCTGTTGAGATTCTTGGGTAGGAACCTCTTCCTCATCTGACTCTTCTTCTACCATAGGAGAGTCACTTGTGGTATTTCGTGTTGGGATTACCACTGTCTGCTCAAACTCCACCTGCTTCCGGGCACACTCCACCTGTTGTGGAGTACTATTAGCTCCTTCTGGATTTACCTTCTTTAACATGGCAGATTCATCAAAGGTAACATCCCTGCTGATAATCGTCTTCTTTGCCTCTAGACACCACAAACGGTATCCCTTCACTCCAGGACTAAAGCCCATGAAAAGAGCCTTCTTTGCCCGTGGATCCAATTTTGATTCAATCACATGATAATATGCAATAGAACCAAAAACATGCAAAGAATCATAATCAGTTGTAGGTTTTCCAGACCATACCTCTAACGGGGTTTTGCCATCTATAGCAGAAGATGGCAAACGATTGACGAGATGTTGAGCGTATGTCACAGCCTCAACCCAAAACTCTCTGCCTAACTCAGCATTGGACAACATACAACGAACTTTCTCCACAAGTGTCTTGTTCATACGCTCTGACACCCCATTCTGTTGTGGTGTTTTTCTAACAGTGAAGTGCCGAACTATGCCACAATCTTGACATACCTTCAGGAACAGATCACTCTTGTATTCTCCTCCATTGTCTGTTCGAAGAACCTTAATCTTCCTTCCTGTTTGGTTTTCAATTTGAGCTTTCCACTTAAGGAAAATTTCAAGCACATCATTTTTGTTCTTCATAGTAAACACCCAAACTCTCCTGGAAAAATCATCCACAAAAGTGACAAAATAATGCCTACCTCCGATTGACGGAGTCTTGGCAGGTCCCCACACATCTGAATGCACATAATCCAGAATACCCTTGGTATTGTGAATTGCAGTGCCAAACTTCACTCTTCGTTGTTTTCCCAGAACACAATGCTCACAAAATTCAAGTTTGCAAGCCTTCGTACCTTTCAACAATCCCTGCTTGGTAAGAATTTGCAAGGATTTCTCTCTAGCATGTCCCAACCTCATATGCCACAACTTCGTTGCCTCAGCATCCTTCTTAGAGCTAGAAGTTGCTACCGCTACTGTCCCCACCACTGTACTACCTTGATAGTAATACAAATTGTTCTTCCTCACGCCTTTCAACATCACCAGTGCTCCAGAAGTTGCTTTAAGAATTCCATCTCACTTCGTCACAACTAGACCTTTAGATTCTAAAGCCCCCAATGAGATGAGATTCTTCTTCAACTTTGGCACGTACCGTACATCCCGCAAAATTCTGGTGGATTCATCATGATTCCGCAACTTGATTGAACCTATTCCAGCTGTCTTACATGGATTATCATTACCCATGTAAACAACCCCGCCACCGAGTTCCTGAAATTCAAAGAACCAATCCCGAATGGGACACATATGATAGGTACAACCTGAATCCAATATCCACTCATCTAGATACGATGATGCTGAAAGCGAGACAATTAAAGAGATATCTGATTCCACATCACTTTTGCATTCTGCAACATTTGCATCTTGTGGAGCCTTCCCTTTCTTCTGCAGTTTTGGCCAGTCTTTCTTCCAGTGTCCTTTCTCATGATAGAAAGCACACTCATCTTTGGCAACGGCTCGACTTTTAGACTTATACCTCCCTCTTCTCCCATTTGTTTGGCTTTGCCGACGACCTCTTGCCACCAATGCTTCTTCTGATGTCGTTGATTTGGTTTTCATCTTATCCTGCTTTCTCAATTCATGACTATATAAAGCAGAACAAACAACATCTAACGACACATTCTCCTTCCCGTGAAGGAGTGTAGTCTCCAAATGTTCAAATTCATCAGGAAGAGATGATAACAACATCAAAGCCAAATCCTCATCCTCAAACTTCACATCTAAATTCAACAGGTCTGCTACTAATTGATTAAACATAGTGATGGGTGCATTCATAGTAGTACCTTGTTGGTAGTCAAATCGGAACAACCTTTTCTTCATCAGGAGCTTGTTCTGACCACTCTTCTTCAGAAACTTGTCCTCAAATGCCTTCCACAGTTTGTGTGCAGAAGTCTCGTTTTTTACAACATACTTCTGCTCTCTGGACAGGCAGGATCAAATAGTTCCGCATGTCAACCGGTTAATGATGCTCCAATATTTCTCCTCTAACTCTTTTGGTTTCTCTCCTTCAATAGCAATATCAAGACCCTGCTGAAAAAGAGAGTCCAAGACCTCTCCTTACCACATGCCAAAATGTCCAGTGCCATCAAATATTTCCACCGCCAATTTCAAGGTGGACACCGGGAACCTCGACCATGATGAAGAGGAGCCCAACACTCTGGATACATCCTTCGCTTCTTCTTCTTGATTTGCCATTACAAACTCAAAATATAATATTCAATATTACAAATAATTTCAAACAACCCAAGGGCGAACCTTCAGCTCTTGATACCACTTGTTGGGAAAAACGGGTGATTTTCCCACTAAAACAGAACCCTAACAGAGCTACCCGACAAATAATATTGAATAAATAAAGCGGAATAATAAAAGAGATAAAGAGGAAAAAAAACACACCCGAAAATTGTTAACGGAGTTCGACATGTTTAGCCTAATCTTTGAGCACAGCAAAAACAACTCACTTTTATTATTATGGGAGAAGATATTACAAATTGGGATATCTAACAGTGAAGGAGGAACGTTTAATTTATAACCCTCAAACCTCCTTCCCAAACAATGAACCCACCGATGGGACTTGGGATTAAGTCAAAATCAACAATGCCTTCTGCATATTTTAATGCCACTGATTCTTAATCTTTACAAACAATATTTTACAATTTCACAAATGGCAAGACATCACTCTTTTTTTTTACCTAATGTCTTCACTTACATTAATTAGCCCCTCAATTATTATTTTTTAGAATAGTTTATAACAACACTATTAAGTACAAAAGATATGCGGCTGACATAAACTTCTGGTTTTTCCAGGTACTTTAATCGATCTCGTTGGAAAGCTTTAAGGTAAGTATTACTTTGTCTCTTCAATTCATCTTTTAGCGTTTATGACATATTTCCAAGTAGGGATTTTCGAAATGTAAACATATCCATAAGTGATTTTAACCAATTTTAACTCCTAAATATCCATATATATTCATTTGAAAAGTTAACTAAGTGACTAAAATTATAGGATGAAAAACACCCATTTATTTGGAATTTATAAATTTTTTCCAAAATTTGAACTAATAATAATTTTTTCTTAAACTTTATTTTAAAGTAGATAATGGTAACTATTTGGATATATTAATTCAACCAAATTGGGACAGTAAATCCTATCTATAGATATATAGATATGAAGTTGCTTAAACTTTATTTTAAAGTAGATAATGGTAACTATTTGGATATATTAATTCAACCAAATTGGGACAGTAAATCCTATCTATAGATATAGATATGAAGTTGTGTTGGTTCAAATTTTCAAATCTTCTCCAAGTACGACCAAATTATGTGTAATTTTTTTTCCTACTTACTTAATTTAATTCCTCACATTGTTTCAGAATCGGCTATTATTAATACATGTGAACTGAAACGTCATAATAATCAAGGGAATGAAATTCTAGAAATATTGAGGTACTATAAATATAGGTGTTGCGAAGTTTAACTATTCACAGCTACGGGAAGCTTCGGTGTACGATGCCATGTTGGATGCAACAAAACATGGAAATGTTGAGTTTATAAATGCTATGAGGAAGGTTAACATGATCTCTTAAGGGCAATGGACAATTATGGAAGAGACATATTTTCGTATGCAATTCTTCATCGCAAACCCAGAGTGTTCCAATTCATGCATACACTCTCTGGTAATAAAGATATAGTTAACTATAGCACAGACATGTTTGGCAATAACCTATTGCACTTGGCAACACAATTAGGACCTTTATCTGATCTGAATCTTAGACCCGGTGCTGCTCTGCAAATGTAAAAAGAAATTCAATGGTTTAAGGTGCATTCATGTTCATTAGTTTTCTCTCACTAGTGCAATTAATGTATGAAATACAATAATAGTCTATGCATTCATTAACATTGATGAAATGAATGCGTACAGGAAGTTGTGCATCTCAAATGTAGAGAGGCGAGAAATGACGAGGGTAAAAAGCCTAGTGAGATATTTATTGAAATGCACAAGGAGCTGATGAAAGATGGGAAGAAATGGGCAAAAGAAACAGCTGAGACCTTTGCAGGTGTTCTAGTCACTGCACTCTTCACTGTCCCAGGAGGTTACCAATTTTCATAAATGAAAAAGCATTTATTGTGTTTATTGTTGCTGATATAATCTCTCTGTTTGCTGCTATTATTACAGTATTGATATAAGTTGACATTCAGATATGGCATTACGTTGAAATAGATTTCCTAGAAAGATTGCCCACCAAGATAATGTCAGGTCTTGGGTTCCTTTCTGTGTCCCTAGTGTCCATGATGGTTGCTTTCTGTGCTGCACTTGCTATAACTCTACAAAAATCTAAAATGTATCAGAGCTTCAATTTTAGCAGTCGCTGTATTGGTAAGTGTTCCGTTTATTTTATTTCTACCATCTAACAGTCGCCAAAATTCAGCACCCCAGGGTTTAATCGGAAGAGTCGTGAATAACCTAATTGATAATCCAATTAGGATTGGTATTTGATTTGTGGACATATAGCTTTGTTTGAGATGTTACCCAGGTTTAGGAAGATGTTGTGGAATGATTAGTTATTTTTGTAGTAAGTGTGTTGATGAGTTAAGATATAAACCTTGCCTATTTTGTATAAGAAAACATTGTCATTTTCCCAGTATCTCAACGCAAACATTCTTACCTTTGTCTTGAGTTAACATCTGATGAACATATGCAAACTGATTAGATTAATGATTATTATGTAAGTGGATGCCACCTACAACATTTACTGCTTTTAATAACTGTACCGTCCGAGTCTCGGTTGATCGTTTACCGTTGACCAGAGAAGACATGGGAACCCCGAAGGAGGGGTCCACGCTGGAGGTTCAGTTGGTTAGGAAAGAGTCTCGTTGGACTCACGTGGAAGAGGACCGAGGAGGTGTCGGCTTGGAGGAGGGTCGAGGACTCCTCGGCCCTCAGCACTCGAAAAGGAAGATGAGTCAGAAGGGTGGCTTGAACGCCACATCCCAGCTATCAGTGTAAGGAAGCCCAGATCGCCAAGACCATGCATAAAGGTGTAGGGAAGCGGCAGTACGCCCAACCGCTAGAGAATCACTAGAACCGATACGACTCGGTAAAGTCTCGTTCCAGCAGCGATCGGCATGCATGGGACTTGCGAGGGCAGTATACGCTCAGCTTGGATGAACCCTCTGATATTGGGCATATGAGTTGACGCCTGAGGGATCATCTCGCGCCAGTTGCACTTCTAGAAGGGAGACTTACACGCTGGAATTTCCCTAAGTTGGGTTACATCATTGTAAGGCCTCCCGCACAGAGTTACGCTTAAGTTAGAAGGAGTCACGTGGCAGAAGCACTGACAAGGTATAAAAGCTCTCGTTGTCAGGAGTTTAAGGTACGTTCTAATCATTTGACGCTTACACAGTGTACGCACGAGTGACTTGAGAACGAGAGAGAAATCAGTTAGAATTTAGTTACGCACCTCCTGAACATTGTAGTTGCGGTGTTCGGATACAGAGGTGCACGGTGTTTTCTGCCAGTATTGACTTGAGCGTCAGAGTGCAAACGGTCGCGAGGGCGTCCTTTGTTCTTTCTGTTTCAGGTATTCACGGCGGTGAAGGGTGAAGGTTTGGAATGAAGAAGAAGGAGTCCTTGATATGCAGGTCTTAGCTACGCACGAAGAACGATTTGGTCAACCGACAGGAACATTTGGAACCCACCGTGGGGCTGATCTAAAACAACAATCCCACAGCAAGTAGTTCGAGTTTCGGTAGCGACAGTGAGGTTCGTGGAGGTTTTTCAAGATTCTTGCAAGATTCGCCGATAATCTTCAAGTTTCGTTCAGTTCTACCGAAGGAAGTTCCAAGATTCACAGTAACAGTTTAAGATTTTCCAAGAAACCGTGAAGAATGAGGACCACGAGGCATAGTTCAACGACGCGCGCAGAGTGATGACATGACCTTGCAGCAGGTCATGGAGATGATGCAAGGCCTTCAAGAGGCGATGACGGCGTTGAAAGTGGAGCAAGAACGCATTCAGGTGGATCTTGCAGCGTCGCAGACGAGAAATGAAGAGTTGTGCCGTGCGAACGAAGAGTTGCGTCGCGGGTTGCGCAACCACCCTAGGAATCGTGAAACAGAGGATCGCGAGTGTTTTACACAACCTAGGGAGTTTCCTATGCCATTCTCGCAGTCTATCATGGAGGTAGTGATCCCTCACACGTTCGTAGGTCCGAAGGTGATGTTCACGGGAATGGAAGATCCAGAGGCGCACCTCACTGCGTTCCATATGCATATGATGCTTGTCGGCGGTTCTGACGCCGTAAGGTGCAAGCTCTTCATGAGCACGTTGACAGGTATGGCAATGGACTGGTTCATTAGCCTTCTAGATGGTCACGTGACCTCCTTTGCGCAACTTTCACAGCTGTTTAGGGAGCAGTATATCGCGAACCAGGCTCCCCCGCCGGTGCCGTATGACCTCTTCGACGTGAAGCAGTATCAGAAGGAGACGTTGAAAGAGTACATCAATCGTTTTGGGGCACAAGTGGTGAAGGTTGGCACCACGGAAGAGCCGATGATCGTGGACGCGTTCAGGAAGGGGATCTGTCCTGGGCCATTCTGTGAGTCGATCATCAGGAATCGCCCCAAAACTTTCGTGGAAATATGGTGTCGCGCAGTGGAGCACATTGCGACGGAAGGTGAGGTGTGCGAGAAACGTGCAAGTGTTGCACCTGCACGCCCTAGAGCACAGTCGCGTGCACAGCCCGCCAGGGTGAATGAAGCCGCGACAAGAAGGAGAGGTCAGGAAAGGAAGCGCCCCTACGAGGCGTGGAAGCCCCAGGCGAGGGGGCGTACAGGCCGGTTAGGCACAACTTTGTGGTGGAGCTAAAAGACCTCATCGCAGTGTCCAACATCGCAGATAGGCTGAGGGTCGGTTGACCGCTGACCAAAGAAGACATGGGACCCCCGAAGGAGGGGCCCACGCTGGAGGTTCAGTTGGTTAGGAAAGAGTCTCGTTGGGCTCACGTGGAAGAGGACCGAGGAGGTGTCGGCTTGGAGAAGGGTCGAGGACTCCTCGACACCCGAAGAGGAAGATGAGTCAGAAGGGTGGCTTGAAAGCCATATCCCAGCTATCAGTGTAGAGAAGCCCATATCGCCAAGACCATGCATAAAGGTGTAGGGAAGCGGTAGTACGCCCCACCGCTAGAGAACAACTGGAACCAATATGACTCGGTAGAGTCTCGTTCTAGCGGCGATCGGCATGCATGGGACTTGCGAGGGAAGTATACGCTCAGCCTGGATGAACCCTCTGATATTGGGCGTATGAGTTGACGCTTGAGGGATCATCGCGCGCCAGTTGTACTTCGTGAAGGGAGACTTACACGCTGGGATTTCCCTAAGTTAGGTTACAGCGTTGTAAGGCCTCCCGCACAGAGTTACGCTTAAGTTAGGAGACACGTGGCAGAAGCACTAACAAGGTATAAAAGTTCTCATTGTCAGGAGTTTAAGGTACGTTCTAATCATTTGACGCTTACACAGTGTACGCACGAGTGACTTGAGAACGAGAGAGAAATCAATTAGAATTCAGTTACGCACCTCCTGAACATTGTAGTTGTGGTGTTCCGATACGAAGGTGCACAGTGTTTTCTGCCAGTACTGACTTAAGCGTCGGAGTGCAAACGGCCGGGAGGGCGCCCTTTGTTCTCTCTGTTTCAGGTATTCACGACGGTGAAGGGTGAAAGTTTGGAACGAAGAAGAATGAATCCTTGGTACCCAGGTCTTAGCTACACACAAAGAACGATTTGGTCAACCGGCAGAAACAATAACATTCCATTATATAATAGCATTTTTTAAATAAAGTATATGAGGTTTATGATTATTTTGGATGAGAATTTTTTGATTTTCTTACCGTTAACTATTTGTAAATCAATAGAAGTACTTTAAATAGTTTTCTATTCATTTATATTTTTTTTTTCTGATTAAAAAAATGGGGAAGGTTACGTGAATTTACAAAATGACAGAAAAGATCCATTTCAAAAGTATGTTTGTATCTGAATATTCGGTGTTTTGTATTTTTTAGCATATATATATATAAGTTTTATGAAAAGGCTACATATAATAAATAGCCAAACAAATCTGAACACTGCACAAAATTCCTCTTATAGATCTACATTATCCATATAATAAAAAAACTTAAAAATTCATGGTTCCAAAATAATTTACTTTTCTTTTTGATATGACATGACCTCCAGCAAAGATTATACAAAAATAATATCTCTGTCATCCATACAGCTATGTATAGTATCAATGTGTATTTTTTATTCGATTTTTAAGCCCATATACTTTCTCATACTCCTCTATTAATATATTATTATTTATTTACAAATAAAAAAATCCTAAAAATTATTTTTTTTAACTTATTAAATCTACAAATATATGAATAAAGAAAGAAACTTTTGGAGTGAAAGAAGGAAGAAAAAGAGAAAATAGGAAATTGATAACTTTTTCTAGTTTTCCTTATTTTTCCTGCTCTAGTGTATTTATTGTTATTATTTTTTCACTCCAACCCACCAATCATAATCCAAATAAACTTTACTTTTCACCGTCTAACCGCTTTACTAACTACATATGAAGTTCGGACATTTATCTGAAATGGTGTGTCGGTGTTCGATACGAGTATCAGACACCGACACTTATATGACACCTGTAGAACATGTATCCGTGAAGTGTCCAATTCAAAAAGTATTTGTTAGATTTTTGACAATTCTAATACGGTTTTAACACAATTTTAAAGAGGAAAAATACATTATTTTTTTAAAAATTCAAACTTTATTGTATAAATTGTTATTATGATTATAAAAATAAGAAACAAATCCTTGTTAACTAGTCATGAAAATCATCTTTCTACTCTAAAAAATAATTTGGAACATACTTGTGCACATAAATCTTTATTGTCAATTTATATAACATATAGATTCATATCCTCGTGTCCTATATTTTAAAGATTTTACGTATCTTTGTGTTCGTGTCGTATCAGTGTCCGTGTCAGTGTTTGTGCTACATAGCTAACCACACCACTCTTTTACTTCATATTTTACTACTTACATAAAAGAAATCAAACAAAAAGAAAATAATACATATATAAATTTATGCAATTTTTTAATTGATTTATTAAAATATTTAGAGCCGTCACAAATTGTATTGTGATTATTTTTAAAATAAATTTCAAAGATTCATTATTTTTATCTAAGATTTCAATTAAAAACAGTTCCAGGACGTGTGAGAATAATTCAAGAACTTAAGGAACAAAAAACGATTCAGGAACTTCAGTAATTAAACCTTAATTAAACAAAAAATTTAAATAATGAGTAAGTTAACTTCTGTTAGATTTTTCTTTTGGCCAACCAGGCTCTATTTTAAAGACAAAATTGAATCTCGAGAGTAATTAATATGCATAAATTATATGTGACAGGGTATAACTAGTGCTTTTTTCTTTGAATATAAAACTCCATTCCCAATACAAATTTTATTTTAAAAGTTTAGGAGGCCTTTACCTTTGTTTTTTCTGGCAGGTGATAATACTTATGTTATTGAAATAGAAAACAAAATACGTGAAATGACACAGGAATTTTATTAGAAGGATAATTATATTTATTTAAAAAACTTACTACATTTTTTATAGTTAATAAATAACAAAAAGACAAAAGCAGAGTAAGAATAAAATATAATAAAATAATTACAATCTTCGTAATTTCAATTAAAAATAATGGATTATTATAATTTAATTTGCAGTTCACGAGACTTGTTTTTTCCCAGGTAAAAGTCCGCGATGTTAATTGTTTTATTGAATAGAAAACAAGTTACCATATGAAAGGAGAAAATTTCGAGAAATGATGCAGGATTAGTAGATAAACACTATTATGATTCCCTAATAAACATTAAGTTTAAAATTTAAAATTCATCCTTTCACAGTTTAAGAGGTATATTAAAAAAAAAAGAGCTATACAAGTTGTTAATTTAAAAACCTTCGGTTTAACTTTATTTCTACCTAAACATTGACCCACGCGTGCGACACAAGCGTGACTAATAAATTAACGATGATTAATACCCATACACTTCTTATTGAGTATTTAAAAGTGTAGAGTTTTATTTATATAATATTTATTAGTTCTATAATGTTAGATTCATAAAAATATATATTAAATACGTTCTTTTTAATAATTATAATAAAAGTAGTTTATTTATATTTAGTTAGATGACAAAAGTAAAAAGTGCTTACTATATAATAACTTACAAAGTAGAAGTTAGTAACACGGGACAGTTAAAAATAATGAATGTTACTTTGTCATTATAAATTATAAATTAGAATAACAATTATTAGTGCTTTATCTCAAGACTCAGTACATAAATCCTGTTTTTTATAGGCCCAATTTCTCTTACAAAATAATCCACTAGTTTTGGGTTTATTGGTTTTGTAATGAAAAACTTTACTGTGTGTTATTAGTTTTTTATATTTCATTAAAGAAAAAGAAAATGTACTCACTTACATTTTATTATTGAGTGTCTTATTTATATAGCACATAAAAGATAAAAATTAAAGATAACTAATATTATGTTACAACTCAAACTCAAAATCTAAAATATTATATGAAATCATATTTATATTTTAATATACATAGCTTGACTCGAAGAGTTCAATTATATATTTTGGGTCCATGTCTGAGTGGATAGAAAATTTATAGCACAGTTGAATTGATCAGATTATTAATAGTGAGATTGATAATATATACGTACCATGTGTGAGCCAGTTGCACCACTTGCAATAGTAAAACCATGTTTGTCTTTAACTCCACACTTGTTCTTTTTTTAAATATTTATTAAAATTAAATTCTGATAATTTAATGAAAGAAGTACTAGGTTGTTCCTCCAGCCTGTCTCCTATTTAATGAAAATCTCAAAACTATGTTATTTAAAAAATTGCAATTTTTTTGGCTTCATTCAATTCGTACAAGTGATCTGAATTATCTAATATTTAGCATCACATATAGATTATCCGTCATATTAAAAAAACGAAAAGGTTTTTTTAAAAAGTAAATAAATAATCCTTAACATAAAAATAACTTTATTGCAAAACGATTAAATTCAAAAGCTCCTTAATATGTCATGTTTCAAAATAGATCTGGACTATAAAATTAGGATCCAAATTAATTTGGCCTGACACATAATAAACTAAACAGGGCAAGCAAAATTAGTAAAATTCAGATTCAAAGATTATCGACCATGTTTGATTCATATGTTTTTTAACTTTTGTTCCTTTTAAAATTAATACGACAAATTTAAACAGTAGTGAGACAAGTTATCCTATACGGTAGACAAAGAAAAGTAGAAATGGAGACGATTGCAAGACTAAACAGGATAATGAAAAGAAATTCCTGTTTCAATGGATCATGGTTCCTGTTTTGGGAAGATAAATGGAACGAGGAAAACATTGGTGGTAAGGTATACAAGGATATTTAGTAATAGTGATTGCAAGTAAAGGAAAACTTTAGATATGGATCCTAGGAGAATCACAGGTGGGTATGGAAGAGATAGTGGTTCTAATGGGACTTACAACTACTGAGTACTAGTGATGGTTTAGAATTATGCAGAAAACTTTTTCTGCAGAGGGGAATATCTTCTTCTTCTGCAGAAAACCAGTTAAAATCTTGCTTTAGATTTTAAAACTTTCTCCAAGATTTAAATATGGCAACCATATTGTGCTAAATCTAACATAAAAGATTTTAAATCTTGCTAATTGCAATGTCAAAAGAATGGAATTTTAAAAACTTGACTTGACTTTCCTTTTTGCCAGGTAAACGTTAAGTATATATGTTACTTATTTTATTGAATTAATAAAACAACTTACCAGACGAAAGAAAAAAAAGAGAGGAGAAATGGTGCAGGATTAGCATATGATCACGAATAATCTGGATCCATACCAAACATCAAGGTTAATTATTTAAAAAAACCATTTTTTCACACGTTAAGATGTGAACTAATTGTAAATTAGAGTGACAACTGCATCCTCATAAATATGTTTTCAAAGTATATATTATCATAAACCTTTTTATTTAACTTCATTTTCGAGCAAGCATGCCACGTGATCGTGTTTAATAAATTTTGAAGTTTAACTGAAAAGTAAACTAAGAAGAATGTATAGTAGAGTATACCATGTTAGAACTCCTCTCAACTATTTACAGAAAGACCAAGCTTCTCATATCCTATATAATATAAGCTCACACTCTTCTTCCCACATTAGACTCCAAGCCACTCAAATCTTTGTTCTTTCTTCTTTCTAGTTCCATTTTCCCGACCTTTCTTCTTTGTTTGCATTCCACTGGGAAAAAAATGATACTGTCCAAAATCAAGAGGGCTGCGGGGAAGCTCGAAAAAAGACCAGCTGAGGCGCCCAAAACTTCAATGGACATGGTCTTCACCTTAGCAGAAGCCATGAGGTTCGGTTATGCAGAGACACTTGGCAAATGGAACCTCTTGGACTTGCCCAGGGCCATCCTTTACTCTATCATGGAAAAGGTACATCCATTTCCAACTTTCCCTTCTTTCAAGGTTTCTTCATTAGTTAATGTCCCTACTGGGTTCTTATAGGGTAAGAAAACAGTTGTAATCGAATGTAAAGAAAGAGATGATTGTGTACAACTGACAGACCCCGAAATATTAAAGGAGTTGTATGAGCTCAAAAAATGCTTGACACGCACCATGCTCTTCAGCAAAAAACGCTTTCGTGCCTTTCTATTTGCTGCTGGATACGTTAAGGGTGATGTTCTCCTAAGGAAGAGAAAAGCTCGGGTATTTACGTTTGGCTTCTTAATTGTTTTACCTTAGTTATACTCTTCAGAGGAGGCAAATCTATCAAATGCCACTTTAGCTAACAGTATTTTTTTTGGCAGATTCTGAAGCCTGCTTTCACAGTGATACGTGATAAAGAATCAAAATGTTTGTTTGTGTTCATCCGGGGAACTCGTAGCATAAAAGACACTCTGACAGATGCAATCGGTGCTCCCGTTTCCTTCAATCATTTCATTTGCAGTGATGGTGAGCTGAAGAAGAACAACGTGATTTCAGGACATGGGCACCGTGGTATGGTTGCTGCAGCTGGTTGGATCAAAAAGCACTGCACTCCTAAACTTCTTGATGAACTTCGTCAATACCCCGATTTCCAAATCAAGGTATTTATTAGCCTCTTACTCAGTTTTTTTGGAAGAACATTAATATTATAATGTTCCTTTTTCATCCAATACCCAGATTTCTAAATCAAGGTATCATGTTTTACTTTCCACACTGCTTCAATTTTTTCATGAACTGAAATTATATATTGTTTTTATTTAATCATGCATGTCAACAAATATTTGACCTTTTTCTATTGTTATACCTATAATAATATTTATTTAATAGATAGTTGGACACTCACTTGGTGGTGGTACCGCTGCACTGTTGACATACATGCTTAGAGAAATAAAGCAGTTCTCTTCATGCACTTGCGTCACCTTTGGCCCAGGCATGTGGATATATGACTTCTTCTTTAGTTCGCATCTAAAGTTTTTTTCTTGTCTTGATTAAGTAATTAATTTTCAATAGGTTTTTGTTATAGGTGAATTTATCATCTCATGATCTTTAGTTTAACCAGATGTAGAATAGTATGAGTTTTAAATTCCAGATCTCTTCATATTTGGTTTTAATGCAACAAAGTGTTAGTAAATTTATATCTATATTTATAAAATAAGTGAAACTTTGAGGTATTTATTAAAAAAGAGATGTAGATAATATTTCAACCCTAAGCATGAGGTACATAAGTTTTCATGTCTTTTATCTGTCATTGTTGATTAATTAATTAGTTGTTTTGCTGTTTCAATAATATTTTCATGCAGCTGCTTGTATGTCACTGGACTTGGCGGAATTCGGGAAGTCCTTTGTCACTTCCATTATAAATGGTTATGACATGGTGCCTACACTGTCAGCTTGTTCTGTTCATGATTTCATTTCCGAGGTGCTCAAATTAGTTCTTTCAACATTACATGGTTTTGGCAAATGTGTTTTTTTATATGTTGTCAATATTTTTTTGTTAATGGTGGTTGGTTCTTTGTTGAAGTTGGCTACTCCATAATAAATACTGATTGCATGATTTACAGGGTCTGATTAAGCGTAAAAAATTCATAAATTCTGCTTTCAGTGCAATTGGATCTCGCATACCATTTGCATCTGGTGCAAAAGCCATTGCAGATCGTGCAGTATCCCGTGGCACCGAGGTACCTACCTTCAACCTCCCTTGTTTATGTTTAACCGTGGTTTTACATTGTGGTTGTGATCATTATGCTGTTACAGTAATGAAAAATAACTTTGCATTACAACAAAATTAATTACTGTTGCATACGAGCGAACCATAATAATGAGGGAACCATATTTGAACCATTGATCTTAACAAACACACTTTTTTATACGAATTTCTCATATAATAATTATCTTAATTACATTGAGATATTTCTTTATACCTAAAGGTTGTGATGAAGAGTAAACAAAGAACTCGGTCACTGATAACCTGGCCCCGACGTGAGAATGCTGCGGCATTGTCAAGTTCTAAATCTGCAGACTTGGCTGAAGCCTCTCAATCATCAGACACAAGTTATGAAGTGACTGAAGAGTTAATAATCTCCGAGTTTACGAGTGATGAAGACGATGGATCTAAATCCTCCAGTGAAGGATCTGATAATGATGACATGGATGAAGAAGAGGAGCAAATCATATCTGCTACTCACAACATCGCTAACGATGAATTGAATCAATATTTGAAGGAGATTCAACTTGAGGCACAAGATGACTATCCTAACACTAATGGCGCCAAGGAAAAAGAAGCAGCCACAAAAGAAGGCGCCACAGAAGCAGAAATGAATGATGAGGTTGTTCACATTGAAGAAAGAGAAGGTAGTACAGCGGCAACATCAGACAAGCTGGTCAGACATCATCTTTATCCACCAGGAAGGATCTTGCATATTGTCCCTGTACTTTCCCATGAAAATTCTAAATCAAACCACAATGATGATGGTGATGAGAAACATGTCGTCTTGTATGAAACGGGTAGAGAGGTGTATGGAAAACTCAGACTTTCAAGAAGGATGCTATTTGATCATATGACAGGGAAGTATCTGAAGGTGCTACAACAATTAATCAATCAACTAGAGAAAGAGAAGTCCCATTATGGTGCCTGAAAATCCAAATAATCAATATCAAAGGTTATAGCTAACAGGTTTGTGGAGCCGCAGAATTAAAATTGGCCTCTCTATGTTTGTTGTGTGTATTGAAGTTGTAATAAATCTGAACTCTGACATTTTTATATGCAATATTCGTTGAATGGTGAGGTTGATGATACTAGGACAAGTGATACTAGAACAAGTGTGTTGGGTGGTTATGTCTTTTTCAAGTATGACAACTTATGACTTCTTATCACTATCATATATCATCCAACAATTAAGGGATAAAGTTTTTTTTTTTATAAAAAAAAGTTATATAATAAGAAAACACAAGGTGTTTCAACCCATTAAAAAAATAAAAGGAGGGTGAGAAGAATTTAAATTGTGTATTGGGTCAAATATTTCTGTAAAATATAATTCAATCAATGGAACTAGATGGAATTAATGGTTGATATAATCAAATTCACGAAAACTAACTCTTGGATCAATACTATTCTACTTTTAAGAAGCATTAGAAGAATATTACAATATTTTATTTGTGTTAGATATTTTACATTGAATAAAGATAAATACTTTTTATAGTATATAATTTGGTGAAAATCTCAACTTATAAGACGATTTTGTAAGATTGAATTATTTTTAAAGTCTACTTCTTAATATAGTATGAGAGTCATTTAAAGTTTATTATAACAAGAGTTATATGTATGAAAAGACTAAAATTTGAAATTAATTAAGGTATGGAATAGAGAACTTTTTGGGAATGTAAACCAACAAGGTGAGTCTATAAAAAAGAGGGTGTTTAAGCTTAATGGAAAAGACGATGAGAATCTGTTAAGTGATGAAAAATGTGAAGAGAGGAAGACTTTATTAGCTGAATTGAGTAGGATTAGACTTAAGCAAGAGGCTTTAGCGTTGCAAAAAGCTAGGAATAACTGATTAAGGTAGGGGGATTTGAATACAAAGTTTTATCACTCCGTGATTAAATGGAGAAGGTCACTTAATGGACTTAAAGGTCTCAAGTTAAATAGTCTGTGGTGTGAGGACCCGCCAATTATTAAAGAGATGGTTAAAGATTTCTTTATGGATAGGTTTAGAACTAAACACTGAGTACTTATTAGACTAGATAATGTGCACTTTAAGTCTATTTCGTGTGAGGAAAATGCCTTGCTAATGGGAAGAATATTAGAGAAAGAGATAAATGAGGCAGTTTGGAACTGCGAAGTAAGAATCCCAGACCGGATGGGTTTGATTTTGGGTTTACTAAATGATGTTGGGAGGAGTTAAAGGGCAATATATTAGGTGTAGTAAGAGACTTCGAGGAAGGAGGGAAGTGGCCAAAGGGGGCGAACGTTTCCTTTATTACTTTAGTTCCAAAGTGTGAGAATTCACAACATTTAAATGAGTATAGACCTATCTCCTTGGTCGATTGCATTTATAAGATCATAACTAAAATTTTGTCTATAAAACTGAAAAAGGTTTTGAATAAGGTTTTTTTTTTTATCAGCAATGAATAAATAAAATTAAAGGGGATACTTTAGGGGTATCCCAACCCATATACAGTACCCAGAAGTGGACTTCCTATAAAATCCACAAGCGAAACTCTTCTTTATGGTTGGAGCAGAACAACCTTAAAGTGAGAAAACCCTACCCGAAAAAAAACCAACATCGGCGACCACCGATTACACAATGGTGAACGCCGCTTCATCGATCGGCGATCATATAGATCTTTGCATGCCTACGGCGACCACCGACTACGCACATGGAGATCGCTGTTTCTTAGACCGGCGATCATATTGACCTATGGAGAACGCCGATTCATACCAGCGATCATGTTGATCTTTGCATACCGACTACGCACACATGGAGATCACCGTTTCAAATCGACGACCACCGATTACGCACTCATGGAGATGGCCGTTTCATCGACCGGCGGTCATGTTGACCTTTGCAACCCTTCAACGACCACCGACTACGCCCGTGTGGAGATCGCCGTTTCAGCAGGGCAGCCAAGGCCATTTCCGCTATCCTTCTGCTATCTACCATGCCTACGCTCTTCATACTACAGCACCCTCCGCTGGGATTTTCATCCAGTTGCCATCAGTTTTGGCCCTCCTTCCTTCTCTCATTACAGCTACTCATACACAACCTTGGATTCATCATCCAGTCCGCAAAACAGCAAGCACCAACCTGTTCTTTATGTTTAAGCCATAACCAAGATTTGAGTTGTGCCTTGTGGAAGATTTCTTCCGCGTCTGCCACTCCATTATCAAACACGATCAAGTTCCTTTGTTCCCAAATGCACCGAACTATAGCTGCCCACACTCCTCTCCAAATCAGATTATGTTTGTTGCTGCCTTGAGCCAAGTAGAAGCTTTCAAAGTGAGTCATAATCTCATTATGTTGAACAGATAAAATCCCAATCCATCTGTGGCACAGATTCCACACTCGTATGGCATGATCACACTCCATGAATAGATGATGGCATGATTCTTCTATTGTTTGACACAAGGCACATAGAGTGTTCTGCATCACCACCCCTCTCCTATTTAAGCTCACTCTAGTAGGAATTCTACCTAAAAGTACCCTCCAGGCTGTTATCATCACATTGGGAAAAGCCTTAGCCTTCCAGAGATTCTTAAAAGCTTGACACTGAGGGCCCCTATCAGGTTTGTCTATGAGATCATAAGCTGATCTCACAGAGTAACTTCCTGATACATCACCCGTCCATACCTGGGCATCGTTGACTTCCTTGACAACATGAGCACTAGCCAAAAGCCCTCCGAGCTCAAGTTCTAAAGGGATTTCCCACTCAAATCTATCTCGCCTCCACCTTAGGGACCACCTCCACTCCAGATCATCCCATACTCCAACCTTTTGTACCTTCTGGCCTTGGTTTAGAGATAAGGAATACAGTCTAGGAAACAAAGATTTGAGGTTGGCTCGACCAACCCATGTATCCTCCCAGAACCTAGCTTTGTCCCCAGCCCCTACTTTCCAAACAACTGCGTCCTAAAACCACCCAACTCCACCTTCCTCCCCACATACTTTCCTTAAATCTCTCCACCACCATGATTGATACTTCAGGGGTATTTGTACAGCGTCTTGCTCCGTTCCGTACTTTGAATCCAGGCACTCCTTCCATTTCCCTTTCTCACTTGATATGCACCGCCATTTCCACTTAGCCAGGAGAGCTACATTGAACTTGCGGATGTCTCTTATGCCTAGACCTCCCTCTTCCTTTGGTTTACATAAGTCTTTCCACCTAACCCAAGATATTGGTCTTGTCTCCTTGCCCCAGCCCCACAAAAATCTCCTTTGGACACTGATGATAATTTTACAGACCGAATCTGGCACTTTAAACAGGGATAGGTAGTAGAGAGGCAGCGTTGATATAACAGATTTTATTAGACATATTCTGCTTGCCATAGACAGGAATCTTCCTTTCCACATACTAAGCCTGGATTTCAGCTTGTTTATAACAGGTTCCCAAAACTTTTTCTTCCTTGGATTGCCCCCCACTTCTAGACCCAAGTACAGGAACAGAATACCCATCTGTGCACAATTCAAAGTCTTTGTGTAGCACTCGATATTTCTACTAAGGACATTAATACCAGCTAAATTTGACTTATTGAAGTTAATCTTCAAACCCGATGCCAGCTCAAAGCCCCTAAGGATAGCCTTCAGAGTAACCACATTGGCATAGGAATCCTCGCACAGGAACAGGGTATCATCGGCAAACTGGAGAAGGCTCACCTCGACCTCCTTCCTTCCTATTTTTAGTCCGCTTAACAGATGGGCTTTCACTGATTGCCTTACAAGCCCCGCCAGACCTTCAGCTACTACTAAAAAGAGAAACGGTGCCACAGGGTCACCCTGCCTCAGTCCCCTAGACGGAATAAACTCATCCGTAGGACTCCCATTAACTAACACTGAGACTGTAGCACTTTCAAGGCATCCTTTGACCCACATAATCCACCTACTATGAAACCCCAGCCTTTGCAGCATATAATAGAGGAAATCCCATCTTACAGAATCGCATGCCTTTTCAAAGTCTACTTTTAGGCACAAACCTCTTCTCCCATCCCTCCTTAGGTCCTCCACCATCTCATTAGCCGTGAGCACACTATCTAAAATACCTCTGCCTCTAAGGAAAGTCGACTGACTTTCATCTATAACAGACGATAACACTTTTTTGATCCTTTCCGCCAACACCTTTGCTATGATTTTGTACATGGCACCCACGAGGGAGATAGGTCTATATTGCTCTAGATATGCCGGATCCCTTACTTTTGGTACCAAGGCTATGAAGGAGGCATTACACCCTTTTGGAATATACCCCGTTTCCTGGAAGAGAATCACTGCTTCCACTATGTCAACCTTAATGGTTTCCCAACAGCTCTTTAGGAAGTTAAAATTAAAGCCATCAGGACCTGGGCTCTTCGTGCCTTCACACTGCCACACCGCATTCCTTATTTCTTCTTCAGAGAAAACAACAATTAGACTCAAATTTTCTTCATAAGAGAGAGATTTGAATTCCACCCCATCGAGTATGACTCCATAATCCCTTGTCGCTTTGAACCTTTTTTCAAAAAGGTTCTTTGCTTCTAACCGAACTGTACCAGGCTCCTCACACCATAGACCCCCAACCTCCACCCCTTTTACTTCGTTCCTCAGCCTTCTCCATCTCAGGGTCGAATGATAAAACTTAGTACATGAATCCCCATTCTTAAGCCATTTAATTCTAGCTTTCTGACACATAAGAGAGTCTAGTTTCTTGTCAATTTCCCGCAGATCACAGATCAACTCATATCTCTTCACCTTATCGCAATCCGAAAGGCTACCAACACAGTCTTGGTCGTCTAGATCCTTGATAGCCTCCAAAATATTCTTCTTCCTAGTGTGAATGTTACCAAACACATCCCTATTCCAGACTTTTAAATCACTCTTCAGCCTCTTAAGCTTCTCCTTAAGCCTGGAGAAACCACTACCTTTAATAGAATAAGCGAACCATTTGTCTCTCACCATCTCACAGAAGCCCTTCTCCGACAACCAGGCATCAATAGAACAAAAAGGCCTAGGACCCCAGTCTTTGACCACAGATTTCACTACAAGTGCACAATGGTCCGACACCTCCCTTTGTTGCACATATTGTTTACAACAAGGCCACTGAACCAGCCATTCCTCAGAAACAAGAACTCTATCCAGTCTACTCTTCGCCAAACCATTAGAATTAAACCAAGTGAACCTTTTCCCCACAGAAGGGATTTCAAACAACTTATTAGATTCGATGAAATTGTTGAACCCTTCAATCTCTTTTGACTGGTCACCCCGTACCATACTACCCTTCCTTTCACTTGGACTTCTGACAGCATTAAAGTCACCGCACAAACACTACACAACTTTCCTGGAAGGAAGGGCTCCTGGACAGTGTGTTGGTGACAAATGAGTTGATTGAGGAAAGAAAAATGTGTATATCTTAAAGTGGACTATGAAAAGGTCCATGACTCTATTAGGTGGGATTTTATTTATTATATGTTAGGAAGATTAGGCTTTTGTAAAAAGTGGATTGGGTGGATTAAAAACTGTTTAAAAATGTCTTCAGTCTCGATTTTGGTGAATGGTAGCCCAACGTCTGAGTTCTTTCCAGAGAAGGGGTTGAGACAAGGTGATCATTTGACACTATTTTTCTTCCTTATTGTTGCAGAGGGTTTGGTAGAAGTGGTAAGACAGGTAGACGAGAAGGCCCTGCTAGGCAGTATTGAGATTGGTGATATGAAGATTAAGGTGAGTATGTTGTAATATGTGGAGAATACATTATTTTTCAGTAAAGTGAATATGCAGAGTGTGATGGTAGTTAAGGCTATTTTGATGTGCTTTGAGTTTGCTTATGGGCTTAAAGTGAATTATTCTAAGAGTATAGTAGGTGGGGAGGGTATTAGCTCTAATCATCTTTTCAGGTTTTCCTCACTTCTAAATTGTGGTATTATGAAAGCCTCTTTTACTTATTTTGGGTATGAAAGTAGGTGGAAACCATAAGAGACTGGGTTTTTGGGATGTGGTGTTTGAAAAGATTGGGAGAGATTGGGGAGGTGGAAATGAATTTTTTTGTCAATGGCAGGGAGAATTTGTGTGATTAAATATGTCATGACTTCTATCCCCTTGTGTTTATATCTCCTATTTTTATATGCCCATGTCGATTTTGAAGGATCTGAAAAAATATAATGAAAAATTTCTTGTGGGGATGAAGATCGGAAGCGCATAAAATAGCTTGGGTGTCTTGGAATAGGATTTGTGCGTTTAAAGAGGAAGGTGGACTTGGGGTAAGAGATCTAAGATCATTTAATATTTCGTTACTAAGTAAATGGATCTCACATCTCAAAACATATGAAAGTGGTCTTTGGAAAGAAATTTTGGAATTGTTGGAGGGTGTTAAAAAGTACAACTACAAATAATAAGGAATCTCTCTAGGTGATTTTTAACCGGTTTTGTTTTTCCGTAGGATGTTTAGAAAAGTTATTCTAATTCTTTCATGTATAAGGTTTGAACACTCCTTTGTGTTTCGTTTATATTATATTTATTTGTTGATTAAAAAATAAATAAACTCAAGAAGTTGTCTACATATGGTTAATTTCATGCAGATTGATATTTCTTTAATCTTCTTTTATGTTACTTTATCCTTATTATAATAACTTTCTCACCAACTATTCAGCTTCAACTAAAGTTTGTTTTGTAGATCATGGATGGACTGATAACTTTGCTGAAGAATTGGCTTGAGCCACTCCCTGATGGAAGCTTGCCGAATATAACTATACCCGCAGAAATATTTGAAGATTTTGAATGATGTAATTTGAGTTTACACCACTATAATATCTCAGGTGATTATTTTTATCAAGATTATTCAGAATCTCATTTATTTGTCTCTTATACAGTTTCCTATAGACCTAGAACAGTATGATAGAAGAGAACAACTGAAGAAGAGTGGCCTTGGAAAGGTAGGGTTTCCTTTGATCATGCGAGTAATTTTCTTTTCTAGTAGAGCCTAAAATATGCCCTCAAATATTTGTAACCTATTGATAATTTGAACCTTTTTACTGTGTTGACAGGTAATTATGTTTTTATCAAATTCTGATGAAGAAATCAGTGTAAACAGAGTCAAAGAACTGGTTGACAAGTGAGTAAGTAAAAACACGATTCAAATTTTGCTCCATCGTATATTTACTTTTCTTTAAACCTTCTTGATAAAAATCTAGTCATGTACTGTTTTAAATGCCCAAGTAAAAAACTGATAGTTTTGTATATTGTGTCTGGGCACTATGGTTTGATAAGTTACTAAATATGACAAATTTTGGAAGGCATTACTTTTTTGTGCATATTTTTTGGTCCTATGACTAGTTAATCTACTTTAAATATGTTGAGTTTTACGTTGTTCTATCTTTACAAATAACCACTTTTGACCAACAAACTTTCGTTCCGTCTTGTTTCTCCAAGCATATTGAACAGAGTAATGTCGCCTTCTGGTGCAAATAAATGGCTGGAAAGAAAACACTAGAATTCTATAGTCATTTCATAGCAAACTATCATAAAAATTTTAATATCTTCTGTGGTGTCTTCCTCTAATAATTAATATGAAAGGAACTGATGCTAGGATGACATTAATGTACAGCATTAAAATGTAGGACTATTGCTATGCTGTCTTCGTACAAGTCTTTAATTAACAGTCTGGAGCACATGGAAGTAGTAAATGTTTAAAACATGAAATTTGAGAGATAAAGGGGAGATGTGAATGCTATTATAAAATACGTCTGTCTTTAATTTGATTCCTATGATTTTTTGTGAAATAACAAATGTAAAATAATTGTAATCAATGAATACATTGTTTTTTCGATAATATAAAAAAAATCCATACTCTAAAATGGATAAACCATTTTACAGAGGGCTACAGTTTTATAACTGCATGGGAATTGGGTACTTGTTTCTCCTCTTATGACTCTGTCGTAGCTTTCATCAAATTTAAAATCTGAAAATCAAAACATTCTAATATCAGCACAGTGTGTACATTTTACACAAAGGGAGAGAGAGAATTGGAAAGAAGAAAAAATGAGTAACATGGATTCAATTTAGCCGACACGGTAATCACTTAACAAATTATTAAAGTTTAGAAATTCCTCTTAGATGATTTTAGAGATGTAAAACACACATACTTATCCAATATTGAATACCGTTGTAAGATACGTATTGAAATAGTTTCAACATAATTTTAAAAAAACAAATACATTAATTTTTTAAAAACTCAAATTTATTGTATAAATTTTTATTATGATTATAAAAATAAAAAATAATTTATTTTAATGAATCAATAATTCGATTGGGTCAATACACAAAGATTTAAAAGTATTTTTTCAAATTGTTCTCTATTTCTAAGTTCGTAGTTTTCGCAGGAGCTTCATCGATATTATCTACCAAATAAAAGGCTAGTTTGGAAGATCGTCTAATTCTCCTGAAAAAAAATTAAACCCTCTACTTGTTTCTACATACTAACATATTTTCCAGCCGAACCGAATGAAAATTATTTTTCTGTCCCAACAAAACTAAAAACTGAGACATAAGTATAATGTAAGTATAATGTGTACATTCATATTCTCCTGTGTCATAGATATTATTCTATATCATATTCATGATATTGAAGAATCCGTTTGCGTAACTTACCAGTACCAGTGTCCCTGGACGATTGTGAGTGAGCATATTGATAACTTTTCTTTAGAATGATATCTTTGATATGACCAATTTGTGGCCAATCATCCCCCGTTTCAGGTTGACACCTTGGCGTTAACAGGGAGCAGTCCGTAATGGACAACGTATATAAAGACTTGATCTTTTCTATTCCTTTTGGCAGCGAATCCAAGTTTTCACATTTAAAAATAACTAGTTTAGTAAGGGAAGTGAGGTTGCTTATGGTTTCGGGTAGATTAGTCAAGGCAGGGCATTCATGAAGCTGGAGCTCTTCCAGAGAGATAACATCCTCAACACCCCATGGAAGGGATTTGAGCTTCGGAATTTCCTTTATGGTCAGAACACGTAGGTGTTTCAGACCCTCCCATTCACTCTTGGATCTGTCAAGATCAAGTTCCGCACATCTCTCAATGGTAAGACTCTGGAGTGAGCTCAAAGACTTGAAACCTTGGGGTAGAGACACTAATTTAGAGCAATCACGAATTTTAAGGGTCTCAAGGGAAATGAAGTTTTTAAGCCATCTCTCTGGTGGAGATTGAGTGATACGTGCAATTATCGTGGTCTTCAATTTGGATAAAGGAAGGAAGTCCTCTGAAGTTCTTGCATGCACTGTATCCCTCATTGACTTTACGCTTGAATCCACAAGGACCAACTCTTCACCCAGATAAGGGTACAAAGGCATGCAATGCAACTCAGGGCAACATTGGACGTCAAGTTTAGAAATGCGAGTAAAGAACGGTCTGTTGTCTTCCCACTTGGCAGTTTCCCACCAGCTTTGGAGTTTAGGGCAGTCAGAGATTGTGAGTTCCTTTAACGATGGAAAAAATTGTGTACTAGAGGAAGAGGAGGCTTCGGTGTCAGCACTAGTTTGGTCACTGTTCTTTGAAACGAATTCAAGGGACTCCTATCTCCTTAGTTCAAGAACCCTGAGGTGTGGGAGGCGATCCAGTGGTGGGAGATATTGGCATTTGTAACAATCATTTAACCTAAACTTAACAAGGCATTCAATTAAAGAAAGCCAGTGAGAAAACGTTTTACCATAGTACCCCACAACGGATAACACTGCCAGATTTGGATTTGGATCAAGACATTCCAGTGTTTCCTTGTCTTTTTCAGCAATACCATTCCTTTTCTTCTCCTCTTCCTCCTCATGATCCCATCTTAAAGTCAAACAATGAAGGTGCTTTTTATCTCTCAAATATTTATCTTCGGCTTCCAATGGTGCACAAAAATTCAATTGCTCCAGATGCAAAATTTCCAAGTGTCCTCTGAGGTCATCGAGATCTGTGAGTTCCCCAAGACCTCCCTTATGGTAGTTCTTGCTGGCCACAAAAAGTGACAATGTCTGCAGAGAACCCAGCTTACCTATCCCGCGAGGCATGTGAGTGAGATCAAGACACCCCTCTAAGTAAAGATGCATGAGGCAACTTAGATTCTCCAAGTCTTTTTGCAATTCCTTGAGAACATGACATTGGGAAAGTTTCAATGTCTGCAAGTGGAAGAGCTTGGTGATTGAACTAGGAAGCTTCTCTATGTTATTATGGGAAAGATCGAGAAGCCTCAAGTGCTTCACGTCCCCAATAGAGCTCGGAACCATCTTGATCCCCAGGTCATGGAGATCCAGCACTCGCAAATACTTGAAAGTTTCCAATATTTTTTCACAAGTTGATAAGGTCATCTTCACCTCGTGTGGAAGCCGCGATTTGATAGTCTTCCCCACCAAGAGAATGCTCCTCAGTTTCTTCGCTTTCTCAAACAAAGCATTTGGGATTCCACACTGAACATCCAACGCAAAATCAAACGAGGATCGCACCACTCTCTCGTGAACTCTAACCCCTTCGGAGTCCACTATGATATTCTCTCCCAGGCCACAGTCCTTGCTAGTTCATGCATTAAACGGTTCATCTTGTACCTCTTCACAACACAAAAATCGTCACTCCCCATTTCCTGGAAAACAAAAGGAACAAAGTCGTTGAAACACGCTAAGCCAAATTCTTCTGGATCGGAATATAGGTTCCTAGAGAGAAACCCTTCTGCCATCCAGAGATGAATCAATCTCCCAGCGTCTATCTCGTGTTCTTGAGGAAACAAAGAACAATAAGCAAAACATAGCTTTTGTTGCGTGGAAAGTTCGTCGTAATAGGTAAACCTTATCTTTCGTAGAAACTTCTCCTTCAACTCTATTTCTGAAACCGGTGAATCAAAATCTTCTAACAACCTTGCTATGGCTATTATCTTCATAGGGACTCCTCCACAATATTCTCCAACTACCCTCCGTTCCACATCTTCTTTGATTTTTCTCAAACCTGGTCCTTGAATTTTCTGAAACAGATACCATGATTCCTCTTGGTTAAGCCCTTGCAAAACACAGGGTTTAAGTTTAACCGTGCCACTTTCAGCAATCTTGTTTGCAACAAGATTGCTACGTGTAGTTACAACCACTGCCCCACCAGCTTCAGCTTCCGTTAACTTGTCCTGTAACATCTCGAGACATCCCTCACCGTTCTCAACTCTCAAATCATCAAGTACAAGAAGAAAGCGTTTACCATTGTTAGCTGTTTCAGTAACATGTGTAGCAATGGACTCCACGTTGAATGTTTCACGGTTTACCCAAATCCGTGACGCAAAAAGAGCTTTGACTTCCTCATCCCCATAGACGAGACGAGCAAGTTTAGTCTTCCCTATTCCTGCAACACCAACAATGGTAATCACAGGAACAGATACAGCAATGCTGTTCACGAACAACTTGAGTTGATCTATAATATCCTTCTTCACATTTTCTCTACCAACCACTTCAACATTCTCAAATTCCTCACTTATACGAGTCAACTTTCTCTCATTCTCCCTGGCTTCTTCAGAGATGACAAACTTTTCTGCCTCCTGTAAGAGGCGTATGAGCTTCTCAGTGGCTTCCTTGATTTGGTGCTTGAATTTGTGGCGACGCGCCATGTTTTGGCTGGCTTTGATGAGAGATAATACGGCGGTATTTGTCTCCTTGTTGTGACGAAGATCCTCCATGAAATCGTTCAAATCGTTGATGACGTCTTTGACCTTTTTCAACCAGAGTGAAAGAACCGAGGCGTCTTGGATGTAGCTGTGCATGGCCTTCTTAACAATGTGGAGTATTCTTTTGAGACTGTCTTCAAAGTTTCGAATGTCATCTGAGGAGAGACGAGTCGCTGGTGGTGGTAGGAAGGTGGTGGCGCATTGAAGGATGTGGGATATGGCTTCCGAAAGAATAGCTATGTCCATTGATTCAACTATGGTGTTTGGAACAAGGCAGAAGAACTCAAAGTATTGTGTGTTGATGAGAAGAAGAGAACTCAAAGTATTAAGTTTTATAAAAATATTCATAATTACTTACTTTTAAAATTGAATTATTAAAGACATATTTATTATATTATTAAAATAAAGTTTTCAAGTCTTCATTTTATATTACAGCAAGCATGAATGTGAGTGTTCAGACAAATGTGGTCCAGAAAAAAGTATTCAAACTAATCTAGTACGGAACGAAAATATTACAGTAAAAATTGTCAATGGAAAATGTGTAAAAATATCATCACCCTTATTTTAATTTTAGTTGAAATTTGACATAGACATCACATGTGCCAGTTGCTCTATAAATTGGAAAAAGGTTTGTTAACACTATCACTATTTGCTTCAATAAAGGAATCAAAATCAAGCACCTTAAGAAGTTTAGTCTTCTAAATAAAGGAATCTGGAACCTGCAAAAATCACTCACAAGAAGCATGGTGCAGAAGTAAAAGTCTTTTAATCATTCTTCAGGGGTGCACGAAGCATGTCGAGGCTTATGCATCATGTATCAAAGCTAGTGTTCTCATGCAGATTCTTTCGGGAGTATAGCTAAGAGGAGGGGACCATGGAAAACAGAATTGGAGGTAGAAGATGTAGGAGCAGGGGAGGTTCTGTTTTTTCTGATGATGCAAGTTTTATCTGTAATGTATAACGCATATTTATGCACATCTGATATGCAGCGTGCACTCCTTGGAAGAATTTGTAGCATGATCATGTGGGAATTTTAGTCATGAATCAATACATGGAACAACCCCTTTAGGAACCTTAACCCGTGAAGTAAAATAGAAGGGTGCAGGGCTCTCTGGTTTGGTGCAATCTCTGGTGACTGAACCCTTCAAAGATATGCACCAATAATCAACTTTCTTATGCATAATATGAATGTAGAACCGTGCAGAATTTGTGTGCTTATTATGCAGCATGAATCTTAAGCATAGATGGGTTGTTTCTATTTTATAAGAGTTGGGAAATCTGAAATGTACTTTTTAATTTTATTTATTTATTTTTGATAAAAAAAATCAAACACTTAACATCCTAATAAATTAATATTTTTAGTATTTTTATTTTATATTTTTAATTAAAAATATTATTATATTATTATAACAAGCTGTCGGTGTTTGATTGATTTTAACTATTTGGAGTGCCAAAAGAAAAGTTTTCCATATTCCTATTTTAGTTTGATGTTGACCCGTCAAATAGGGACCATCATTCATTTTTATTAGAAATGGTCATGTCATTATATCCCTCCTAAATACCCATTTCTAACCTCAAAAGACCTATTATTGCTTATGGCCCTACAAATTGGTCCTAGAATCCAAACCTTAGCCATTGCAATTGCTGACATTCAAATTGTACAAGGTCTGCCTAAGAGTCTCACAAGAGATGATAATGTGATGATTGCTGTAAAAACTTTTTGTAGTAATGTAAAAAATAATTTTAACTAAAAGGTTTTAATTTTTTTATTTTTTTATTTCGTTAACATAAAATTATTACTTTATTAGATTTTGTAAAAACTTTTAATTTTAAAAAATTAACTAAACGGAGTCATTCCTTATTTCTTTAACTTAAAGATTAATGTTATTAGGAAATTTAATATTTTCATATGTGGGACTAATAAATCACTAGTAAATAATAACTCTTTAACATTAGAAATACAGAACTTATTTTTTCAAAACTATAGTGGCATGACACTACTTGTACATTATAAATACACGACAATTTTTACTTTCTTCGTTGGAATATATATATATATTAATTTCGTTATTTACTCAACGAAGATAAATTCAGTATTCTACCTTAATAACCATAAAATCGAATTCGAATACTTTACATATGTAAGTATTTAGATTGATTCTAAGATAAATGTAAAATGTAATGAACTTTTGTTATAAGATTTTTTAAATCGCATTGCAAAATGTAACTGATATAACATTCTCGTGATTCTCAATCCTAATCTCTGAGGCATCCAAGTATATATAAATGCGCTTGATCTAACTGAACCTTCTCTCCATATAGGTCTCAACATGCAAGCTTTTCAAATTAGTTAGATCATTTTTCTTTTCCTATTCATTTTCTGGTGCCAAAGTTCCTGCAAGGTAAATGCTTATCTTTATTTTTATTTTCAACAATAATAAAAGAGTTGAAAGGGACTGTCTCAACCCTTACCCAAACTCCACGATAAAGTGCCAAAAAAGTGTAGGCTTTTATAACACACCTATCATAGCATATTTATGCTGCAGATTCTGCTTTTTGCACTTACAGTTATATACCCCAAATCCATTACAGCACCACTTTCCTACTTATCCTTACATTTGCAAACCCAATTTCCTTCCCAAAAAGAGTTCTGTTGTTGATGCTAAGAGATTCCAAAAATAATACTGCAAAAAAGTTTCTCCATGTCCTGCATCAGGAAACCAGAAGCTTTGTCCTTCTCTACATAGTGCAGAGACAAACTTTGCTGGCCTCTATATCTATAGACCACGAACTCTAACACCTCCATTCTTGAACTTTGACTTTCTTCCACTGATCTGCTTGCTCCATTCTCCTTTTTTCTTAGGTCTCTATCCTCATCTTTTCCTAGTGCTTTCTTCTAGCCCTTCTTCTTCTGAACTTCTTTTCTTTCTCACTTTTCCTGATCTCTCTCCTTTTCAAATGCTTACCTTCATATACTCTTCTTTCCCATTTTCATTTCTCAATTAATTAGTTTTTATGTTCAGGTTGTGGAAGGTGAAGTTTGAATGGCAGTAATAGGTGGTGCAGCGAGTGGAATAGTTCTGGAAGCACTCACAAGAGACAATTACGAGAACTGGAGTGCTCTTGTGAGAAATTATCTGATGGGTCAAGGTTTGTGGGGTTTTGTGACTTTTGTTCCTGAGATTGGTGTGAAACCTAAAACCGTTTCTGTCTCATGGAAGAAGAAGAATGCCAAGGCTTTGCATATCATCCAGTTAGCATGTGGAAGGGAGATTCTAAGTCAGATTAGAGATGTTAAAACGGCCAAAGAAGCTTGGAACAGATTGGGAGCCTTGTACAGTTCACAGTTAAAAGCTGATTCAGATATTGAACAAGGTAATCACTTCCATTCGTGCTTAGTTAAGAAACTTCACTTCTATGTTTCAAGAACAAAACTCTTTTTTTTAAACGAACAAGAATTTTATGAGATAAAATCAATTTAATTTTGCAAATCATTATTTGAGATTTTGTTCATATATATTTCTAAAAAAAATAAACATTAGCTACCTTTAGATTTTTTTTTCCGCATTGAATGTATAACCTTTTTGTGTGATTGCGGATAAAAAAACTGTTTAAATGATTAATATTTGTCCAATGAATGGAAGGATATTTTTGTACATTTCTCAAAAAGGATATTTTTACTCCTTTGAAAACTTAGTATACTGCAAAATAATTCGAAGTTGGTTGTACCAAACTGTTTTTATTATAACTTTATTATTAATGAAAATAGAAGTAGCATAAGTTTCTCACATTATATACGTGCTTGCCAACGCATACACTATTTTATTTTAACAAATAATTGTTTCTCCAAAACGTGTACTCATAATCTTGTAGTTATCCGTCTTTAATATATATAATATAATAATCAAAATAGGTCATATCATAACAACATGTATAAGTTAACAATTTATTTTAATACATAAGCTAGGCTAATAAACTCGTATACGGATTAAGTTGTTAAATGGAATACTTCACAAGTTGGTCAAATAAATTATGATATGCTAAAATTGAGTTATCAAATAAATACTGGTAAAACTAGTTTCAATAAGTTAGTTTGTTAAACTATAATAAAGTTAAAAGATTAAAGTTCATACAATTCTCAATTAAACTAGATAAAAAGGCACGAAAAAATTTACGTGAGACAGGAAGATTCATCAATGAGTCCCTCTCGTGTGTTGGGATCTTTTTAGGAAGAAACACTGCAAAGATTTTACCGAAATGAGTAAGATGGTTTGTGTGGCAGGTGTACTTGTGGAGCATAGTCTCCTTCAAAATAAACCGTTGTACAGATATGTGGAGAGCGATGAGTGGAATGATGCAAAAGCAATAATCAACAATGACGACACCGCCATATTTTCCACCTCCTTTACAGGAAAAACCGTTCTTCATGTTGCAGTAATAGCTGGCCACCTACACATTGTGAAGAATTTGGTCAAGTTAGGGAAAGATAAGTTAGTTAAAATGCAAGACAACTTCGATTACACGCTCTTTCTCTCGCCGCGGAATTAACTGGAAACGTAGAGATTGCAAAGTGCATGGTAGAGAGGAAGGGAGGGCAGAAGCTTTTAATTATGAAGACCAAAGGTGGTGAAATTCCTATTCTTCTTTCTGCTGCTAAGGGCTACAAAGAGATGACTCGCTATCTCTACTCTCAGACTCCGTTGGAAGCGTTTGTGGACAAAAATTCCCACACTGGAGTTTTGCTTCTTGCACGATGCATCACTGCTGAAATATTTGGTAAGCAATAACTCTTAGTTAACTATATATAATGGAGTTTCTCACACTATTGAACGTGTGGTTGGTGTTGGTTTGATGGAATAGATGTGGCTTTGAGTTTAATCCATCGCATCCCACACCTCCCTCTAACCCATGAATCCGATGATGGACTAAGGCCCTTATATGCATTGGCACACATGCCTTCTGCATTCCCTAGTGGCACTGGATTTGGACGTCTACAACAACTCATTTATGACAGTAAGTTTTATCATTCTATTCCTCTCTTCTCTGTTCTTATCTTTGAAGTTTCTCACAATTTTGAGCACTTGAGCATGCGATCATGAAGTAACATGGGAGAGGTAGCGGAAGTAAGTAATGCTAATTATCCACTTCAATCCATTTTCAGCTTTAAGATTAGAAAGATTAGAGGTGCAAAACTTTCGTAGAGTAAGAGTTAACTTGTTCGGAATAAGCATTGACTATTGCGGAAAGAGCATTGGGATAGTGGCAGATGATACTGAAGTAGAAGGCCTTCGTGTTGCTCAAGAGGAACACCAATTTAAAACATCCATTACAGGTCTGTATGAATATAATTGCACTCTTTCTCTTTTTTAAGAGTAATAAACAAGAGAGGAAATTCTGTATTTGAAATATATGTCTATTTGGGACTTATTTGAAACAGTTATTTTATTTAAATTTAATAAAATTATTTACATGAGTTATTTTCAATTTATTTTGACAAAATTTCTCTTTAAAAGTTTACTTAAAATAAACTGTTTTCATTTTTCACCGAATTAGTATAAATGCTTACCTAATGAGGAGACCCATTTTTCCAATTCATGTTTGTTTTACTATTGTTAAAATCAATTGAAAACCAGAAAAGAAACTCTTCTCATATCTCGATTTCTTACAATTTTACATTAATTTAATTATTTTTATTTTCTACATTAATTTTTTATTATCAATGAACATAAATTTATTATAATTTAAAGCTAATTATTTTTACATGTTTAGTTTGAACTTCTGTACGTATTTTGAATGTTATAAATCTATAAATAATAATTTATTTATTTATAGTGTTATAAAAACTATGATGTTATATTTAATTTAAATTATTTGATGTATTTACTTATTATTATTATTATTGTTATTTTACTTATACTGATTCTACTGTGATTCAATTACGAAGTATTAAATTTTCAACTATAGTGTTTAATTAACTAATTTTTAAAAGTATAACTCACATGTATCATTCTCCCTCCTCATTTCTTCTTTCCATTCACAGACTTAAAAAGTAGTTCGATCATTACTCAGTCTATTTCCTCAATTGTTTCTTTAGGAAGACTCTGTGAACTGGCTTTGAATTTTCCTCCCATAAGGCTTTTAGGTACGTGTGTCCCATTTCTTTCAGGGATCCTGTGCCCTAGCATCAAATATATAAGTGTTTTAGTTCTTTCTTTCTTTGTTTTGCAGGTCGAGTGCTTATATTCGTTTATCTGTTATTTCAAAATCACATACTGTTAAAGTTCTCAGCTGGTACGTCAGCATACATTGAATTTATTTTGTTTCTCATGTTTTCTCCTCATTTTATTAAATTGCAAGGCAAAAATGTTCTTTCATCTTGTATTATTTATTTAAAAAGATTCCTTTTAATTAATATCTTATTCTTATATAATGACTTGATTATCCCAGGAATCAGAGAAATATACCAACAGAAAAAGACCCACCTTGTAGTTCTTGAAATTCTGAACTGCATGTGCGATAGAGTTTCAGAGTACGAGGAATCTCAGCTGCGAGAGGCTTCAGCGTACGATGCAATGTTGCAGGCCGCGAAGTTTGGAATTATTGAGTTCATAGATAAGATGAGGAAGACGAACCCTGACCTCTTGTGGGCCATTGATAGAAACAAGAGAGGCATATTTTCGCATGCAATTCTGAACCGTAGAAAAGACGTGTTCCGACTCATAAACAGTCTCAATGGACGGAAGGAGATAATCAGATGCAGTGCAGACGTGTTTGGCAACACCCTCTTGCACTTGGCAGCGTATTTAGGGCCTTCCTCTGATCTTGATAAGAGAGCCGGTGCTGCTCTCCAAATGCAAAGAGAACTTCAATGGTTCAAGGTTATTTTATTATTCACTTCCTCTATTTCATAACTTGATGGAAGGAAGAGATAGATAGAAAACTGATAAATACAATAAATAATGTGAAAAAAGTGAAAAATTAGTCAAATATGTTTGATTATTATAATATGATGATGATAATTTATTAACGCAGGTTGTTGAGGAAATTGTGCACCCCAAGTGCAAGGAAGAGAAAAATGGAGACGGTAAGAAGCCCCGTGAGATCTTCAGTGAAAGTCACGGGGAGATGTTGAAAGCTGGTGAAAAATGGGCCAAGGACACAGCTAGTTCTTTCACCCTCGTAGGTACTCTGATAATCACTATCATGTTCGCTGCGGCTTTCAGTGTCCCCGGAGGAAGCAACCAAGACACTGGGGTACCTATCTTCTTTCGCGACCAGATATTCACTTTATTCATCATAGCAGATGCTGTCTCGCTCTTTACATCTTCCACCTCGGTCCTCCTTTTCATTGGGATCCTTACCTCTCGTTATGCTCAGAAGGATTTCCTGAAGACGTTGCCTTTGAAGTTACTTTGCGGTCTCGTGGCCCTTTTCTCGTCTGTGGTGTCAATGATGGTAGCATTTTGTGCTTCGCTTGCTATGATGCTGCAGGGTAATCAGCGGTTGGTAATAGCAGCTATGTCGCTTGGGACTATTCCTGTTATTGTCCTAGTACCCTCACAGCTTCGCCTCTTTCTTGAGATTTTCAATTCTACAATGCATGCAAGATATATCAAGGGAAGGAAACCTTCATTGTAAGTGCCAAATTAACTGATCTGGGTCGTTGGAGCTGAGTCCTTTAGTGTCTTCACAGATATCATGAAGGGAACCTCCGCTTGAGTACTAAATTTTTTGGTTTCATAATCATGCAAATTGGACCAGCTCAGGTATTTGTTTGGAGTGATTAATTCCGAAACCCAACAATCATTTATCATTATGTTAAAAAATATTATTAAAGAAAAACAAAATATATAGTACACGCAATATGATATATTAGGTCAAAACTCATACATTATAATAAAACATTTGTGTTGTTTCATAAATACATGGTTTGATCTTAATGTTTATTTTTCTTTATAGAGTTTAAAATGATATCAAACTTTTACAAACCTTTCTTCTAAATTTATTTTCATTGTTTCTTCTCTTAGTTTTTTTAGCTCGATAAACCCATTGTTCGGAGGATTTTTTTTGTGTGTAAAACCTTTCTCCTAGGTTCGCTTATACTATCTCAATGCCATCTTTTAAGGTTTTTTTCCCTCTTAGCTATTTTACTTCCACTATTGAGTCACCTAGTGGTCTTCTATTCTCGACTAATTTATCTCTAGAAACATTTGAATTTATCAAATGGTGTCCAACACACGGATCAACTAGTAACTATTTGTCTCTCACTACAATAAATTGTCCATTTACAAATCGAATATTAGATACAAATCCAAATTTGTATGTAAAGTGAACATTATATACAAGTATTTACATATGAATTAAATCCGTATGTAAAAATAAATATGCTTACATACAAAGAATAAAAATATTACATACAGATTTTTCCGTAAGTCAAAAGTGATTATATATGGATATTTAATTCAGTATGTATATAGACATTACATATAATTTTTTTTATGTAAGCCAATAGCGATTACATACAGATTTAATCGGTATGCAATTTTGGTGTCATACGAAAATAATTACATACGAATTGTATCCGTATATAAAGTATTACATACAAAATATTTTTAATAATTGTAATAATAATAATATTGATATTAATGATAATATTGATATTAATATTTTTATTAATATTAATGATAATAATATTAATATTAATGAAAATATCTTGAACGCTAGAGTTCTTGCGAGGTGTATCTGATATGCTGATTTGCTATCACTTTTTTTTTAAGAATACTGATGTTAAAGAGCAGCCTATTAGTGGATCCCGGAACTTGCTGGTTGGGAAAGATAATTGTAGTGTAAATTGGGTGGAAACCGGTTGGGATGAGTGCAAACTTCAAAGCACACTCAAGGCTTATGTTATGTGAAGTTTTGTAGGATACACTTATCTCAATATGGATGTGAGATTGCTATAGAAGTCTTTGGAGTGGAGTCAAGCGGAAGGAGAATAGGCGCTTAATCTGCTTATGGCAGGTTAATTAACCTCAAGTTTGGAGATGCTGGCACAGGAATAAAGCAGTAGAAAAACATGTTTATAGGTTTTTATGTAGTCTGGAGTAGGCTCTGTTGTATTCCCCTGCAATGTCAAGCTCTGTTGAAGGGAACTGGGTAGGAGAGGCATCGTGTGGTCTTGCTTTATCTGGTGATTGGAAGATGAAGGAAGTAAGTGAATCCGTGGGCAGGTGCTAAGCTTTTAAGCAGATAGTTGCAACTACACTTCTGGTTTTGTGTTTTTTAGCAGCACGCTGCAACTGTCCGGTTGGTTATGATTCAGGATAAGCTCTGTTTATTGTTGCAGATAAAGAAACCTTTTCTGCCTTTGGCTTCTGGGATTTTTGTGCCTTTATTGTTGCTTCCAGCTACAAACATTTTGTTGAACTCTATATTATGGACCGGCTATTCTGTAAATGCACCTATTTAGCGATGGTAGCAGTATCCGGTGGCTGCAGCATTATTCATAATTGTTAGTTGGGATTTTTCTCCAATCACATACTTTTATATTCTGCAGAAAGTGCAATCTGGTGTGTACAAGGTAATTATTGAGTAGTTAAGTAGGGAGAGGTGTTGGTGGTTTGGCACGTTCCAGCATCCGTGTTTTGATAATAATCATAATTGTTTTTTTGGCACAAGAGGTGAGACAATTAGAATGAAGACCTATGATGCACTCAAGCTGCATAACTATTGTGTGGTGTCTACGAATTAATGCTAGGTAGCTATTGTCCAATTGGGTTGGTAGAAGCTAATCAAGGGGAATCACGATTGTATAAGTTATAGATCACATTGATATTGTTTCCTTTCACATGTTGCGTTTTAAAAGTCCTAAGCCTTGTATATGTGGAGATGTTACGTATATATGTAAATTAAAACATGAATAAAAGTACAATTAAACAATTACAATAATGTTCACATACAAATCTTATCATATCATGATTCTCACACAATCAAGAAGGAATATGCACTTACTTTGATCCATGAGTGATCCTATTTGAGCAGTTACTTTATCTCCTTTGTCTCAATCTATCTCTTAACAATTCCTTTCTTGTCACACACTTCCGTGATGGTTAACACTGAGACAACTATTATTTGCAGAGACAGAACCCTATTGACCTTAATTCCCAATCTCCATCATCAGATGTTAGGTTTTCATTAGGTATATCATCAGATATATATTTCTCGCATTAACCGATGGACCTTTAATTCTATCATTATTATTAAATCATATTCGGGTCCAAAGCCCAAACTTTAAGTCATGTGAGTTACTTTATAGAAATTAATTTACATAATTTCTTACCTTCTCCCACTTGACTCATATGAGTTATAATACTTTCATGATTTAATAATTACATAAATGCGCATTTAAAATGTCTTATGTAAATTGGTTCTATCATTAATGCACATTTCCTTCCATGTACTACTATATCATTATTTTTCTCCTTAATATGACTTTATAGTGAGAAATCCATAATATGTTCAAACATAATGTCATTTTCATCAATAACAACACAATTTGTTTTCCACAACATAATTTACATGCATATACATAAAGTAGAAAACATAAATTTCAGAAACTTTATTTATCAATGAGCTCAGAGTGTCAAATAAGCATTAATAACAACATTCATCATTCAGTAGTAGACATAATGCCCATATTTACAACATGACCAATAAATGTTTTGAGCGGTAACCATTTTGTTAAAGGGTCGCAATCATAAGATCAGTGCTAATATGTTCTATTGACACTCTATGTTTATAAACTTCTTTAACGACAAAGTAGTTCAATTCCGTATGTTTAGCACCTTTGGAATACTTGTCGTTTTTAGAAAAGAAGACAGTTGTGGAGTTATCACAATAAATTCTCAGCGGCTTGGCAATACTATCAACTATTCCAAGTCCTGAAACAAAATTTCGCAACCAATTAGCATAAATTGTGGCCTCAAAGCATGCCACAAATTCAGCCTCCATGGTGGATGCAACAATGACTGTCTGCTTCGCACTTTTCCATAAAATCGCTTCGGCTAAAAGATACACATAACCAAATGTAGACTTTCGTGTATCCACACAGCCAGCAAAATCTGAACATGTATATCCAATCACCTTAAGATGATCATATCTTTTATAAGTAAGCATGTGATCCTTCGTTCCTTGTAGGTATCTTAAAACTTTCTTTGTAGTTTTTCAATGACCCAATCCTGGATTACTCTGGTATCTACCAAGCATACCAACTGCTAAACTAATATTTGGTCATGTACAAGTTTGAGCATACATTAAACTCCCAACAATAGATGCATAAGGTATATTCTCCATTTGTTTCCGTTCCAAATCATTCTTTGGACATTGCATAGACTAAATTTGTCTCATTTTTGTATTGGAACAGGAGATGTTGAACATTTATCCATTCTGAATCTCTTTAAAACTTTATTAATATATGCTTTCTGAGACAAACATAGAAGTCCTTGTGATCTATCACGAAATATTTCTATTCCTATCACATAGTATGCCTCACCCATAACTTTCATCTCAAAGTTATTAGAGAGAAACTTCTTAGTCTCACTTAATAGACCAAGATCATTAGTTGCAAGCAAGATATCATCAACATACAGAATCAAGAATATAAACTTGCTCCCACTGACCTTCAGATATATACACCGATCAACGATGTTTTCCTTAAATCCAAATGACACAATAGTATCATTGAACTTAAGATACCATTGTCTAGAAGCCTGTTTAAGCCCGTATATTGATTTCTTAAGTTTACACACCATGTGTTCTTTTCCTTCTTCAATGAACCCCAATGGTTGGTCCATATAAACATCATCTTCTAAATCCCCATTCAAAAAGGCAGTTTTGACATCCATCTGATGCAACTCAAGATCATATTGAGCTACTAACGCCATGATAATTCTAAAGGAATCTTTCTTAGAAATAGGTGAAAATGTTTCCTTATAACCAATGCCATCCTTTTGAGTAAAACCTTCGGCAACAAGTCGAGTCTTGTAACGTTCGATATTGCCATGAGAGTCACGTTTAGTCTTAAAGACCCTTTTACACCCGACTCTCTTGCATCCTTCTGGCAATTCTATAAGGTCTCATACATCATTATTTGCCATTGATTTAAGCTCATCTTTCATGGCATCTAATCACTTATCAGAATTATCATCATTGATGGCGTCTGAAAATGAAACTGGATCATTATCAATACTTAAGTCATTTTTTGACTCTTATAGATAAACCACATAATCATTCGAAATAGCTTACCTTCTTTCTCTTTGAGATCTTCTTAATTCTATTTCTTGAGGTTGTTCTACTACAGGTTCATTGTTAACCTCGTGATCATTAATTTGTTGTTCTTCATCCTCGTTGAGTGGTTCAACTACATTAGGAACAACAATACTTGAAGTTGAAGTACTAGTCAAAGGAACTTGTACTCTGACTTCCTTAATCTCCACATTTCGTGAAGTATCACTCCCACTGGTTTCACCATTTTCAATGAACCGTGCATTTTCAGATTCTACAATTCTTGTGCTATGGGTAGGACATTAAAACATATACCATTTTGACTTTGCTGGATAACCAATGAAATATCCACTGATTGTTCTTGCATCCAATTTCTTTTCTTGCGGGTTGTATCTTCTAACTTCTGCCTGACATCCCCAAACATGCTGGTGTCTCAAACTGAGTTTCCTTTCTGTCCACGATTCAAAAGGTGTCTTTTGAACTGCCTTACTAGGAACCATATTCAACAGATACATGACAGTTTTTAAAGCATACATCCACAATGAAACAAGTACAGTTGACTTACTTAACATGCTCCTAACCATATTCATTAAGGTTCGATTACGCCTTTCTGAAACACAATTTTTTTGTGGTGTACCTAGCATTATGTATTGAGCACAAATACCACGTCTCTCAAGGAACTTAGCAAACGGATCAGGATGTTGTCCACTTTCATCATACTTTCCATAATATCCACCACCTCTATCTGACCTGACAATTTTCACCTTTCTGTCTAATTGCCTTTCCACTTCATTTATATAAACTTCCAAGGCATTCACTGCTTGCGATTTTTCATGCAGTAAATAGACATAACCATAATGTGAAAAATCATCAATAAAGGTGATAAAATATCTTTTTTTATTGAAAGAACTTGCATCAAAAAGTCCACATATATCAGTGTGTATAATTTCAATAAGTTGAGTACTTCTTGTGGCTCCCTTCTTTGTGTGTTTTTGTTTGTCTGCCTTTAATGCAATCAACACATACATTCAGATCAGTAAAATCCAAACTTGGAAGAATTTCATTCTTTACCAATCTCTTCATCCTTTCTTTGGAAATATGTCCCAAACGTTTGTGCCACAAGAAAACAAAACATTCATGCACTAAACTACGTTTAGTGCCAAGATTATGATGCGAGGTCATAAGAGTTTCAAAATATAAATTATCAAGATTCAATCTATATAATCCATCATAAAGAGTACCAGATCCAATAAAATAGGTACGCTGATATATACTGAAACATCCATTTCCAAATTTAAAAGAGTATCCAGCAACATCAAGTTTAGACAATGAAACTAAATTCCTAGATATAATAGGTACATAAAAAGTATCCATCAAGTCTAAATAAAATCCAGTGTCGAGGATTAAACGATAAGTCTCGACTGCTTCCACTGGAACCTTCTCTCTATTTCCCATGAAGACAAACTTTTCATTTGGCTTTATGATTCGGGTTGAAAGGAAACCTTGCATCATGTTAGAAACATGAGTTGTGCATCCAGAATCAATCCACCAAGAATTATGTGGAACTTCAGTTATGTTTGATTCAAAACATACATAATAATTATTCATGGTGGTTGATGTACTCATTAATGTCTCAACAAGAGACTTATCATCTTTTTGAGAGCGCTCTTCCACAAATTTCATAAATTCTTTTGCATTCTCGATTTTGGGAAGAGCAGACTTAATATTGTTTGCTATGCTCATTCGCATAAACATCATGCTAAGTCTATTTGACTTTTCCCAAGCCCTATAATGAGCTTTCTCCTCATTGTTATTATCATCAGTAATAGCAACAAGTTTCTCAATTCGAATGGCCAAATCAAGATCCAATACATCTAAATGAAATTGGACTTTTTCACTCCAGTCAAAAAAATTTAGACCATTAAAGACTGAAACAGACGTAGCTTGCGAATGTAAGGCTACAGGAACAGATACTGCAATCACACATGCTTAACATTAATACTTCGAGTCATAAACTAAACATACAATACAGATTCAGAAAACATCCTGATGCTAATACACATATGTATACTAATGTTCTCCTTTGGGAGATTCATTAATACACAAAACATAATGATGCTAATAGTATTAACTTTATTTGGCAAGATATATGCATTAACTAGAAACACTTGTTATCTTTGGATATACAAGCAAAACTAATAACACATACTCACTACCAACAATCATATCTATTAATTATACGGACAACTAATCAACCTTTGGGTGATCCAAAAATGTCTTATAATAATGAATTTTCATTTACCCATATTTAAATAATTGAAATAAAATTTATCAATAATATGGAATTAAATAAAACTTAAAGATTTGATTGTGATTAACAAACCTATCATACAAATAATTCCAAAAATTATATCATTAATTGAAATAAAATTCATCCATAATTTGGAATTAAATAAAACATAAAGATTTGATCACTTTGGTGATTACAAATCTATCATACAAATAATTCCAAAATTTCAATTTAAAATTGAATGCTTTCAATTTAAAATTGAATGCATAAAGAAAAAAATTAATTTTCCATTTCTCACTAATTAAATTACATTATAATATAATAAAACTTTAATTAAAATTTGATAAAATCATTAATAAAATAAATGACGACGTAAGGTGCAGGAATGAATTCATGCATTTCATTAATTGAATTCTTTTCATACATTCATTTCATTATTTTATATTATAATATAATAAAATTTGGAAAATAATTTAATTAAACTTTAACAAAAACATTAATAAAATTGATAACGTAAAGTTGAAGGAATTAATAACCTAAGGTGCAGATAATTCATACATGAATTTAATTATATTATATTATAATATTTTGAATCCAACATTTGGTCACATTCCAATTCCGTGAGAACCTGGACCCTCCCTGCCATTACATCATCCATGCCAAGGCTGATATTTCCACACACCAAAAAAAAAACTGATGACATAAGGTGCGGTGAATTAGCGGTGAATTAATTCATACATGCATGAGTCAAGTGCACCATCATTCACCGTATTGCAAACCTAGAACCATTCTTGAGTCAAGTGCACCATCATTCACCGTATTGCAAACCTAGAACCATTCTTTTGGAAGACAATCATGCAACCAAAAGCATATGTTTCTACATTAGCGTAAAGGGTTCACTTTCCCTCTTCAACCCCAACGTCGCACCAGGCCGATTAGGGAGACCACCATCGCGCCTCCCGCCACGAACCATCGCGTTAGCCACTACACGAACAATCGTGCGAACCACCGTGCCGCACCAGACTTCAACCCCAATGTCATCGTGTCCTAAGCCACGTTCACTGCACCCTGGGCTTAACTCGATCCTTACACATCCACGGTCACCGCACGAACCACTATGTTCCTTGACGACAACCAGGTCGCGGCCACCTGCGTTGTCGACTACAAATATGGGTGGTGATGGAGAGGTGCACGCCGACAACGAGAGAGGCTGCGCGAGCGACGGTGCCTTGCGGTTCCGCGTCGACAACGACTCCAATAATGGGTTCGAGTACAGGGTGTTAACGTCGTTAATAGCGTTGGGTGCATATTAGGTTCTGTTATTGAAGAATGAAAACTTTGATCCATAAACCCTAGTTTTAAAATTAGGGTTCTTCAATTGGGATTAATTAAATTAGGAACAAAATTAGGGTTCTTAAAATTATGGAAAAACATTAATGGAGAATCACAAAATGAGCAATTTGACTCTGATACCATATGTAAATTAAAACATGAATAAACGTACAATTGAACACATACAATAATGTTCATGTAAAGAACTTATCATATCATGATTCTCACACAATCAAGAAGGAATATGCACTTACCCTGATCCATGAGTGATCCTATTTGAGCAATTACTTTATCTCCTTTGTCCTAATATATCTCTTAGTAATTCCTTTCTTGTCACACACTTTCGTGATGGTTAACACTGAGACAACTATTATTTGCAGAGACAAAACCCTATTGACCTTAATTCCCAATCTCCATCATCAGATGTTAGGTTTTCATTAGGTATATCATCATATATATATTTCTCACATTAACCAATGGGCCTTTAATTCTATCATTATTATTAAATCATATTCGGGTCCAAAGCCCAAACTCTAAGTCATGTGAGTTACTTTATAGAAATTAATTTACATAATTGCTTACAATATAAAGTGAGTTTTAGATGTAAAGTGAGTTGTTAATGTGACCCATGAGTTTTAGACGTAAAGTGAGCAGTGAGTGTAACCCACTGCTTTCACCACTTAGCTACATACATATAAATACATATTGTAATCATGGAAAGAAATAATGATAATACACATTTTACTCACCTCTAGATTCTTCCTCTTTTTTCTCTTCTATATGCCAAACCGATTCTCGATTCTTCTCCTCTTCTCTGTGCGGAAACCCTGATTGGGTTTTCTTCCTGCAATCTTTATCTTCAGTGCCCTTTGCAAGGAACCCTAGATCCTATTTTGTTTCTATCAATTGGTATCAGGTTGGTCTTTTGGAGGACTTGTGACTATGGTCGATGCTACACGTTCCGCTCAGGCCATGAAAGACATGGAAGATCGTTTGTCAACACGCATGGATTCTCAGTTTATCGAATTAGCTAAGTCAGACACCATCCAAGATTTGATGAAACAAAATAAGGATGCCAAAAACCTCAATTTGGAACCAGAGTTAGTCGCGCACATAGGGCGTCATTCTTCTTCTTCATACGTCTGCGGTACCTGTTTGGCTAGAATCGACTTTCCTAGATTTAATGGAGATAACGTCATCCCTTGGATCCATCAATGCGACAATTATTTCTTGATCGATAATACCCCGGACGAATTTAAAGTGAAATTGGCTATTGTTCATTTGGAAGGTAAAGCTTTGCAGTGGCACACGACTTTAACTAAGACTTTTCCCCATTCTTCTTTATTGTCGTGGTCTGATTTTACTAAACGATTGATCAAACGATTTGGCAATATATGTGATAATGGCAGAACTCATGAGGCTACGATAAAGGAATTTCGTGACTGAGTATCATGAAGAATTTGATTCAATTATTACAATATTGAATCTTTCTGATACTTATGTTTTAAGATGTTTTCTTGGTGGTCTCAAGAAAGATATACAAATGATTGTCAGAATGTTTCAGCCTCCAACTGTGAGTCGGGCTTTTGCCCTTGCAAGGATGTATGAGGTTGCTACTTTTGTCTTTAATTCTAACAAGAATCCAAGAGGAGTATTGGGTCCTGCACCGACGTCTCCAAGGGGGTCTCAACCAAATTCACATACCCAGCACAAATTTCAGAGAAACCTTACACCGGCATACATGTCAGAGAGGATAGTGAAAGGACTATCCTATTCCATGTAGCATAGTTTGGTTCATAAGAAATTGCAAATTCATGTGATGGAGATGGACAACGATGACATTACCGTTGAGGACACTGCCGGTGAGGAGGGGGAGCCAACACAGTCGGTTGAACCACAAATTTCTATTAATGCTTTAACGGGGGTAACATGATTTCGAACCATGAGAATTACGGGATATTATCAGAGAAAACCAATGCACATTTTGATTGACAGTGGCGGTACCCACAATTTCTTATATGCTCAAGTTGCTAAAAAATATGGGTGTACAATTGAACAAATGCAGCCTTTGAATGTTGTGGTGGCGGATGGATCTAAAATCTCAATTTCTTTTATGGTCAAGAATTTCAAGTGGACTATTCAGCATACCACTTTTATAGCATATATGTTTTTACTTCCCTTGGGGTGTTGCGACTTGGTATTAGGCATTGAATGACTAATACAACTAGGAGATATCATATGGAACTTTGATAACCTTACTATGGAGTTTAGAGGAGCGACAAAAAATAAGGTAAAAACTGTTAAGAAACAATAGTTTTGTAAAACATTAACTGATGGAGTGCACCTCTCGTTGATGCAAGTAGCAGATGAAACATGAAATTTATCACAGTCCTTAACAACCCATGCCCACGCCCAGGTGGACCATTCAGGATTACCACTTGAAGTAGAATACTTGAAGAGTTTCAAGATGTGTTTCAAGAACCCACTCAATTACCTCCATTCAGGACAAGACATGATCACCAAATAACCTTGAGTCAAGGAGTAGACCCAGTAAATAGGAGACCATATAGGTACCCAAAAAGACATTATTGACAAACTTATACATGAATATTTGAGGTATGGAATCATTCAGAACAGCAGTAGCCCTTATGCAAGTCCAGTAGTGCTAGTGGGAAAGAAAGATGGATCATGGCAATTATGCGTGGACTACAGGGAGTTAAATAAGGGTACAGTAAAAAACAAGTTTCCTATTCTCTTAGTTGATGACTTGTTAGATGAACTTAAAGGCTCCACAATCTTTTCGAAAATTGACTTGAGAGCAGGGTTCAATCAAGTCAGAATGGACCCTGCATATATATGGAAAACAACATTTAGAACACACTCAGGACATTATGAATACTTGGTAATGCCCTTTGGGCTCACGAATGCACCTGCTACTTTTCAAGGACTCATGAACACAATATTTCAATAGGTTTTGAGGAAATTTTTATTAGTTTTTGATCCTGCCTGTTGACCAGGACGCAAGAAACTTGCCTCGTCAAATCTGGATCGACTTTGCACCGTGTTAGCTTCCGTCCTTCACCTTGATTCACCTCAAGAACCTGCAAAAGACAGAACGGCGCCGCTGCGGCCGATCACGCTCCGACGCCCAAGTCAGCGACTGAACCACCAAAATACTAAGAGAAAACTAAGAACTTCAGGAACCGTGCAAAATTCTCTCTCAGCGTACTCAAGTTCTCGCAAGCGTAAAAGAAGTATTCTAAAACGCGCGTACCTCAGAAGTTCGTTAGGATCCCTTATATACCTGTGCATTTTCTCTCTCCTGACAGTTACACATCTGGACACGTGGCTCGTATCCAGCTGTACACGTGTCACCATCTGGAGCATCCTTGACTTGGGCGTCACTTCTTACTCTTTAGGCTTATTCGACTAAGTTATCCATGCAAGGAGTAACTCGGTGTATAGCTGCCTTGGAGCGCGATCTCTTCTGTGTGGCGAGTACGGGTGTCTTCATACACACCTTCCCTATGGTCTCGCCGGCCGCCATCATGATCTACTTCACTTGCTTCATCGTGCATGCTCGGGTAAGCTGTTCCTCGACCTCAACCTCTGGCTTGCTAGGGAATGACCATCTGACGACTTCATCCTCTGCTTCGAAAGCCTGGAACAAGCTTCCCTGATCCTTCGGCGATGTCCTCCTTTCGGCGATCTCTGATCACTTGGTCGTCTGGGTTTGCATCCGGCGACTTCATCACAAACCTGGTGACCGCCGGTTTAGGTATGCTAGAGATCGGAGCACGCCAACTTAATGACTAACGACTACATGAGCCCCCCGACTTCCTTCCCTTCTGCCAGCCAGGTGCCCCGTTCAACACGCCTATATAATAGCTTGCTGCCACGTCATCACTTCCAACTACCTGGGCGGTACAGTTTTCTTGGATGATATTCTCATTTATAGTAAGAATTTGACGGAACATCTCGAACAACTGCGACAAGTCCTGGTAACCCTTAGACTCAATTCTTTATTTGCTAAAAGATCTAAGTGTTATTTTGTGGTGGATAGTGTGGAATACTTGGGACATATCATATCGGGTAAAGGTGTTTCTACTTATTCTAATAAAATTGCAGCCATTGTCAACTGGCCTTTACCTCATACCCTAAAGCAGTTGAGGGGTTTTTTGGGGCTAGCTGGTTATTATAGATGATTTGTTAAAGGCTATGGAGTCATCACTAAACCCTTAACTAATATGTTAAGAAGAGACAATTTTACATGGACTGATATAACTGTACAAGCTTTTGACAAGCTGAAAACATTAATGAGTAGCACACCAGTTCTGGCCTATGAGGCTCAGACACTTCTCTTAAATGGCGTATCCGTGTCGGACACACGTATCGGTATCGACACTTGTAGGACACTTATCAGTGAAGTATTCAATCAAAAAAATATTTGTTGGATTTTTGAAAATTCTAGCACGGTTCTAACACAATTTTAAAAGGTATAAATACAATAATTTTTTAAAAACTCAAATTTATTGTATAAATTTTTATTGTGATTATAAAAATAAGGAACAAATTCTTTTGAACCCGTCATGAAAAATATATTCATGCTCCCAAAAGAATCTCAAACATACTTTTGCACATAAATATTTATTTTCAATTTATATAATTCAAATATAATATATAGATCCGTATCCCCAGAAAATAAAATAAATTTTGTAGTGGGTGGGAATCGAAACCAAATTCCTTCAGTAACTACACTAGCCAAATTCTTTAGTATTATTATGATTTTTATAATACTTATTATTATTAATAATATGAATAATCTGAATAATAAGAATAATAAGAATAATGTGAATAATATGAATAATAAGAATAATATGAATAATAAGAATAATATGAATAATCTGAACAATATGAATAGTATAAATAATATTTAAAAGATAAATAATATTAATAATATGAATAATAATATTAATAATATTAATAATATTAATAATATTAATAATATTAATAATATTTATAAAATGAATAATATTAATAAAATGAATAATATCAATAATATCAATAATCTATACTTATATATAAAGGGGATTTCCTCTTGAACTGCTCTCAAATTTTTTCCTATTTTATCTTTAGATTAATATTTGGTTTTATTTCATTATTTTGGTTATTGCATCATTTTCTACTTTTTAAAAATATTTGAAATAGATTATCAATTTTGAATCGAAAGATATGATTTATTTTGAAATTGTATAAATGAGGGAGTGTATGTTAAAATTATGAGAGAGAAACAAATATTAGGAAACGTGAGTAGTGGCCAAAGTAGTGGCAACAATTTTGAAATGTAACATCTTCTTTTAACTCCCCACTTCTTGTGTTAACCTCCACGATTCCCCTTTAACGGTTAACTCCTTATTTTAAATCCTTTAACAATGCTCCCCCTTTAACTCTTTATTTTAAGTCACTAACACCCAACCTTCTCAAGAGAAATTATTACTTTTATTACTTTTATTCTTTTTGTTAGTATATTTCCTCTTAACGGAGAGTGACGAAGACGAAGAAGAGTTCCATGGACTTATTGGAAAGAAGGCTTAACATACGCAATTCAGAGGTACCATCACTGAGTCAGCCACCTAATTGAAAGGGAGACACGCGAAACTCCGTGACTCGATCATTGGTGCACGCTACTCCGCTCCAATCGGTGCACGCTACTGCCGCTTACTAATGTCATAACAACTCTCCTTTCTATTTTTTTTTTTGTTTCTGTTTGGTTCTTTTATAATAATTTATTATTTACATCTTTGTATTCCCTTTCTATCTTTTTTTCGGTTCGTTTTTCTATAATAATTTATTATTTACGTCTCTCTCTTCTCTTCCCTTTTTATCTTTTGTTTTCTTTCTGTTTGTTCTTCTATAATAATTTATTATTTACGCAAGACTTAACATACGCAATTCAGAGGTACCATCACTGAGTCAGTCACCTAATTGAAAGGAGATAGGCACAACTCCGTGTTGGTTATTCAGATTTTATTATTATTAATTCTGATTTTATTACCCTTAAACTATTTTACCGTTATATTGCATTAATGGTCATTTTACAGGCCTGTTAGTATTTCTATCTTATAGCTTCCAGTAATTGTAATTTTATTATATATATGATTGAGTAAATCAAAATGAATAAGATGAGTTTTGCAATTTTGTGCAATTACGTTCAATCAGTTGCTACAACATTTTGCCTTCTCTTATTTCCTTCCATTAATTCCTACAATTGGTATCAAGAGCTAGTCTGTTATCATGAACTTTACCCAATTATCAGTCCCTATCCTTAATGGAAAAAATTACAATCGGTGGTGTGTGCAAATGAGAGTTTTGTTTGATTATCATGAGTTATGGGATGTCGTTGAGAGTAGAGTGTCTGCATTAGCTGATAATGCAATTGAGGCGCAACGAGTAGCGCATGGTGATCAGAAGAAGAAGGACAATAAGGCTTTGTATCTCATCCATCAAGGGATGAATGACGAGACGTTTGAGCAGATAGAAGGAGCAACAACTGCTAGTGAGGCTTGGATCATTTTGTCAACCAATTATAAGGTGATGACAAAATCAAGAGGGTGCGTCTTCAAACCCTAAGACGCCAATATGAATTACTGCAGATGGAAACCACAGAAACTATTGATGTCTATATAAATAAAGTTATTGCCTTGACAAATCAGATGAAGACCAATGGTGAAACACATTCGAAGCAGGCAAAGGTGGAGAAGATTTTGAGATCTTTAACTCCCAGATTTGAACATGTTGTTGCCGGAATTGAAGAGGCCAATGACATTTCAAAAATGACAGTAAGGTTATTGTCTGGTTCTCTACGAGCGCATGAGCAGCGGATGAATGACAATAAGATTGAAAAACCAATTGAACATGCTTTACAAGCACAAGTCTCAATTGGTAGCTCCTATCATGAACATGGTAGCTATTTCAGCAAAGGTCGTGGTGGCCAAAATCATGGAGGTGCTTGGCGCGGGGAACGTGGTCGCGGAGGACGAGGAGGCATTTATAATAAATCAAATGTTGAGTGTTATAATCATGCTGCCAATTGTGCTCAAGAAGAAAGTAATCACGAACAAGATGAAGAGGATCATGCAGTACTAATGGCAACCACATCAAATGAAACTCCAAACAATCAGACTTGGTATTTGGATACAGGTTGCACAAATCACATGTGTGGTAAGAAGGAGTTGTTTGCAGATTTGGATGACTCATTTCGCACAAAAGTGAAATTCGGTGATGGCAAGTTCGTTCCGGTGACTGGAAAATGGCGAATTCTTATCACATTGAAGAATGGTGATCACAGGTACATCTATGATGTTTTCTATGTACCTAATATGAAAAGTAATTTGTTGAGTATGGGGCAGCTGGCCGAGAAGGGTTATGTGATGCACATAGTTAAAAATAAATTATCAATTTTTGATAAAAAAAAGGTAGTTTGATTCTTAAATCTTTTTTATCAAAAAATCGCATGTGTCCAGTAGATATTCATATGGGTGATTTCAAGTGCTTGAATGCAATAGTGAATAATGAATCGTGGTTATGGAATTTACGCTTTGGGCACTTAAATTTCCAGAGTTTGGAAAATCTTTCCAAAAAAAATTTAGTGAATGGTTTACCCCATATTCATCACCCTGATCAATTGTCTGAGGCTTGCATTTTTGGAAAGAATCACAAGATACCATTTGTTAAGGAGTCTTGGCGTGCAAAATTTCCTTTGGAGCTTGTTCATACAGATGTTTGTGGCTCGATGAACATATCATCAGTTGGAGGTAATAAGTATTTTTTAACCTTTATTGATGATTTTTCAAGGAAAACCTGGATTTATGTATTGAAGAGCAAGGATGAGGTATTCTACTACTTTAAAATATTTAAAGCATTTGTTGAAAGAGAGAGTGGCAGACAAATTAAGATGGTGTGTAGTGCTGGAGGAGGTGAGTACAAGTCTAATGAATTCAAGAGGCACTATGAAGAACTTGGGTTGCAACATAACATAATTTGCCCTTACACACCTCAACACAGCGGAGTTGCTGAGAGAAAGAATAGAACAATCATGGACATGGCGAGGAGCATGCTTAAAGCGAAAGGTATGCCAAATTATTTTTGGGCTGAGGCCGTAACATGTGCGGTATATTTGATAAACAGATCACCCACTCGGAGTGTTGCTAACATAACTCCGATTGAGGCATGGAGCGTAATCAAACCCAATGTGCAACACTTGAAAGTATTTGGGTCCATTACTTATGCCCATGTCCCTAAGACAACAAGATCGAAGTTGGATGATAAGGCAGTGAAGACCATTTTCATTGGTTATAAAAATGGAGGATACAAACTGTATAATCCAATGACAAAGAAGGTGATTATTAGTCGTGATGTTACATTTGCCGAAGATGAGGAATGGCAATGGAATGCAACAACTGAAATGGATTCGAAAAAAAGATATATTTACGTTTTGAATGATGATGTGGAAGATGGAGTCACTCTTGAAGCACCTACAGTTCAACCTGAAGTTGTAGTTCAACCTGAAGCTGTAATTCAACCTGAAGTTGCAACTCCAATTGAAATGGAGCGACCAAGAAGGCAGCAGCGACAACCTGTACACCTTCAAAATTGCGAAGTAAATCTTGATGATGAAGTTGATGACAATGGAGATTTGGTTCATTTTGCTTTTCTTGCAAAATCAGAACCTGTGAGACTTGCCAATGTCATTCAACACCCTAAATGGCAAAAGGCTATGAATGAAGAATTGATGGCGATTGAGAAAAACAATATCATGACTCAAATTGGAAAGGTTGTTCCAAATCAGAATTAAGGGAGGATGTTGGTTATTCAGATTTTATTATTATTAATTCTGATTTTATTACCCTTAAACTATTTTACCTTTACATTGCATTAATGGCCATTTTACAGGCCTGTTAGTATTTCTATCTTATAGCTTCTAGTAATTGTAATTTTATTATATATATGATTGAGTAAATCAAAATGAATAAGATGAGTTTTGCAATTTTGTGCAATTACGGTTCAATCAGTTGCTACAACCTTTTGCCTTCTCTTATTTCCTTCCATTAGTTCCTACACTCCGTGACTCTCCATGACTCGATCATTGGTGCATGCTACTCCGGGTGCACATTACTGCCGCTTACTAATGCCATAACAACTTTCCTTTCTATTTTGTTGTTGTTTATGTTCGTTCTTTTATAATAATTTATTATTTACATCTTTGTCTTCTCTTCCCTTTCTATCCTTTTTTTTTTTTCAGTTCATTATTCTATAATAATTTATTATTTACGTCTCTCCCTTCTCTTCCCTTTCTATTTCTTTCTGTTGGTTCTTCTATAATAATTTATTATTTATGTCTCTCTCTCTCTTCTTCCCTTTTTATTTTTTTTCGTTCTTTTATAATAATTTATTATTTAGGTCTCTCCCTTCTTCCCTTTTTTATCTTTTTTTGTTCGTTCTTTTATAATAATTTATTATTTACATCTCTCTCTCCTCTCCATTAACTATACCAACCTTTTTAAAAAATACCATTATCTTTGAGTTGATCTGAGTTCTAATGGGATCATTCATTTTTTAAATTGTTTTTGTTCAATATTTCTGTAATATAAAAATGTGTATATTTAATTGTTGTATAATAACAGAAACGGTTAGTAGATTTTAACAAATAAATAAATAAATCAATAGATACAAGTTTATTATTTGTTTTTTTAATTTTTTTTATTCGCTATTATTTTGGAATTTTATAGAAAAAGGGTGTTGATTATTAAGGTAGTGTTAAAAAGGGTGTTGATTATTAATGTGTTAAAATAAATAATTAATATATTTTGATGTCATAGATGAAAATCTTTTATTGTTAAAGATCCACTTTTTTTTGTGAGTATCATTTAAAAGTAAAATATTGGTAGGAGAGTGGAGAGATTGGTTACTTTTCTGTTTTAAACTGATATTCTTTTTTATTAAATAAGTATAATTTTAATTTTAAAATTTTATTTTATTTGTTATCACTTAACTGACAGGAAAGTGGAGAGATTAATGCCTTTTATTAGGGAAGAGTGGAGAGGGAGGGGTGAAATGTGAATTGTGAGAGAGAAATAATATAAAAACATCTTAATGTCTCCAAAATTCTAATTTTGAGATTCTGAAATTGTATGGTTGTTCTTCATCACACTTCATCACCCCAACTTCACCAGGTCATCGGTCTACTCCATGCTTCAAAATCCCTAATGTTGAGATTCTAAAATTGTGTATTGCTAATTTTCTTCATATTTCATCTCTTTTATTTATCTTATTTTGCTTTTCTTATTTATCTAATGTATACATTTTATTTTATTTTATTCAATAGAGATGTTTAGTTTATTTTATAAATTAATAACTTCAATTTCTTTACTCATTAAGAATCACATTGTTAAAATATTAAGTTCTTCAATAATATTACATTTGATTTATTGTGATAAAAAAATATAATTATTTTAAACATATTTAATTAAAAATTAATATAAATATAAGTAAAAAAAATTAACACAAATAATAATATATTATTTAATTTGATTAAATTTTGTATTTAATTATATAAAAATAAAAAATGCGGATACACATGCGCGAGAGCGCCCGTGTGCCCACTAGTATTAATAATATCAATAATATCAATAAAATGAATAATATTAATAATATAAATAATATTAATAATATAAATATAATATTAATAATATGATTATAATATTAATAATATTAATATAATATTAATATCATTAATATAATTTATATTATTATTATTAATATAATTTATATTATTATTATTAATATAATTTATATTATTATTATTAATATAATTTATATTATTATTATCATTAACAGAATTTATATTATTATTATTATGAAATGAAATGATTGCCTTTTTCCTATGGAAAACAAGTGATTTTTGTGGTTGTGGACATAGTGAGCAAAGGAAGTAGCACAATCTTATTTTGGCAAGAACTGATGGCGGTGCAAGGAGTTAAGATCCAACTATCTACGAGTTATCATCGACAAACTGATGGACAAACGAAAGTAGTGAATCGTTGTCTTGAGACTTTTTTTAGGTGTATGTGTGCTGAATCACCACAAAATTGGGTAAAATGACTATCCCTGAATGAGTGGTGGTATAATACAACATATCATATTGATACTAAGGCTACACCATACGAAATTATGTATGGAAAACTCCCCCTATACATCTGTCATATTTGCCTGGGAAATCTAATATTGAACTGGTGGACAAAAGTCTTGCAAAAAGGGAGGAAATGCTAAAAGTAATCAAATTCCATTTGAAAAGGGCGCAAGAAAGAATGAAGCAAGTGGCTGATAGACACAAATCTGATAGGAAATATGAGATTGGTGATAGAGTTTATGTGAAGTTGCAGTCCTACAGACAAATTTCAGTGAGCTTTAGGCCTAATGCCAAATTAAGCCCCAAATATTTTGGGCCTTATCGAATTTTGGATAAGGTGGGAGAAGTATCCTACAAATTAGGACTTCCTGTAAACTCAAAAATTCATAATGTGTTTCACGTATCTTAGTTGAAGAAGTATGTGAGAGATATAGTAGTCACTACTAAATTTCCTTATCAAGATGAGGAAAGGTTGTGAAATGGCAGCCACCAAAATGCTTGTGAAATGGAAGCATAACCTTCCAGAATGGAGACTACATGGAGTTTTACTATGACTTCAACAGAAAATACCCTTCATTTACTGTTTCTATCAGGAGATGAAATTATAAGAAATGAAATACAGTGGCTTATTTATTTCATTTATAAATTCTCGATAAAAAAAATTCACAAAAGTATCATGTCATATCAAGTAACGATTAGATGAAAACAAACGAGAATTGACATCCTCAGCACGGTGTCGTTCCCAACTGCACCGGAACGACTCGTAGTCCACGAACACTGTGTGCTAAAACCCTAGAATACCACGAAAAATAATTCTGGTGCTAGTCGTTTGATAATTTTGTATATTATATTTCTTTTCAATATGATAAAAATTATCTAATAAAAATTTAATATAATACTTTTATAAACGAATGATTAATCATATTTCTAGTTTATGATAGTTTTTTATAGAATATTTATAAAAGATAAATAAAAAATGTATTAGTTTTAATTCAATAAAATGCATTATCTTTATTTTATTTATTTATTTAATTAAAAAGAAATTTTGTTAACATTTTAAAAAATGCTACTATATAATTAGTTTAATGTTATTTATAGTAACATATTTATCTGCAAATTGTTACAATATTTTGTCGTGATATTTATATGAAAAAATATTACTATACTAGTTAAAATTTATATATTGTAATATTTTAAATAAATATGGTTATAAAAATACTACTAAATGTGATAAATGGTGTAGGGTAAATGGAACAATTGACTAAACAATTCACTATTTTAGAGTCGAAAATGTTACATTTAACCAATCATCATTAATTTATTTTTTAAAATTAATATTTTAATTAGAATAGAGTTAATTAACCAACTATATATATTGTATCTTTTAATTTTTATTTAAGCGTCTCGTTAATATTTTTAAATTTTAGCACCTAATGTTTTATTTTCACGCTTTATGATTGAGTGTACAATAATATAGTGGGAAATTTAATGCTAAAAAAATAAGAAATATATCAAGAAAGTTGTGCAAATATTTTTACCTTCACATAAATATATATATATATATATATATATATATATATTATAATAGGTGGGTGAGACTCGAAACTAGATTTCTTGAACTACAAAAAAAATTTATAACAATTTTATACCACTTAAATTTTGTTGTCATTTTGTTGTCATGATATAATTATATTTATTAGTATGATTATCAAATATTAATATAATTAATAATATAAACATTATCAATATTATTAATATTATTAAATATTATTAATATTGTTAAATATTTTTAATATTGTTAAATATTTTTAATATTGTTAAATATTATAATTATTATTAAATATCATAAATATTATAAATATTGTTAATATTATTAATATTATGAAATACTATTAATTTTATTAAATATTATTAATATTATTAAAATTATAAATAGTATTAATATTAGTAATATTAATAAAAATATTAAAATCATTGATATTATTTATATTATTATTACTAATATTATTAATATTATTCATATTATTAATATCATTAATATTATTTATTATTATTATTAATGAATATTAGTTATGATTTTATAATTATTCATATTATAATAATATTATTATATTATTAAAAAATTTAAAACTATTAAGATTATTTATATTTTTAATATTATTAATAAAAATATTTATATTAATGATATTAAATTTGTTGATCAAGAGTGATCAAATGTTTTGAGGAATCCAAATCCAAGTGTTTGATGAAAGGCTGGTGTTGTTGCTGTTTCTGGGAGGGATCTAGGTATAATAGAATGTGATCCACTCCTTTATTGAATCTAAAACTGATGTGATTTGAAACCTTTTTGAAATCAAGTGTTTTTCTAACTAAGTGAAAAACAACCTGTTGTTTTGTCGAATCAACTGGTTGTTTTACTCTTAGGAGTTTTGAAAAGGTTGAAAACTGTTTTAGTTTGGTTGACTTAAATGTCAAGCCAAATAATCGGTTGTTTCGTGGTTTCAACCGATTGTTTCTTTGAAAATCCTAACAGAATTCAGTTTTGTTTGTTGAATCTGCTTTAAATGTTTTTTAACTGAATACGCTCCTTAATTAATTGCTTTGACCAATCTTTGGAAAATATAAATGGTTTGTTTATGTTTTCAAACAAGCAAGAGAAATAGATTTGAGTTTTTCAGTTGTGAAAAATTTGATTCTAAGATTTGAACATTCACATCAAGTTTGGGTTTTCAAAGAGAGTGGAATAGGATTGCAATTGTATTGATTTCAGTTTGTACTGTAAACAAGTGTAATCCCTTCTGAATCTACTGTATTTTTGGTGTTGAGTTGCCAAGGAGTGTTGTGTGTTCTTGAGGTGGTCAAGATCAATACTCTTGGTTTGTTTTGCCAAAGGAAGTGTGTTTCTTGAAGGGTTCAAGGTCACAACTTTGGTGGTTTGTGTTTTGTAATATGATTTGATTGCTTAGTGGATTACCCAGTGGTTTTCTGGGGACTGGATGTAGTTCTTGGCTTAAAAGTGAACCAATATAAACTATTGGTGTTTCTCTCTCTTACTCTGAACTCATTTAAATTTTGTCTTAAGTTTTGCTGATATAAACAACCGATTGTTTCAAAGAAACAACCGATTGTTTTTCTGTTGCTTAGCTGTTTAATTGCTTATATTCTTGGCTAACTTGATTCTTGTATTGGATTCACACAAAAAAATTTATTAAATCTGAAAAAGTTTTCAAAAACTCTCCTTAAACAATTCACTCCCCTCTCGTTTTAGGTCATATATTCTAATAGAATTTACTTTTGAATATAGATTTGTGGGTAATAATTTGTAGGTAATGTTGAATTTACCTACATATTCATATATGTGGGTAATATCTATATGTAATGTTGAATTTACCTATGGATTCATATTCATGGGGAATATCAGTAGGTAATGTTGAATTTATCTACGGATTCAGGTCTGTGAATAAAAATCCGTAGATAATACTGATTTTTTTGTGTAGTTTAATAATAATAAAAAACAACAATCATAATAATAAAAATAATCATAATACTGATGGAAACCATCCAACCACATACATCCCCATAATAATGAAGAAGAATAAGCATTGGATTTGAGGACAAATCCTTTTCAAAAGGGAGGGGATGATGATAGAGTCCCAAGCCCATGATAGAAGAAGCCCAAACCCAAGTCCAAATACAAGTTCAAGCTTCAGCTCAAGCCCAACACATAGAAGATCTGAGCCAACTCAGCATCATTGGATGTCTCGTTTTGTAATTACTTTTGAGTAATTTTTAGTATGACATAAAGGGAGGTGTATATATAGATATAAGAGGTGCAAATGTATAAAGATAAGTCACACCTTCCATGTGACATAAAAAGAAGGTGTAGGTGTAGATTTAGGAGGTGCCAAAAAAAGAAACCAAGTCATACTTCATTTGAATTTCCCTCCACTTTCATTTGAATTTTAGCCCTCTAAACACTATAAATAAGAGGGTTTGACTCATGTAATTGCAAGATTAATCTTATGAGTGAATTGCTGCCAAATTTATGCCAATTACACTCTTGTCTCCTAGTCTCCCTAGGATAGACGTTTGATCTTCATTCTTCAACCTCCAAGTGATTAGGTCTCACCTATCACTCACCATACATCTCATGCACCTTCAAGGATACCACACCTCTTAGGAGATCCTTGCACGCCTCTTTCATATGCTTCTGCCACCATTATTCAAGTTTCGTCACACATGAAGGCACTTCTTCCATCATTTGGTATCATGAGTTATGGTCTTTAAGAGATAAGTGCCTTATCTTGATTTTACTTTTGTGTTCTTCTTAATTCCGAGTTGTTTATCATATTCCTTACATGTCTTGTTGTTTTAATTTCGTTTTTGGTTCATGTTGATGTTTGAACAATTTTAATCGGCGCATTTGGCTCAAATTGTTCTTGAGTTTTCAATTTACAAACTGTTTTTAGGTTCCTAATTGTGGTGTTGTTCTGTTTTTGCTTTGTTTGAGTCTTTATTGCAATTTTAATTGGTTCATATGGTGTTGATTTGAGTAATTTTAATTTTGGAATCCAATTGTGTTTTGTCAAGTCATGTGTTTCCAAGAATTGTCATCAAATCCTAGTAGTACTTTTCTTGATTGATTTGGTTTCTTGATTTGATTTTGACTCTAGTTTATAATATGAATTGTTTGATCCTTTGGTGCATTTTTCTTTTAGATTTGAGTTCATGCTTGAGTGATAAATCCACACAACTTCTTATATATCACTTCCATTGTGTTTTTGAAGTTTCTTAAAACTGTTTTTAATTCAAGAATTAGGCTTCCTCTGTTTTTGATTTTGTGCTGACTGTTTTAGCTTATGAAATTAAAAATTCGTTGGAGAAAAATTATGAAATTCTGGATCTAATTAGTTTGAATTGTTAAATAAAAGTGAATCAAAATTCAAAATAGAAAAAAAAATGATAAATCAAATTCAAAAAGTGTGCATTATGGCGCAAACAGAAACAATGATTTGGCAACAGATTTGAAAAATTTATCACAATTAATTGGTGTATTGTTTTGGTGTGATTCCAACGCCAAAATTTTGTTAAGATCTTGACTGTTTGTGATTTAAATTTCAAATTGAAATTCAAAATACACAGCTCAATATAAATATTTTAAGTCATGCATTTTGTGCCTCAAAATTCCAGTAGTACTGTTTTGGTTTTATTAATCAATTCTAGTGTCATTCTTTAGGTTCAATTTGTGTGTCACCTTTTGTTAAGTGCCTTATTTTTTGATTGTTATATTCATTCAATACTCTTTCAAGTTATGTCATATAATTACTCCCTTTGTTGTTGTCCAATTCCAAATTAATTTGTTTCTTTGCATTGAAATTTGTTGACCTCTTTGATTGGTGAAATTTGTTTTCAAAAGCGGTGCTAGATTAAGTTGGAGGTAACCTTTGTGGTGAGTCCATTGTCACTTAGTAGGTGCTGTTTTAAAGATTTAAATTGAATATTTGTGGGAGGTTGAACAAGAGTGCAACAACAAGTGAGTTTACAAAAATACACAAAGAGTGGGTGCCAATAAAAAAGAGTAACAACAAAAAGGAGTGCCAACAAGCAAAAGAAGAACATAGAATAGGATTTCTAATTTTTGTCAATTCAATTTTTCATTGTATTTCATTGAGTTGTAATTGCATTAAACTTGATTAATTAGTGGAATAATTACGCATTAGACGGTGAGTGTGTCTTCAATGGTTCTAAGTGCCTAGAAGTCTCACCATAGGATTCGTCTAGCTTAAAAGCTTTCTAGTTAGCTCCTTTAATTGTGTTTTAGGGGGAAAGAATCTTTTAAGGAACAAAGCCTTAGAATTAATGAATACTATCAACCATCCCCTAGGAAAGCTAGAAAGGAAAGGAAAGAGAGCCCAAGAGAGGTTAGGGTAGAGCTACCTCATTTCTATGGAAAAGAAAATGTTGAAACATATCTAGATTGGGAAATGAAGGTAGAACAATTGTTTGCTTGCCATATAGTAAGTGAGGAAAGAAAGGTACCCTTAGCCACCTTAAGTTTTCAAGGAAATGCTATGTATTGGTGGACTGCCCTTGAGAGAGAAAGGCGTCTTCATAAGGATCCTCCCATTAAATATTGGAATGACCTTGGGGGAGCCTTAAGACGCCGCCATATTCCCCCCTACTGCAATAGGAAGTCAATGGACAAACTCCAAGGACTTCATCAAAAAAATCTAAGTGTAGAAGAATATTGGCAAAAGATGGTGTTATATATAATAAGGGCAGGGATTAACAAAGACAACCATACCACCATATCTAGGTTTTTAAGTGGTCTCAAACTTGAGATAAGAAACAAAGTTGAACTTTTACCTTATAAAGATTTAAATGACTTGATTCAACTTAGCATTAAATTTGAAAAACAAATTTTGACAAAACAATCAGGTCAAAAACAAAGTTCATACTTTGTATCTTATGACAAGGAAAAGGTCCAAAGAGAGGAAGAGCATATAAAATAAACATCTCTAGAACCTTCTCAAAACCTACCCAAATACGAGCATATCTCACACACTCAAACTAGAGAAATTCAATGTTTTAAATGTCTTGGTAATGGTCATTTAGCATCTCAGTGTCCCAATGAAAGATCTATGATCTTAAGGGACAAAGATGACAATAGTAGTCAAGAAAAAGAAACTAGTGACAGTGAAGAAAATATAAAAATAGAAAATGAAGAGAAAGTCCTTAAGGACCAATCTGAGGTGTGGGAGAAGAGTGTTCCTTCCCACAAGGTTATTCAGAAAGAAGAAAAATTTGAAAATATACTTCTATCTGAACAACCTTCAGACCTCCTTGCTTGTAAAGGAACACTTGCATGTGCACTGCCACACTTGTTGAAATTTGTGAGCTATCTCCTCAAGAATTTATTTATTTTTAAAAAGAATCTGATGATATATTCCCTAATGAAAACCTCATTGAACTTTCACCTTTTAGAGGTATAGAACATCAAATAGAGTTTGTTCTAGGAGCTAGTCTACCAAATAGACCAGCTTATGGAACTAATCATGATGATACTAAGGAGATAGAATCTCAATTTCGGGAATTGTTGGAAAAGGGCTGGGTTCGCAAGAGTCTAAGTCCTTGTGTTGTATCTATTTTGTTGGTGCCAAAGAAAGATGGCAAATGGAGAATGTGTTATGATTGTAGAACCATCACTAATGTCATCATCAAATATAGGCATCCAATTCTTAGACTTGATAATATGCTTGATGAATTGCATGGGTCCATTACATTTTTCAAAATTGATCTTAAAAGTGGATATCACCAAATAAGAATCAAAGAGGGTGATGAATTGAAAACTACTTTTAAGACCAAATTTGGACTATATGAGTGGTTAGTGAAACCTTTTGGAATCACTAATGTACCTAGCACTTTCATGAGGCTTATGCATCATGTCCTTAAGAATTGCATAGGTAAATATGTAGTAGTTTATTTTGAGAAGAAATCACCAACAAGTGAAGGTCGAGTTATCTATAGGCATCTACAGAGATAAAATTTTATGTGATGTAGTGCCTAAAGAAACTTGTCATGTCTTATTGAAACGACTTCTTTAAAACTCCATGCTCAATGGTCTTACCAATGATACTACCTTCACACATAAAAACAATATTTTTCATGAAGGAGAACTCATGGGTCAATTTGGAGTTGATAAAACTCTAGAGATTTTAAAAGGAAAATTCTTTTGGCCACCCATGAGGAAAGATGTTCAAAGACATTACCATAGATGCATTTCTTGTTTAAAAACTAACTCTAAGGCAATGTCTCATGAACTCTATGATCCTTCACCTTTTGCAAGTGCTCCATGGGAAAACATAAGCATAGATTTTATATTAGAACTTCCTCGGACAACAAAAGGTTTTGATTCCATTTTTATAGTTGTGGATAGGCTCTTCTTTAGTGAAGTGGTAAGACTTCATGGTTTATCTCCAAGCATAGTTTTAGATAGAGATCCAAAATTTGAAGACCATTTTTTGAGGATTCTTTTGGAAAAACTTGGAACTAAGTTGAAATTTTCAATTTCTTATCATCCTCAAACGAATGGTCAAAATGAAGTTGAAAATATAGCTCTTTATACTATACCTAGGGTAAGCATGAGAGTCAACCACAAATCTAGGGATGAGTATCTTTCCCATATTGAGTCTGAATACAATAGGGTAGTTCATAAAACTACTAATATTTCTCCATTTGAGGATGTATATGTTAGAATGTATGGCCTTAAACGAGAAGGGGGGTGAATTGTTTAAGGGGAGTTTTCGAAAACTTTTTAAGCTAGAATGAAATTATTTGCAAGAAACCAGATTAGGAATTCAGTTAGCCAAGAAACAAAGCTCAAAACAGCAAAGCACCAGAAAAACAATTGATTGGGAGGATTTAGCATGGAAGGTGTGAGCTAAACATGGAAAGCATGACTCCACATGGCACCTTCTCATTGGAGAGTTTTATTTTGAATTTTAAATTTTGGCTCCAAAATGTTCAACCCTCTCTCCTATAAATTGAGGTGCTTGGCTCTCATTTTGTAAGATTAATCAATGAGTGAATTGCTGCCAAATTTGTGTCAATTACACTCTTGTCTCCTACCCTCCCTAGGATAGACGTTTGATCTTCAATTTTCCCCTAGACCGAGTGATTAGGCCTCACCTATCACTCTTCATACCTATCCTTCTCCTACAAGGAATCCACAAGCTCTAAGTGAGCTCCTTATCCACTACAATCCATGAAGCTTCCACCAATCCACCAAAGAAATCTCAACGGATGAAGGCACTCTTCCATCATTTTGAATTTGAATTTGAAATAATAATAATACAAATAAAATAATTATAACCATGTTAATAAAATAATTATAATTCATTCGCAAAATCAGTTACTAATTTGTAGTGATATATTTGTATTTAGTAACCAATTTGATATTGGTCGCTGAATCAATGTAAATTAACGACGAAACGAAATTCAATCGCTAATTTGTAGTGATTTAGCGATGAAAATCATATCGATCACTATTTGTAGTCATATGTTTGTATTTAACTATCAATTTGATTTCAATCGCTAAATCAATGCAAATTAACAACAAAGTTTAAATTTGATCACATATTTATAGTGATTTAGCGACGAAAATCATATTGATTGTTAATTTGTAGTGATATGTTTGTGTTTAACAACTTGAGGGACTAGAGTAATAAACCAACTTGAGAGACTATGTAGTGATAGGTAGAAATTTGACTTATCTTAAACAAGACTTAATCTCAAGTCTTGAAAGGGTGTGTAGTAATAAGTAAGATTCCACTACAAAATAAAATGGATTTGCCAATAAAAGAAATTCGTAGGTAACAACAAAAATCTTTAGGTAAATCACCGTAACCCACAGAAAAAATTTGTAAGTAATATAGATGTAGGTAATTTATCTACAAGTGATGAGTTTGTGGGTAACAGCAATCCGTAGGTAATACCTACTAACAACAATCTGCAGATAACACCCACCGACAATAGTATGTAGGTAATATCCACTGACAATAGTCTGTAGGTAATATCCACCGACAATAGTCTGTAGGTAATACCCATTACCAATAGTCTATAGGTAATACCCATTAACAACAGTTTGTAGATAGTACCCACCAACTTCAGTTTGTATGTAATACTCATCAACTACAGTCCGTAAATAACATATATGCACACATTACCCACCAACTATTTTTCATGCGTAAATCTGTAGGTAATCTTGCATGCAATTAATGTTCATTCAACATTAAATAATGAATATTAGATGATTTACATCTTTATAATCAACATTCCAACACATGAAGTAATCTAACATATCTAAATTGAACAATCTATTATCAATGTGTATTGAACCTATAAATTCTACAACAATCAAGCATCTTTTAATACCCCTAACATAAAATAAAATCCACATAACATATAATTGAAGTATCATCATATAAAGTAAGTCAAATATAACATAATCCAAAAGTCAAGTTAACTTGAAATATCTATAAAAATTCAAACAAACTTGAAACATAATTGAAGATATCAATAATTCAAAAGTCAAGTCAACATGAAAAATAAACTGCAATTTAAACTAACTAGAAACATAAAGCTCCTAATAATTTGCATAATCGTTATCTTATTGTCCGAATTGTCCATGCTCATTTTCTTGTTGGTTAGGAGGTTGTTGTTGCAGTTGTACTTCTTTAAATTGTTGTTCAAATGCACTTCGTTCATCAAGATGCAACCTCTGATCTCTGATTTGACTTGAGTAAATGATGACACATTTCATGAAGGTCTTCTTGAATCATGTAAGAAAATGGTGCGGAAGCTATGGAGGTGTGTGTGCAAGATCCTCCTAAGAGTGATGTTGATCTTGAAGGTGCATGATAGGTATGAACATTGGGAGGTTCGGCCAGCCCAAGGAAAGGTGAAAGATGTGAAGTTTAGAGCCTAGAGTTCTAGGGAGAAGCAAAGCTTGGCACAAAATGGCAGCATAACTTTACTCACAATAAACTTGAAAATACAAGGTGTAGGCTCCTCTTTTTATAGGCTAAAGAGGACCATAATGCAACCCTAATGCTAATCAAAATGAAATGCAAATTTACATCACATGGAGCACATGGCCATGTGGAGAATCCTTCTAGAAAGTGACCAAATCTTTAGCAAATCTAGGTCAAGTCTCATGGAATCAAGTTTATGCTATTTACACCACAACTAATACTAAGCTACCCCTAATGGGCCTTCATGTAGCATAAACAAATCTGCATGGATTCACTTGGCCATGAGCTTAGCAATTTGGTCCTAGACGCTCCTTTCATTGGCCTAGACGCTCTCCACCTTGAGCTAGACGCTCCTCCCCTTTGGCCTAGACGCTCCTCCCTTAGCCCTAGACGCTCTTGGTTTGGCTTTGGATGCTCATGTCTTGGCTTTTGTCTTTCTTTTGAGGTTGTGCTTGGCCCTCTTCCATCAGTAAATCTACTTTGAAGTTATTCCTCTTATTCATAATGTCCCATTTTAATTCCATGGATCTTTGAACAATTAGTACCATTAACTATTCATTTACTATTGTTTGGCTCATCATCCATGATGTTGGAGTTACTTTTTCTCTAGTTGATTGATTAATTGTTGTAACTTCCTCAAATACTTGTTTGTGGGATGATCTAGTATCATCCCTCTTGAAAATCTCAGTTTTCCATACAATTGTGTAGGCGTTTTATACAAGACATGTTTGTCATCAACATTGTTATAGTCTAAATTTGAATTTTCTGATGAAGGGACAATATGCAGGATCTTGCCTGGTGGATAAAGATGACGTCTTCTTGATGTTGTGACTGGACCAACTCTTTCTTCTGTGATATTTTTTCCATCAGCCTGAATGTTAGGGATGTTAACATGTTTTTCCAGTTTAAGCTTTCCCACTTGATTCAACAATTGATCTTCATTTTCATTATCGTCATCTGAGTCATCATTGTCAGATCCTTCACTCGAAGAATCATATTCATCATCATCAATAGATTCTATGAGTAATTGTTCTTCACTTAAAAGAGGTTCAAAACTTGTCTCAGATAATTTAGAAGCTCCAACCAAATTATCTGACAATGTGTGAATATTATCACGTTGGAAGGATGATATCAAGGAGTGTTTATGCTTCTTCACAACCTTTAGCCATAGATATGGAACAATATTGTATAAGATAATTAATAGATGACATAATGAGTTATGAAAAAGGGAGACATGTTTAATTATAAAAACTCTCCAGCAAATCCTAGTTGTTAAGACAATTGAATCAGTTATTTGTAAACTCTTAGTGTCTAGCAAATAACTAATATATAGGAGACTAGATACCTATAGAAGAGCACTGCGATTTTAATATCAAATATATCATAAGAAGAGAGCTTAAAGTTACCTCGGTGCAACTCTTTACTGCATGTCCTGCAATTGCTTTCGCAAAAGATAAATGAGTTCCAACTGCGCTTACGATGTTTTTATCCTTAGTCTGGCCCTGTAAATTATCAATACCTAATCATGAAAGCTTACTTGTGCAAAGAGTGAAACATTTTCTAAGACATATCATCATGAGAAATTAACCTTTAATAAAACAAATAAATATTTGGCTAAAATATTTTAGGCTGTTACCTCAGAAATGAAATCATGGACAGAAGAAGCTGACAATGTAGGCACTATGTCAGAACCATTTACTATAGAAGTGATAAAGGATTTTCCGAATTCAGCTAACTCCAACGTCATGCAGGCAGCTGCAAAAAATTACAATTATGAAACAATTAACATCTGGTTAATACTAAAGATCATGTAATAAAAATCCTATTGAATTAGTGTTCATTAAAGAAGTTTGTATACCTGGACCAAATGTGACACAAGTTGTTGAAGAAAACTGTTGGATTTCTCTAAGCTTATAAGTCAACAGTGCAGCAGTTCCACCACCTAGGGAGTGCCCAACGATCTATATGAAATATTATTATCATTATTATTATAGAAAACCAAAATCCATAGTTTTAATTAACAAAACATGCTAAGTAACATTAATAAGTACCTTGATTTTGAAGTGGGGGTATTGATGATGAGCTTCAAGTAGTACAGGAATGCAGCGTTTTCTAATCCAATCAGCTGCAGCAATCATACCACGGTGTGCATATCCAGAAACTATGTTGTGCCTCTCATGACCACTCCAAATGAAGTGACCGAAAGAGACTGGAGCACAGAGTGCATCTGTGAAAGTGTCTTTTATGCTACGCGTTCCACGGATGAACACAAGCAAACTTTTTGATTCTCTATCACGTATAACCGTGAAAGCGGGCTTCAGAATCTGACATGCAAACTTCATTTTTAGTTCAAATGGCCGAATACAAATTCATCAACAAAATTAATACTAATTAATTAACGTACCCTAGCTGTTCTCTTCCTATAGAGGATATCCTCCTCCTCGAATCCCGCAGCAAATAGAAACGTAAGAGAACGTTTGCAGCAGCTGAAAAACTTGGCACACGTCAACATTCTCTTCAACTCATATAACTCCTTTAAGATTTGGGAGCCTTTCAGTTCTACACAATCACTTCTTTCACGGCATTCACTTCCAATAGTTTTCTTACCCTACATATTGATAAGTAAAAGCTCTTTGAACATGAACAAACTTTTTAAAGAACCCCAACATAAATGGATAGATATAAGAACTAGGAAACCACCTTGTCCAACACAGCGTGAGCGATGGCTCTGGGCAAGTTGAACATGTGCCTTCTCTCGGTGTAACAGAGCAACATTATCGCATCTGCCAACATGATGATTACCTCCATCAAATTTTTGGGCGCTGCAAGTTCCCTTCGTTCAACCCTCACACCATTATTTCTATTGCTCGCCGACATTATTTGCGAACAAGAAGGAAGCACAGAAAAATGAAGCAAGAAGAGTTAAAGAAGATAGTTGAATATATGGTTGGCGTTGGTGTGTGTCTGAAATGCCAAGGAGAGTGTGACCTTATATAGGATGTGATGCAAGTGGCTTTATTTCTCTGGGTTGAATTAAGTATGAGTAAGAGTTGCAAGTTGTATAGAAATATAAATAAGAATGAACCACGACTTATCTTAAGATTTTGGATTTTTGGATTTAAATATGACAACTGTGATACTCTTAGTTGTTTTTATATTTGTTATCAGTAATACATAAAGTCAATCCAATTGAAAACTGTTAAAATCTGGTTTTAGATTTTAAAAGTTTCCAAGATTTAAGTATGTCAACGATACTGTGCCCACCCTTACTCTAGTGTTGTTTTTATATCTGTTATCAGTAACACAAGTGGTACAAAATATAAGTCATATTCAAAAGTGTTCTTTTATGTCTCTTCATTTGGTGCTTCAAAGCTGTTGCCAAGGGCAACGAACTGACAAAGGTACATGTTTTTTAAGCTTTCATGGTTCATCATTGTATCCCCTAGGTTGATTTCACTAGAATATAAGCCAAATAAATTTTATTATTATACAAGGGGAAATAGATAATAAAAAAACAGTCTGTATTGCTTTTAGAGTCAGTGAGACATATATAGAAAAAAACAATGCAAACCAAAAAATTTCAAATGTCATATGGTTAAATCAAATTTGGAATTTTAATCATTGCATGCCCTATTATTACACTACTCCAGTCAAAACTAGCATATGACAAAAAAAGGCACATCACCAAACATAGGAAGATAAAGAGTTCACATAATACATTGAATGCATGATTTTAAACATAAACATCATTCAAAGTATGAGAATGATGTTGCTTATTTTTTATTGGTGATCCATGTCAGACTTTTAATTGTGTCATTTAAAATATTTCATCATTATCTACTCTTCTATATATATCTAAATACAAATGTGTTCTCCACTCTCATATGCTTCTTAAAATAACAACTCAAGTTGAATTGGTCAAAATGTTGTTTGCTTTGGTTATGGTGAGCTGTTAATTTATTATAAGAGTTCTATACATGTTAAGCAGACATTCATAGAATAAAGTTAGTGTTTATTTTTTTTATCAGCAAGTAAAATATTACTATAAATAAAGTTAGTGTTTATATCCTCCTCTAACCATTTTTTTGCCTTGTCTTTTTTATGACCTCTTGTTTAAAGTTTAACTTATTTAATTTCGCAAACAGTTTACTTATCTCTAGTGATGCTTCCAGCTTACCCTAAACTTAACCTTTTTTTAATTTTTCATTTATTCCACCAGAACCGCATCGGTAGTCCCATTCAGAAGGAATTAATGATTGAAACAACAATATTATTAAAAAAAAAAGACATACCAAGTTCAAAATATATACTGGTAGACTATTATACTGAAGCAGCAAATCATCATCAAACTTATCCTGCCTCAAATTATTTATCAGATTACCTGTTTCTTCTTGAGGAATATTTGTTATTTTTATATGTACACATATTAAAATATATCTCAGAATTAATTTTTTTATCTGCTGCATTTTGGCGGAATGAATCTTGCTAATTGCAATGTGAAAAGAATGCAGAATTTTAAAAAGTTGACTTGACTTTCCTTTTTGCCAGGTAAACGTCAACTATATGTTACTTACTTTATTGAATTTATAAAACAACTCACCAGATGAAAGGAAAAAAAAAGAGGAGAAATGGTGCAGGATTAGCATAACGAATAGGCTGGATCCCTACCAAATTGATTAAAATTATATTAATTTTTATAACTAGTATTCTAAAAAATAATTTTATCACACTTGATATATAATATTAGATGAAAAAACTGGAAAAAAAAACTTATATTTTAAGAAATTACGTATATATTATGTCACCATACTTGCCTTGTCTTTGCTTTGCTTTCATGTTTGATTTTGAAGGTTTTGGGTTTTAAAATCTGTTATATGGCTATGGGTTCTTTATAGTATAATGGTTCTGTTATGTTATGGCCTGAGGTGTGGAAGGTATGGTGTTTATGTGGTGTAGGTTATGAAGGCAAATGGAAGGCTGAATTGTCTCCGGAATTGATTTGCTGCATAGCTTTGCTTTGCTGCATAGCGTTGCTTGGCATGTTCCGCAGTAACATTGGCAATAGTTTGGCTGCGGAATACTTAGTTTGCTGCCCAAGAGTTACATGCGTGGAATATCTTCTCAGGATTCATAGTCCCACGGCAAGCAAGTTTCGTCTTTCATATAGTAGCTATGCCAAAATACACTCTGTCATGGTCATGAATTTATGCAGGGTTACTGCATAATTGTGCAGAATGCTAAGGCCTTTGCTGCATAATTATGCAGGGAACCTAGGTTTCAAAAGTGATGTTTTTGCTTGTTTGTTATGATTATGGATTTGTAAGCAAGATGAGGGTTTAGTTACTTGTATAAGGGTTATATAAGATGCCAAAATACACGTATTTTTTTAATTTATTTATTAAAAAAATACAAACTTTTGTTTATTAGTCCAAAAAATAATAATAAAATTTTCCATTGTACATTAGTTTAGAAGGTTGGTATTAAATGCATTTTATAGTTTCATGAAATTTGATGCATTTATTTTTATTTAACATTTTCTTATAAGAAAATGAAGTTGGATTTCTGTATGGATTATAAAAGGAGGATATAACGTTTTTTTTTTTTTTGAAGAATAGTATGTACAAGGGTAAGATGAAGAGAAGGATAACTTTCTAATAAGGTGTAAGGGAAAGCATATAGACAATGAAAAACGAAAAAGATGCGGACTTACACCTCATTTAATTAACAATCCTCACTCATGGGTGATTTTGTAATTTTGAAGTTTAAATGAAAAGAGTAAGTAAACTAAGAAGAATATTGTAAATTATACCATGTTTGAACTCCTCTCAACTATTTACAGACGAAGTGATACTTCCTTAAAATGAAGTTCCCTTAATGTAGTGTAGGTCAACTTAGATCGAATCCAAAAACAACATCACATGCACAAAACTTATTATATACAATCTTTCAGTTACAAAGGGGAAAGAAATTGAGATTTAAACAAAACTATAGCCAAATGAAAATTGCAGTAAATCTAACACTAGATTGTTTGCAGATGATCGTATGATAAACTCTCTAGTGAACCTAAATATGCAGACGAAAAAATAAACAATATGAAGGTAAGGACATGAAAATAAAAGGTAATGCAAATGAAAAGAGAAGTGAAGAACAAAATCAGTAAGACGCAACTGTCATAACATCGAGTCTGCAATCGCATGCTAGTTCGTTTGATGATTGCTTAACAAAAAAAGAAACAAGTTCAATGAAATTTATGACCTTCGTAAATGACCCTCACGTCACTTATCAAAAAAATTGAGTGTTATCGCTTAACAAATCATCTGACGTGAAGTGAAAATGAACAAAAACATATATAGTAGAAAATACATAAATGAGTGGAAACGTAAATTGCAGAAAACTAAAGTGTTGAAACTTAAAATGCGGAGAAACTAAAGTGCAAGAAATGTAAATTACTGAAAACGTAAAACAGGGCAATGTAAAAAATGCAAATGACATTGAATTAAAAGTATATATATATATATATATATATATATATATATATATATTATTACCTAATGAAAACCTAATCTGATGGAGATCGGAAAAGAATAGAAACGGATCTTGTCTCTACAAAGGAAGTTGTCATTAGTACAAAATACGTAATTTACGACTTTTTATAAAGACGGTTCGTAAAGAACAATCGTAATAAGAGAGGCGGTGGCAGTTTTTTACTTTTTTGCAAATTATCGGTGTTTTTAATGACGGTTCAAGCGGGAACTGTCGTTAATTTGGATACAAAGTGAGAATGTTAATTATGTGTATCGCAGCCAAAAAAAAGAATCTCGCCTAGCCCACTCTCTCTTTCCCTAACTCATTTTCACTCTCACTCACTTTCAGGCTCAACTCCTCACCACTGCACTCTCTCTTTTTCTCATTCAATTTCACTAACACTCCTCACTCACGACCACCGCGAGCTACAATCCCACTATCTCCACTTCACTTCACCTTCCTAACTCTCACTCTGCCTCCCGCCGTCTCTGCGTTGTGTGGCCAACCCTAAGGTTGTGCCGCCTCACTCCTTTCCTCCCTCCCTCCACTGCAAGCGTGCTTCCACTACATCGAAGGGAAGGACAGTATTGTTGCGCCACGTTTTTTATCCTCCGCGGTGCTGGTTCTGCTCTGTCGTGTCACTGCTCATCCGCGCCACTTTTCCCACCAGGTTAGTGTTTGAATATTCTTTATTTTTTTATTCTTTATGTTTTTTATTTTTTATTTTTTTATTTTTTATTATTTAATTTAATATTCTTGACTTCTTTTTAATAAATTTATGAATGCAACATACGTGTTGATTCTGAGCCCGAGGGTGTTCGATCCTCGACAATTTTGGATTTTATTTTATAATGAATTAGATAAGATTTGTATACATTGAACGCGTTGCATGCATCTATGTGTTGATTAGTTAGTAGTTTAGGGTTTGTGGGAACTTCATTTAGTGAATATTTGATGGAGGAGTCCTGACATTGAAGAGAAGAGTGATACATTTGGAGTTGGCAAAAATTAGCATAAAGAAACTTCAAACGGTCATAACTTTTGATAGAGAAGTCGGATGGAGTCGTGTAAATGACAAATGTCATTTCTGTGGGAAATCTGGACATTTCCAAAAGGATTGTCTGAAAAGTAAGACTTGGTTTGAAAAGAAATGTAAGCATAATGCTTATTATGTATGTTTTGAATCAAACTTAACTGAAGTTCCACATAATTCTTGGTGGATTGATTCCGGATGCACAACTCATGTTTCTAATATGATGCAAGGATTCCTTTCAATCTGAACCATAAAACCAAATTAAAAGTCTGTCTTTGTGGGGAATAGAGTGAAAGTTTATGTGGAAGATTTCAGGACTTTTAATTCTTGACACTAGATTTTATTTAGACTTGATGGATATTTTTTATGTACCTAGTATCTCTAGGAATTTAGTTTCTTTGTCTAAACTTGATGTTGTTGGATACTCTTTTAAATTTGGGAATGGTTGTTTAAGTTTGTATAAGAGTACTTGTTTGATTGGATCTGGTACTATTTATGATGGTTTATATAAATTGAATCTTGATAATTTATATGCTGAAACTCTTATGACCTCGCATCATAATGTTGGCACTAAACGTAGTTTAGTGAACGAATGTTCTGCTTTCTTTTGGCATGGACGTTTGGGACATATTTCCATAAAAAGGATGGAAAGATTAGTAAAGAATGAAATAATTCCAAAATTTAGATTTTACTGATTTGAATGTATGTGTGGATTGTATTAAAGGTAAACAAACAAAACACTCAAAGAAGGGAGTCACAAAAAGCACTCAACTTCTTGAAACTATACGCATTGATATATGTGGACATTTTTATGTAAATTCTTTCAATAAATAAATGTATTTTATCACCTTTATTGATGATTTTTCATGCTATGGTTATGTCTATTTACTGCATGAAAAATCTCAAGCAGTGAATGCCTTGAAAGTTTATATAAATGAAGTGGAAAGACAATTAGACAAAAAGTTGGAAATTGTCAAGTCAGATAGAGATGGTGAATATCATGGAAAATATGATGAAATGGGACAACACCTTGGTCCATTTGCTAAGTTCCATTAGAAACGTGGTATTTGTGCTCAATACACAATGTCAGGTACACCACAACAAAATGGTGTGTCAAAAAGGCGTAATCGAACCTTAATGGATATGGTTAGGAGTATGATAAGTAATTCATCTGTATATGTATCGTTATGGAAGTATGCTTTAAAAACTTTCATGTATCTGTTAAACAGGGTTCCTAGTAAGGCAGTTCAAAAGAAACCTTTTGAATTGTGGATAGGTAGGAAACCCACTTTGAGACACCTATGTGTTTGGGGATGTCAAGCATAAATTAGAATATATAGTCCGCAAGAAAAGAAATTAGATGCAAGAACAATAAGTGGATATGTCATTGGTTATCAAGCAAAGTCAAAATTGAATGCTTTGATTTTACAAATAGAACTTGTAATAGGGAATTGTAAAGTGAAGAAAATGTAAACAAAGAAGAATTAAAACAAATCGAACACAAGAAAAACGAAATTTAGAATTGGAGGGAAGAACATGAGACAAAAAAAACTATGGTTAGTAATCTTCATCTTCAATTTGCAAGAGACCAAAATTTGGAATATTTGTTACGAAAGAAAACACAATCAATCGGTTTACACTTTTGTAGAAAAACTACTTTCAATTGAAAATAGAGTTCCCATAAATATTTTAAAGAAGAAAATCATTAACAAAGAACATTGTTTGGCATGATTCTCGTTTCGTTGTTACCCATTTCCAAATTCAAATTCAACTCCAAACAACGATTACAACACATTGAGCACAGATAAAGAAAACATAGAAGAAAATGAAGAACTTTTCTAAAGATTGAAATGTCAGAAACAAAAAACAAAAAACAAAAAAACTAAACTAAACTACTTCCGCACACACTCTCTACTTCTTCCATCTTTCTATTTATAGAGTTTCTACTTTGGAATGAGTTTCAAATTTAACATTCAACAACCCCCAATTCCTGGTTATATTCTTAATTAACTTTTGTAATTTTTCTTTCTTGTATGTTGTAGACCGTCTAACATAAGTCACTGCTTTTGTTGAAAGTTTATTGTAGGTTTCCAACAAGGTTTTCATCAATTTAGCTTTCGGTCTTCCAAGTTCCCTTCTTTAGCAGCCTCGTTCATTTTTTCCTATGTCAATTTTTACTTTCAAGTTAACTTCTTCATATGATTAAAGTATTACATTAGACAAATCAAACATAAATTTAAACTAAAAAAAAAAATCAATGATTGACATCAAATGTAAGTCACATTACATTACTATCTTTTTTTTTCCATGGCCAATTAATATGTTTATCAATGGTCTCTTCAATAATCATTCATGTTCAATTGGGACATCTTAGGTTAACAAAATCACAAAAAATAGGGTCATGTTTAAAACATTGGTCGACTTTGCATTGTGATTCATGTTAATTAAGAAAACATGTTTGTCATTCTTTTCCTTATATACTTAAATTTGATCTTCTTTTTTCTTTAGTTTACTATTGAAGTCCTTCTCGTAGTATTAATCTGTTAATAATTTTTATTTTAAATATTTTGTTATCTTTATTGATTTTCAAGATATACTTATATTTGATTAATGAAGAGTCAATCGAAAGTGTTTTGTATATTTCAAAAAAATTTAATGAATCAAAACACAATTTCTTACATTTGTGTTTTTTTCTAGGAACAATACTTGTGAATATTTGTCTAACCAATTTTAATAATTCAATAAATCCAATAATATATTTAATCAAACTTCGTGTTCTCATACTCCTAAAAAGATAAAAGTAATTTTTTTCTTCACAATGTCATCCTCTCACACAACTTAATCTTTATCAAAACAAAGTTATTTCAGTTTTACACAATTTTAATTAAGGGTGGTCATGGAGTGGATTTTCAAAAATCCAATCCATATCCAATCCAAATCCAAATATTTGGATCAGATTTAAAATCTAAATCCATATTTTTTGTAAAAACAATTTAGATTTCTATCAATCCAAATCCAAATATTTGGATTGGATCTAAAATCCAAATCCATATTTTTTATAAATTTATATAATATCAAAAAATTATTAATGTAATGTAATTTAATTTTTTTATGATAAGGATTAATTATTAATTTTTTTAACGTTAAGCTTATGTTTTCAATTAGTTATTAATTTTAATATTTTATAGTAGCTTAACATTTTTACATTTACGCATTTATTATTTATTTAATATATATTTAAATATGTAAGTTTGATTTTAGGAGTAATTTTTTATCCTGATTTTATTTTCAGTTATATCTATTTAGATAAAATATAAATTAAATAATTTTAATATGTTTAATTTAAATTTTTCGTATTATGCATATTTTAATTTTGATAAAAAAAACTTAATATAAAATTAATCCGTTGTTTTTATTAAGATAAAACATTCTCTATTTTTTATTTTTTTGCTATAAAAATTATTTAATTTTTAAAATATTAAAATAAATTGTATAAAAGGGATTATTTTTCACTGATGTCAATTCAGTAGAAAAAAATTATTTTTCAAAATTCTAAAATGAATACCCTCTTGATGAAAAAAATTATTTTTCAAACTAAATTTATATTTTCTAAAAAAACTAACAATATTAATATAAAAATATGTAAAAAAATTAATATCATATAAATATTAAAAAATATAATAAAATAATAATTTAATAATACTAAAAATTAAAATTACAGATAATCAATATTCAGTGATACAGAAAAAGTAATTATATACAATTACAAAACTATACATAAAATTGGTAAAAAAAATTTATGTTATTGTTAAAGTAATGAGTGTAAAAAATCAACCATTGAATTTATATTTTACTTAGAATATTCTTTAAATGTAAATATATTTTGAGATAAAAATTTTGGGTATATTACTGTTTGCATATGGTCCCTCTCAAGTGTATATACATGAAGACAACTGAAAATCTATACAGTATTTAAGTGAAGAAAAAAAAATTGTTTGTGAAAAGAAAAGTAAAAAATCAGATTTATAATTCAAATCCATATTTTTTATAAAAAAAATTTGAAAATTCAAATCCAAATTAGATTTTATATCAAATCCATATTTTTATAAAAAAATAAGGTAAATTGTATTTTAAATCAAAATCCATGTACTTTTTAAAAATTAACATAATATTAATATATTAATATAATAACATGTAAAAGAGTTGAATATTATAAATATTAAGAAAATATAATAAAATTATAATTTAATAATACTAAAAAATTTAAACATAACATAATATATATATTCTTAACATTAAAATACACCTACCTATAATACTTCAAATTTGAAAATATTATATTAATTTATTATGTATAAAATATTGGAGCAAATAAAATTATAAAAAAAATGTATAAGACTTGGTTGTTTCATTGTGTGTGAAAGAGAGCAAATAAAATTACAAAAAATTAATAAGAGGTGCAGAGAGAGAGAGGGAAACCAAAAATGAGAAAAAGTATAAAAAAGTGGTTTGGGTAGAGGTATGGAGTGAGAGTCTCCTTTCAAATATTTGGATTAGAAATTTGGATTTTCCAATTTCTAAAATCCATATAAACAAAATGGATATCTGATTTGAAAATATAATAAAAATGTGGATCAAATTAAAAACTGGATTTAGATATGCGGATTTTTAATGGATTAGAGCAATGTAAAAGTAGAGCAGTTTGACAAAACCAGATTTTTTGCCCAGCCCTAATTTTAATATTAAGAAATTATGTCATGTTGACAGGATTTACCTATATTCAAAATAAATAAATAAAATTCTTGTAAAAACTCACAAGTTACACGTGTTATGTAAACACATTTAAGCAACTGCCAATTAAAAAGAATTTAATAAACTAATACCAATCCCCAAGTCTGCACAAAAAGAAAGAATTTTAGAATGTTTTCCATGTGAAATCCAAGCTCAAGCAAGATAACTCAATATCCAAAAATTAAAAGAAGTCACCCACATAAACTATTTCATAATTAATATATTCATATTTTTTAATTTAAATATTAATATATATTATTTCATATTTAAAATGGGTGTTTTTCTTTTTAAAACCGTCAAAGTATTTTTTTGAAAATTTAAATATAGAACTATAAAAAGTACAAACAGACAAGACAACACATGATTAAAAATGGGCAAGAATATAAGATATAGATTGTGGTGAACAATCATAAGTACTATTTTGAAAATTTAAATACTAAACAAGAAAAAGTACAAAGTGACAAGAGAATACATGATTAAAAAAGAGAAGATCAGACATATATATAAATTGCAGCGCACGTACAAATGGTATACGATGGGGGTGAAATGAAAGGAGAAGATGAAATCATCCAAAAACTAAAAATAACTTTGAGATTTTAGATTTCACAATCCAAAAAAGAGTAAAATGAGAATTTTTATTTTTACAAGAGTTTTTCTCCTATGGAAACGCAAGAAGAATTGACCTATGGTTCAATGTTTGTAAACTTGTGAGTGCTGTTTACTTCCCATAGGATAAAATCAAACATAAATCTATAATTCATATCCAAACTAAATTACTTTTTTTGGATTTCAAATGTCAAACCAAACATTGTGGGGGGTATTACTTATAATTATATTACTTACAACATGGGAGACCTTGTATCTCCAAAAAGACATCGCTGTCCACAATGCAGTATGACATCCATTGTTTGAGGACTTTCACTTTCTCATGCTGCGTAAATAAATTCGGTTCAAAGTTTCTTAATTTCTCCAAACAAAAGCAGTTTCAGTAAGCATGCACTGCAAAACAATCTAGAAGGCTACGTTTCAACTAGATAGCAAGCTTGTCATGAAACAGAATTCAGAGATTCTCCCTTTTCTTTATTTTCCCCATAAATAATTTGTACAGAAAATCATATAATGGGCAAACTCACGTCCATTGACTATATTGCTTAATGCGAACACTAACTTTTAAGCTAAAGATAAGGTATGCCACAGAATTCACACACTACATACAATCCAGGTTTTTTAATGAGTAAAAATGAAGGCAGATTAGGAATGAAGGATCATATAACATTAAACATATCTTAAGACTATAAATGGTCAGCTTTAATACAATTTGAACTACAAGCTATCCGAAACAAGATCTTGCTCTTGCTATTAAGTTAGATTATCTCCATGAAAGGTGGCATGCAGTGGTTGGTAGGTCCTAATGACCACCTTGCACACCTTCTGTCTGTCCATTCTGTTGAGCCTCATTACCCACATGTTGATCATTCGCAGGTAGTTCCCCAAGTCTTTCCTGTAGATCAAAAATATGGTCAGTCTTCCCACTAATCTTCAAACGTCAAGTGATTGTAGGAGTGATGCAGGTTGAGTTATAACAGTCATATTACTCCATCTAGGCCTATCTATGTTTTCCACTGAATAACCTTCAAATATGTAATTTATCACTCTGAACCTATTCTTTGCTGGGTCATGCAGAACATGGTACTGGCATTACCTTGAGAGCAGTGTTCTCTGAAAGTAGCTGCTCATAATCACTCCTGATTCGACTTACTTCTGACCGGAGAGAGGCATTCTCTTCCTTCAAAGCCTCAGCACGCTGAGCTAACTCATCACACTCGGCCTTTAGAAAAAGCTCAGACAGGAGTTAGGATATGTTATTTGTGATCAATCAACCAGAAAAGAAATCACTATAGAGGGTACTCTCCATTACCTGCTTACGCAACCTGGATCTGCGAGCAGATTCCCTGTTAGACTGCTTTCGCCTTTGCCTTTTAATCTCTCTTTCATCCTGAAAGTTAACAGAAAAGAATTGAAGAAACTAATAAAGCAACAATAAAACTTCAAAATCAGGTCTCAGACCAAACATTCAAATCAGTATTGTTGCAAGCTTTTACGAAGACAATCCAAAATACGTGTATTCCCCCAGGTGGAAGTCTCAAAAGGCAATGGGCAGTTCAACCATTAAACTATGTTTACATATTTATTCTCTATATAAAAAAAGAGATTACAGGGAAAGAACTGAATGAAAAGCAATTCCGATTATGAAAATTATAACATGGTCAAGCCATGAGGCAGGGCAGCTGGCACAAGAACAAAACAATGAGGAACGAAGTTTAAGATAAAACAATTATATATGCCTGAACACTCAAGCGAAGATGATAATCAGGTACAGGTGGTGCAACGACAACACTTTTGTGGCAAGGGAAAAACAATGTAGTCAAACTTGAGGAACTTAAGAGGATGAGAAGGGAGAAAAAATTGTAACTCAAGGACCATAACTCAGACTCGTAAGAGTTACAAGTATTGTGCATGCATTAAAAATAATATTGACAATAAAAATAACACAATAAGTAGTAAGATTCAATACATAACATAACTAATAATAGGTTCACAATTCATAAAATTACTCATAAAATAACTAATAAATTCATAGATGCTTAATACATGCACCAACAACTATGGTCGTGACTGCTGCACTGCTGACAACAGTGAAGCTAGTGTCAATGCGGCCGCGTTAGTGCTTCTCTGGCCTTTGATGATGACAGTGATGGTTGTTTGACAGCAACAGTAGCATCGCATCGGGGGCATGCACTCACCGTTGTTGTCAGTAGTCTCCTTTGTTTCATTTCTGAGACCCTAGCAGAAGAAGCAGGACAAGTTGGACTTTATTTTAAGGCTGGGTTGGGTCATTGAGCCAACATATGGTCAAACCCTAGCTGCAAAAAACGGAAAGGATCAACATAGCTCATGATCCTGTGAATTGACTAGCAACCTTGCAATCATGCAGCTATCCAGACCTTGCCCGATCCTTGTCAGCTTGTAATGACCCTATACTCGCAGGATCATGAGTATGCGAGTTTACTTGTGATTTTAACAACATTTGGAAAAAATCAATTTAACTATGTTCATCATTTCTTAAAAATGCAGTGGCTCTATGCCCCATTATGGGACTGCTGCCAACACTAAATATCAAACATAACTTCACAGTTGGACACAAATTCAGATATTTGAGCCCCAAGAAAACACACCAACGGACAGCCTTCTACCTGTCCATGTCAAACTGGTAAGGAAATGGACTGATCTTTTTATAGTGAGGGCGTTAACAGTAGTGGTGATTACTTGGAATTCTAGCAGTTTGCCAGAGGTTGGACTATAAAGCAATAGAAAGACAACACTATCGGCTTTCTGCTGATTGAAAGATTGGTTTTGAGAAGAGATCTCAGACTCTGGTAAACTCAAGGGGAATGTTTTTAATCATTCTATAATTTTGAACCAGTACCAATCAAAACAGATTACAACACTATAGGAGCCTAAGGTAAAACCAAAGTAAAAATCTTTTAATGAAGAGGTGTATATCTTCTCTACATAATCAAATGAACCACCATAGCCTGTAAAGAGACAATCGTGCATCTAGCTACCAGACTTCTTGAACCAAATTTCCTAACCCAACATACTAAAAGACAAAAAGATTTAGTGTAGGGTTTAAAGAATAAGAACTAATAACACCCCCTCCTACATGTTGATAAATTGCCTTAATGAAGTATTTAGGTAAGCAGACTAGTGTTAATGATGCCAAGTTTGCATCTACTGAGTGAAGAATTGGTCGTCTGTAGCATCAGATTAAGTAATCCAAAACAAGCTAATGAGTAATTTGGCTTTGCTAGGAAATAACAAGTAACTATTACAATATAAAAGAAACATAATTTTAATAAATGCTTCATTGACAAAAGTATAATCACTAAAAGAAAGAACCTTTGGTCTTTGACTAGGTATCCCCACAGACACAACTAAAAGACTAACTTTCTCAACCTATGTGGTGGTTGGGATGGGACAGAACAATCTTTAGGAGCCAAAACATGTACATACCAAAGTGTTTGTAAATTAAATCCCAAGTACCAACGTGTATAATCAAAAGAATAAATTTACTTATTAATGACGAAATAATAAGCATATGGCCTTTACTTTATCCACTAACACAGATTCTCCTTCAAAGGTGATAAAAAGAATGTTAAAAATAGAGCACAATGTGTTGGATTGGATATTCTCTAAATGCGGGTTTAGATTTAACTCAACTCTATAAAACCAGTTTCCACCCACTTATATACTTTAATTTAGTCATATCTCAAAAAGATGTAGATTTCCAACACATCTCTCAAATATTGAGGATGAGACATCTCAAGCGTGAAACTAAATATTTTCAAATGGTTTGACAGTTGTTTGATAATGGCCCAGTACTAACTTTGAATGACTATTCTATATCATGTTACTTTAACAGCACATGCCCTTATCAAGCTTAATACTAATTAGCACATAGCTAGATAGTTACAAATATCAAATTCTTAGCAATTTTTCACCCTATAACTTAAGATCATATTCTATTTTACAACTTCATCTCCTTTTCGTTCTGCAAATTATAGCAGTCGATGGCAGATAAATGTGGGGCGGCCACCTCCAGAAAACACTATAGTGGGATGGCAGAGTGACCACTATTATACTTACTTTTTCTGTATTCCTATTTTGATTTTTTTTTAACAATATACATATAACATATATATATATATATATGTGTGTGTGTGTGTGTGTGTGTGTATGTGTGTGTTCAAACAGAATTTTTTACACTTTCGCATCTATATAATTGTATTATATAAAAAATATATTTAATTTTATATTATTTTTTTACTTGTTACTATATTATTTAGAACTTGTTGTTATTATTATCTAATTTATTATATTGTATATTTTTTTATCTAGTTTTTATAACTATTGTTATTTAATTTATTATATCAAACAATTTTTTATTAGGTTTGTCATTATAATTTATTTATTACATTAATAGAGTATGCTTTAAGTAGTTTTTCATATTTTATAATACTATTATATTTTTTATTATTGTTGTTATTATTTAGTTTTGTGTTATTATACATTATACTTTATTTTTATTACTATTACACTTATTACTATTATTCAGTTTATTATAGTTATGTCACGTTTTACACACAAAAACAAAAAAAATAGTTGTTGGACACAGGCCAACAATTCAAAACAGACAAGAGTAAAAAAACACTGAAAACCTAATTCTGACCCAACCCATCAGCTGCTATTAGCTAGAGCAGCCTCAAACTAGTAAGGGAATGCAACAGCAATAGTGCCCAACAACAGCAAAGGTCACAGGAAAGGTTGCAAACCCATGTCCAACAACGGCAAAGCTGCAGAGCCTTGCGTGTTGAGAGTGCAAACAGAGGAACAGTAGCGAGGCCTGCAATTTTGTATGATTTACCCTGTGAATGGCACAGTAACAGCCTCAACAGCCAGGACATCCATGTGTTTTATGACGAGTGCCTTGGGAGCAGCAAGGGGCTGCTCCACTCCCACCCTGTAATTGCAACGCAATTGCACACAATTGACTACTATGCTGCAAATAGTGATCATTTTCACAATGTACTTTAAGCCTACAAACCTCCAGAATACATTAAAGCTATAAGATTCTCAGCATATCTCAGCCTGAGAATAAGTGTCACGAACTTCCCAATTAGGACATTAATTAATATGTTATCAAGGTAACAAACATCATATCATCAGTCTGTAGTCAAAAGTAACCTGTAGCCAGAGTTGTGATTGAACACTATCCCGTGATCCAGCAACTGCAGTAGATGGTACCTTTCTGCCAAGTGCAGGAATGTTGGAAGGAGCCGGTGTACCCCAATAATCCATTCCTATATTTAAGTTTGTTGTGGGACCAGGAACAGCTCCAGGAGCACCACCTGCAGAGATAGGTATGATAGGCACATTCTGATTGACCACTGTAGCTGGCGTACTTATGCCCCCATTTTGAGAAGTATATGCTGAAGTCCCATTTTGAGATGGTTCATCTGTAATTCAATAGAGAAGGTACATTTCAGCTGACGCATGCAAACATTATAGGTTAACATATGGCAATACACCAGAAAGTCATAAGCTATATTGAAACAGAAGAAGTAAGCACGCCAAACCTTCAAAAGAATCCTGCCTGCCCCCTGATTTCATTTGAGAGTCCTATGAAAAAAAAGGAATAAAAACTAAAATACCATCATAATAATAATTACCCAACACAGAATTTATTTAGGGTATTATTCAAAAAATAGTCAATTGTGCCCCCACAAACAGGAGCAGCATGAGCTATCTGACCAACACCCAAGTCATACTCTTCACCCAATATCTGATGTCTAAACATGGTTGACATTTATAAATTACGTATATAATTTATCTGATAAATAGACATCAAGAAATAAAATTGAACATCCATCGGTACTTCACGGCTTATGCTGTTTTACAACAAAAAAAACTTGTACAGAGCCTGGTAATACTTTGTTGTTTTATACAATAACCTTACCCCTTTTAATAATATCCTCCAATATCCTTGGTCTCCCCACTCCAACTCCACTTATAGTCTCATAGTCAACCCAAGTCTAAGTCAACAAGGAGAAATGTCTTAAGCTGTTATATGTTGATCACCAAGAAGAAAAACATTGAACAGCCAGAACCATTGAAGACTGATGCATCCCCAACCGTTACTGTCACTATCTACAGAGACCGTTGATGATGACAGTCGCAATGAATGGTGATACAAGCCTAGTTGATGGCGATGTGAGCGTCAACAATAGTATGAAGAAGTAAGTTTAAACTTAACTCATTCTCACAAAATCAGCTTGTAAGGTGAGAATTGTCTCCACTTATATACTATAAATTAGTCTTAATTCTAGTCGATGTGTAATCTCCAACAAATAATAACAAGAGTGTTGAGATGGCTGGCAACTACAACACAAGTATTGCAATGGTCGACAACAACAATACACTGTGATGGCCAACAACAACGATGGGAGTATTGTGATGGGCAATGATAGTAATGCAATGTTGATGATGACCACAATTGAGTATAGCATGTTACACAAGAAGTTTGGTTCTCATTTTCAATTGAGAACCATAGGTGAAGGGTTGTCCTTTTAATTTTTTGGTGGGTCTCTACAAACCTGACCTGGAGATCCCAACTACAAGAGTTGGGTAACTCAAACTGGGTAACAAATCCTGAGGCTGCACAAACGCTGTCAGGATCAACATGATGCACAACTTCCCTATTTCACCATGTGTGTGTTTCTCGCTTGCTTGGGTCTCCCATACTCACAAGATCATGCAAATTTGTGAGTATACTCACAATTTTGACGTCTCTAGTAAGCAGATATAAGGAAAATCCTTAATCTCACCTCGATGAGTTCCTTCTCATACTAGTAGTTACCCGACAATACATGTCTTCATATAGCCCAAACATAAGTAAAGTGAATACCTTTCTTTTCCAAAAGCCTTCCACAACACTTCTCAAGTCACTCAATCATATGCTTTTTCCAAGCTAATAAAAAAGCAGACATAAATCTCATTCTTTGCATTCATATCTGGCCAAGATCAATCCTTTGAAAATAAATAGCTTTGAATGTGCACCTTTTCATGTAAATACAATTTGATTCCCCGCATTCTAGCCACTCATAAGTTTTATCCCCTTGTAGTTTACACAAACTTTGGTAACAAGCTTTTAATAAAATACATAAGCTCTCTTCATTTTCTGAAAACAGCAATTCACCACTTATATTCCATAATTTTGAAAACAAATAAATACAGAAGTTGTTGACTGTCTTTGCCCTCACAAGATCAACTATATTAGGGAAATTACAGTTCTTATTCAGAATAATAGAATAAAAGCTTGTCAGGATAGCAATTGGACTGGGATTATATTTAGGCAGTATAGAAGGAGCTATAGTATTCTATTCAGTAATATGTTCTTTTCACCACTTTTACATTTATCCTCCTTAAAACTTTAGGTGGATGTATGACCATGCTAGAGAGGACAAGATATAGAATGAGTACATTTACATATGAGAAAATATTGATGAGGTATTGATATTGGAGGAGATGACAAAAAAATTATGTTAAGTTTGTAAGATGTAAAGATGACCACTGGAAGCATTGGTGAAAAGTGTATATCATTGCTTTTAGTCCAATGAGAAGATGCAAATACCAAGGAGGACATTAGAGGAAATTGTTAAGAGGAATCCCATAACGAATAATATCCCAGAGAATTTGGTCTTTAATCAAGCCCAATGACATGCAATCCATGTAACCTAGTTCAGTAACTTTGTTGTGGTTATTGTATATTCCTTAAACCGTACAATTACTGCAAACTAAATATTAATGGATGCATATTGACAACATAGCAAACTGAAGAGGACTGTCCCAGAACTTACATTTTGAGAATTTGCATCACTTCCTTCACTGGTGCCTTCCCCTTCACTTGCACTATCACCACTACAAATCCAATATTTCTTATCAGCACAAGTCACCCGTATGCAAATGCAAATGGCAAGGCAACATACTCAACAGGCTTAGAAATATAAACAATGCCAAACCTAATATTATACTTAGAATTATTTACAAGAAAATACAGCCATGGATAAAATTATTTATGTCAAATAACAGTGTAGGGAACATCAAAATCGGGAAGTGGGTGACTACTGTTTCTATCCCGACTCGACAGTACATGATATTCGTAAAAAGAATGGATGCATTATTTCATGTAGCATAGAATCTTAAAATCAGCAATTTGGCAATAGGTTAGACATTCAGAAGTAAAAATTGTTCCTTTCTTTGAGTGCTTTGATTCAAATAATAGGGTACATAATTCAACAAGATTGATCAACACAACACATCTTACCTCTTTGAATGAATTCCATTAGCAGATGTGCCTGTTGTTTTACCATGTTCATTATTTTTCCCTGTGATCATATTCAAACTACCCAAACTTCCTTTTGATCTTTTAATTGGCAATTTTTCCTTCACCTCAGGAGGCTTACCATCAGCTTCCATGCTGCCAGGAGTGTTTCCCTGCATGCAAACTAATAAATTATTTTTCCTTACTTGGATAAGGACACATTCTGCACAAAAAAGGGAAAAGACAGAGACAAAGAGAAGGTGAGAATGAGCATAAAAAACAGAAGGGGAAAACTCACTGAAGCCTCAGCAATGCCATTTGGAGAAGGCATAGCAAATGGGCTAAAAGGATAAGATCCCTGCATAAATTTGAGACAAAAGTAGTTGATCAGCTAATGATTCAATGTGATGACTTCAAGAAAGCACCGTTATACAAAGAATACCGGAGGCATGGATGGATGAGCATAAATGCCACCAGGGGGATACATTGCAACATATGGATGTGGTGGAGTACCATAAGGAGGCATAAATTGCTGCAAATAAAAATTTCATTAATGAATCAAAGAAAGACTAAGATAGAACTTAAATGAGATAATTCATATTGTCAGTGAAGTGTAGACTTGATGTAGAGTAGACACGGTATTGAACAATAGGAAGAACAAAAAATAATAAGCAAAGAAGACCAATCAAGGACCAAAATCTACAGAGTTCATTTGTAGAGGCAAGAATGGTTTGTGTCAACTCCTAATTAGGACATTCAAGCCTGCCATTTTTAAAACATAAAGTATCCTGATGCACAAAACTTTAACAGAATAATTTCACTTAAGTTAAACATGCAAGGAATTCAGAGCACCATTAATCACAATAAATGCATATTGGAGAAGCAAGTATTTCCCAAGAGATACTATCCATAACCATAAGCAAGTCTCAAGTTACTATAAATTTACCAAACAGCAATTTTACATGCGACCAACCACCACTACCATAGCTGTGTTCCATCTGAATAATTATAACAGTCAACAAAGACCACTACCACTAACCAGCCCATCATCATCAGTGTCATTACCAGAGTATAAATGATATGCCACAACACAAAAAAGGGTAAACAGCGAATTCAGCTTCACAGGCCAACAACTAAAAATGTATAAAAACCCTTCTAATTCATGAATATGATCAGGATCAAACACGAATATACATTTTCTAGCTTCTAGCTGCAATTAAAAAATGAGGTAAATTTAGTTTTATTAATGTTCTTCCACATTCTGTTTACTGATTATTGTTGATTAGAATAACTACAAAATATCTCATAATAACATTATTGTATCTTAAAGTATTTTAGAGTTTCTTAGATCATCTTTTATATTTCATGATTTGCTTCCTTGTTTAATAAAGATCAGGGATCTAATATTGGTTTAAATTAATAGGGATTAGGGCCTACTATTTTTTTATTACATCAAAACCATATGATTTTCCAATTCTTCACTTCCAAAATCTCATACTTCCTAGTACCCTACATAAAACCCTAATAATTTCACCATGGTCATCAAAACCATCTTCCATGACCTAGTTCATCAGGGTTATGCTATTTTCAGTGACTGTCAGTTATCATCCTCTGCGATGTTTTTTGGAACAACCTTTCTCCCTCACAGTCATGTCACAGTTGTCAATGGTAGCCAACCCTCCAATGTGCTGCAGATGACCTGCTACTGATGCAGGCTTGCCATGATGCCTGCTCAATGCTCTCACTCACAACCAATATTTCACTGTTCCAAAATCTATACCCCTCCTTCCATCAGCCACCATCTTGGTTAACATGTGGTCTGTTATTCTCTCTTCAGATATGGTCTCACCTTGACCAACCAGATACCCTTTCTCTAAAGGTCTTTGTTTTGAAGTTACTGTATCATATTTGACATCCTTTATTTACGCCATCTGGTCTGGGCACTATTACATTTGTTTTCCACCTCCATGACCTTGTTTAGCTCCCTTTGGGCTCCAATGCTGTGTTTGGCACTCAAATTTGGTGTTTTGCATGCATCAAGAATTTGCTATTTTCAGCTGGCTTGGCTTGATTCTTGGAATTCTTTGTGTGGTTATCTCTGGTTTTGGCTGTTAGGCTCTTTTTGGATGTTTGTTTTTGTTATACTGACTTTTCTACCAGTTGGTGACTTCTTTTTCAGCTAATGATCATGTCAGCAGTGACTTTGTACTGATGGGTGGTGACTTTCTTACTGCCATTCCTCAGGTGATTGGATTTGGTCAGGACTCACCAGCCCCAAATATGATTTGTAGGTCATATTTCCAAGTTTTTAAGGTCTCCAAAGTTTTTATACAGTACGTTATAGAAGTTAAAGTTTTTTCCATGTATAACTACTAGCCAGAAAATTTCTGCTAACAATCACCCCCAACAAAATCTCTTCTTCTTTGGTCATGTGACTCTCCAACAGCTTTTCAACCTGAGGATTGCTCCAGCCACCTTGATAAGTTATATTACCAGTTATACTGATCTCCAACATCTCCAGCATTACAAAGACCACTTTATATTTCTTTCTCTGTTTTCTTTTCACAGTTTCATTTGTAAAAAGCTCAAGACTTTAGCTAGAGAACAATTAGTATTAGAATATCTAGAAAATATCTCAACATTATTATTCTTAGAAAGTGAACTTTAATCTTTAATCAACCTCACAAAATTGGATTGCAAGATGGGGTTTGTATCCACTTATAAACTATAATTTAACCATATCTCTAGTTGATTAGGGATCTCCAACAATTATTACATGAACAATGGCATAATTTAAAACATCCTAGAATTCATCTTCAAGCTTCATTGTATTTCATTATTTGTTTTGTTACTCGATTAGAATTACAAATCTAGTATCAGCACTAATAAAAGTTATTGCTTTGTATTTTTTATATATTAATATATTAATTCATATTATACACTTGATTGTCACCTCTCTTCTGCCTACCCTATCTAAATCCCTATAAACTTCATCATAGCAATAGCTCAAAGAGAAGGGGGAGTTAATATTAAATTATTTTCAAAAAATTTCCTCTGGCCACAGCTTAAGTATGGTCCAGTTAGGTTTTAGATTTTTAAACATTAACATTATCATGTAGACGGGATTGGTATTTATAATATAGGTAACAATTACCTGGACACCCCACATATAAGGGTGAGCCTGTGGACTTGATGCCAAGAAACCGTGTGGAGGTATAGGAGAATATGCCTAGAAAATGAGGAAGCTGGGTGAACCAAAATTCAATCTTGACAATAATAAAAATGACATGCCATTAATGCCAACAAAGACTGTTTCATTAGAAACCTGGAATCCAGGCCAATCAGGATTAATTGTTCCAGTAGCCGTGGTTGAAGACTGCTCCTGGAAAAACAACAAGTGTTTGCCGTCACATCACACCAAATGTACTAACCATTAAGCATCAATGGAGATAACATAAAGAAAGTTATACCTGTGACGTAGGTGGTGGCGTCTTTGACTCCTTCTCTTTTGGAGTTTTGTCCATCTCGCTGCTGCCCATCTAATATCAGTGTCTTAAAAATATAAACTAAACCATCCTGCACCAAACATAACTTTGATTAAAAGACAGCCTCAAAGACACCATTGTCCTTCGAAACTTACAACCAAATCACTGTAAAGTTGAGCAAGTTAGAAAAAACACTTGAATCACAAGATTTTTATATTGAATTAGTCTACAAAATCATTAAATCGCCAATTATCAATTGTAAGAATAGGAACCAACCAAGGCACTAATCCTTTTTTCCCTTCCAATCCATGGAAAGCTAGGTCAAAATCCAACTTCTAATGGTGCCCTGGGTTATCTTATCTCCAAACCAAAGATGGTGCAAGTTCTGCTCAACTCTAAGATAACACTACAGCATTAATCTCCACCAAAATTGACAAAGCAACAATTACTAGAGCTCAGAAAACCAAGATAAAACCAAGGAAAGAAAGTGAAATTCATGCATCTCAAAAAGCTAGCAATATGAACAATTCAATTTAATTCGAGCCGAGAATTTTCAAATTACCACTCAGAGAGAGACTGTGGATCCTTCAAAGCTGGAGCAGAAGCAGAAGCAAAAGCTGATCTGCCGAGGATTACAAAAAACAAACGCAAGAAGCGACAATCAAATGCTCAGAATAAAATTGTGAAGAAAAATGGATTTAGTGGGTAGCACGAAGGATATTCGGGGAATTTTATTTAGGAAATACAGAGAAAAAAATGATCTAGAATTAATTTAGAAATGGATGAGAAGGGAACAATGAATTAGGGGCAGATCAAAAATTAGGGTTTGTTTGGTTAAGGTTAATGTTTGTGTTGTTTGGTTTTGGGTGTTCACGGAGAGCAACCCATGGATCGTCGTACGGTGTCGCTGTCCAGTGAGATTTTCGTTCCCATTTTGCACAGTTTGTGAAATCCCCATTTACTCCCTATGCCCACAGTTTCTCTTCTTATTTTTTTGTTTTTTTAGCATTATATTTTTCGTCTTTTTTTTCATTATTGATATTTATTTAAAGTATTTTTTTAATTTGTTTTCTCTATTAATCTATCACTTTAATTTTGTATATATATTTCAACATTTTTAAAAATAATATTAATTACTAATATAGTAATATATCACCATATAGTTTGTTTAAATTAATTCTAAAATGTAATTATATGTTTTAAAAACATTTATTATGATTAATCTCAAATAATATAACTTATGTATTACTCCAAAATATTTATCTCCTTAAAATTAAAAATTAGAGTATTTTCAAGTTATTTAACAAAAACATTTTAAGATTTTTAAATTTCTTATATCTTTCTATTAAGGATGTGGTGTCAAGATATAATTTATTACAAACTAGTGCATACTTTTAATTTATTAAAGGTACAATATAAGTATTTATTATGTATAACTAAATTCATAAATAAATAAAAGTTTTATAAAGATTGTATTATAATTAGCAGCATCTTTTTTATGAATATTTTGATTTAATCTCTTATGATAAAAATACGAAAAAAAGAATTAATTTTTTAAGAAATTAAAATTAATTTAAAGAAAAATTTAAATATATATATATATATGAGAGTCAACTTGTAACTTGTGCATCTAAACTTTCAAGAAGATTAACTTTAACTTATAAATAAGTTAATTTTATTTTTTTCTAGTATATCTTTCCTGAAAGAATGACTTTAAGAAAAACATAATAATAATTATCATGTTTTTATTATAAAAGAAATTATGGAAAGCAATGGCTTGTATTTTTTAACCGGATTAGCAATGTCCTACTTAAAAAATATATACTTTATTATTTATTTTTCAGCCGCACGTATAAAGTTTGTGACCTACCAAATGATAAAAATGAACGTAAAAAAAATAAAATAAATGTAAAAAAATAAATATAGCCGGATTAAACTTTTTTACATGAAATTAAAGGGCTTTTCTAGAAAATTATATAATTGATTATGTCAAAAAGTAATTGTACATAACAAAAAAAATTATGGATAACTTTTTTATGATAAAAGAACTAATGAATCCTTTGTGTTTTAATTACTTAAAAAATATATTGTCATGTATGATTTATTTTTTATAAATAAATTAAATTTATTTTAATTAAAAATTTAAATTTTCATATTATATATAGTAGTTTATTACACAAGCTTTCACTGAATATTTTATCTGAAATAAATAGCTAAAAAAATTGTGGTACATTTTTTCTGAAATACATATTAAAGTTTTATTTTAATATTTAAAGTAAGAACATTTTTGTTGTATATCTCGACAAATATTGTGTTGGTTCATATAACAAATTTATTAGGAATTCTTACTTCCATAAATTGTTTTATATGTTCCATGGAAATTTGATTTATAAACAATATTTTAAAAAAAAATTAAAAAACAAATTACTTACAAATTTTATAATTTAAAAGTTTTTTAAACTTTTGAATATATTTTTTCAGTTTTTTATTTTTAAATTATACAAATTTAAAAGTTATTTTATATATAAAAAAAAAACACTTTTAGATTACAAGTCACAAGTATTTTTCCTGAAAAAACAATTTTTAAATTTTGTAATATAATTTTTTTTTAATTAACGACACGTTATTCTTTAAATTTATTCATAAAACAACAAATAAATAAGAATAACAACAAAAATTACAATAAGAAAGAGATACACAACTTTAAGAACTTTAAGTAGTAGCTATTACGACAAAAGAAAGTTTTACTAAGAAAAACACTTTTATCTTTTAACCATCTTATAAGGGTTGTGTTAAAATTATAGGAATAGAGAAGATATCCACTTATTTTTTCATAAATAATTTCATCAATTTATTTTTTAGTAAATAACTAGTTTTTAAAAAATAGGTTAAAATAACAAAGGTTTTATCTATATTTTTACTCTTGTACACCTACAATTATATAAAATGATGAGATTATTTTATTTATTTCTCTCTCACTATACTTCACTGTCACAACTACAAAAATTGTATTTTAAAAGGTATTATATATATTTTGAAATTTTTATTTTAAAAGTATTATTCTAAAAAATTATTCCAAAATATATTTTTTGTTGTGAAAATTTTATCCTATTCTAAAATTTTAGAAAGTTTTATGAATTTTGGAAAATGTGTTAAAAAAACCTCTAAGAAAAATAAAGCAGAAGTCACTTTAAAAAAGGAGTAAAATAGTCATTTTCGATATTATGGTGTGCAGATTTAAATTTAGAGTGTTCAGGAAGCAATTTCCTAAAGGTCCCATTATTTTTCGGGCCTGGCTCAGAACATTGTCCACTTTCCCAGAACCCACTCTTCTCACCCTCAATTTTCTTCTACCTCCACTCTCTTCACCTCCACTCTCTTCACCTCCACTTTCTCCCATTCCAATTCCAATGGCACCACCACCAACGGACTCAGAACCAGAATCCGAGGCGCTGCGGCTCAAGGCAATGGCGGAGTCCAAGTTCAAAGCTTCCAAAAACGCCAAATCCGCTCTCAAATACGCGAAGCGCGCGCAGCGGTTGTGTCCGCACCTCGCCGGCGTGTCGGAAGCCGTCACCTCGCTCACCGTTCTCGCCGCACCGGACTGGTACAGTGCCCTCGGCGCGGAGCCCTTTGCAAACAGCGGCGTCATTCGGAAACAGTACAAGAAGCTCGCACTGCTCCTTCACCCCGACAAGAATCCCAACGTGGCGTCCGAGGAGGCCTTCAAGCACGTCGGCGAGGCATTCCACTTCCTTTCCGACCGGAGTCTCCGCCGAGAGTACGACGCCGAGCTCCGACGGAAGATCAAGGCAGAGAGCGAGACGTTCTGGACCGCGTGCTCCACTTGCAGGCTCCTTCACCAGTTCCAGAGAAAGTATATGGGTCATGAATTGGTGTGTCCGAGTTGTGAGAAGAGTTTTAAGGCTGTGGAAACGGTTCAGAGTGATGGGGATGCTGATGGGGAAGGTAGGGTTAGGAGTAGGAGGTTGAAGTTGAAAGAGATAAATAAGAAAAAGGAGAATATTGGTGTGAAAGGGAAAGTGGATAATGAAGTGGGGGATGAGAAGGAAGGGAGATTGAGGAAGAGAATGCGTTCAGTTGGGGAGGTGTTGGAGAGGTCGAAACCTGGTAAGAGGGTTAAAAATGGGGAGGAAATGATGACATTAGCTGAATTTCAGAATGAGGTGAGGAGAAAGTTGCAAGGAAAAAAGTTGAAGGAAAAAGAAAAGGAAAAGGAGGAGCATATAATTGAGAAGACGAGCAACAGGCGGTCGATGCGGCGGGGATTGAACTCTGAAGGTTTAGAGGTTGGAGAGGTGAGGCCTTTGAAGAAGAGTGTGAGGCTTGCAATTGAGGAGAAGCGTGGAGGTTTAGAGAAGAAGAAGGGATTGAGATTTGAGGAGCATAGGGATTCTGATGAAGGGGAGTTGGGAAATATGGTGGTGGTGGATTCAGATTTTTATGATTTTGACAAAGATAGAGTGGAGAAGAGCTTTAAGAAAGGTCAAGTGTGGGCAGTGTATGACGATGATGATGGAATGCCAAGGAATTATGCCTTGATTGATGGAACTCTTTCAGTGAATCCTTTTGAAGTGAAATTAAGTTGGTTGGATGTACAGATCAGTGGGGATGGGAGGATAGTCAGTAGGGAGAAAATGGGGTTTCATATACCTTGTGGGAGATTTAAGGTTGCCAGGAAGACTTCGGTGAATTCGGTAAATATATTTTCCCATGTTGTGGATTGTGACCGGGCAGCACGTGAGCTTTACAAAATTTACCCCAAGAAAGGGTCGGTATGGGCGCTTCATGGCGAGGGAAGTATTGATGCAGAGGAGGGAAAGAGGTGCTATGACATTGTTGTATGTCTGACAAGTTACAATGAGGTGAATGGTCTGAGCATGGCATATCTGGAGAAGGTTGATGGTTACAAGACAGTATTTAGGCGGCAAGAGAAGGGGAGTGGTGCTATTAGATTTCTTGGGAAGGATGACTTGTGGTTAGTTTCTCATCAGATTCCTGCACGGAAGCTTATTTGTGATGAAACGCCTGAGCTGCTGAAAGACTGTTGGGAACTCGATCCCGCTTCACTTCCTTCAGATTTACTTACTATTGCTGGCATTGATAATTGAGGTTAGGTAATCTTTTTGGTGACAAACTCTGAATTTTGAAAGACTAATTGGGAGTTGATTGTCGATGACTTTGAAAATACTTACTAATGGGTGGCGTGACCTTGGCAACTTTTGTACAACAAAGATAAGTTTATTAGGAAACCTGACTGCTTTGTAAAGCTTGAAATTTTAAATCTGTAGATTAAAAATATATTATGTTGGATTAATCTGTTTGTCAACATTATAAACTAGCTACTTTGTCATATTTGTGCTTATGCTTCAGTCAGCCTCCTCCACCTCCACTGATTGGGTTAAGTTTTAGAAAAGTGTGCAATTATTAATTTGATGCCTCTGAAAGAAGTCTATGTCTGGACAGTATGACAGACTATTAACATTTTAGTTCTCTGCTGTTCTCTTCAAGAAACATTTTTGCTGAAACAGGATCTGACTCAATTTATGTTCTATAGTCGAACTTCTTATTTAGTTTAGTCAAATATATATAAGTGGACTTGGTAATTTTCTGTCATGGTTTAATTATGCTATTTTTTTTTATAACATTTTCTCATTTGCAATCAATCTAAACTTTGTTTTTTCTATCATCTGTGAGATACCAAAACCTTTTAAAAGGTGAGGGCATGTGCACTTTTTAATTAAAGTTTAGAAACTTAGATTGTATCAAATTGTATTCAGATCATGGTTGAGTCAGCTTTTTTAAATGCTCTATGAAAATACCCATAAGGGTCCAAGGTCAATCTAGCCATTTCAGCTTCATGGTGAGTTATTCTTTTAGACACAACTGGAATTGTTCATTTACTCAAGTTATCTTCTAGCTCCCTGGCTTTGAGGAAGGATTGTTCTCTGCAAGCATGTTAAGATTATCTCTCTTTCACCCTACACTGAGTGCTTTGTATATCAAGTCAATTCCTGACGCTGTGGCTAGACTTTATCAAATTGATTATCAAAGAAGAGTTAACTGAGATTACTTTTTATATATAGCTCTTTTTTATTGAAAGTGTTTAGATTCACTTGAGTCAAAGTAACTTAAAATGATTTATTTCTATATAACCGTTTAACATTTTACAGATTTTTATTGCAAAAGTTCTAGTTTTTTTATCCCACACTTAAGAGGTGAAGTTTGCAATGGCTGTTGTCTGTACAATGTATTTCAGTTAATACATTAAGGCACAAAAAAACATACAGTATAATCTAATTGAATCACAATCCTCTTAATTGTGGTAAATTGAGTTATGATTAGATATTGCTTAAGAAATTAGATCGTCATGGGTAACCACTGGTCTGCTTTCTAATCTACATTTGGTCACTTTTGCACTTTGTAAATGATTGTTGTATTTGGTTTTCTTTTCACACACAATCAAATTATATTACCTTTTTATTACCAGCATAGATTATCACTTGTGGGTGTTACATAACTGGGGTGGCTACCAATTCATATTTGTAAATCTGGTATTACTAAATCTAGTTAAATGCTTAAGACTCCTTAGCTTGCCCAGAAGGGAATGTGATAAAACTGATGTTAGAATAGGAAAGAAAAGACAATCTTGAATTTTATTGCCCTCCTTAATTCCATTCTGGTACGAATTTAGTAGGGATAGAGTCAAGGAATGGAAGCTGTTTACACTTGAGAAGAACTTCTAAACCCTAAACCCTTGAGAATTAGTCCAGGTGACCGGCAGTTGTTCTGGAGTCACTTCAAGAATATAATCTTCAGAAAGCGTAGGACGTAAGGGGTTGTTAAGATGTGGCTGGTTGTACTGCTTGTTTAAGTAAGGATGCATGAAAGATCGGATGAATACAACTCTTTTTAAGGAGCTGCAAATTAACAACCTGCCCAATGCATTCTACAATTTGGTAGGGTCCATAAAATCTTGGACTGAGCTTTTCATTAGGCTTCCTGGCTAAGGACCAAAGTTGATTTGGTTGTAATTTCAAGAAAACCCAATCTCCTACTTGATAAACCACATCATGCTTGTGTTTATTAGCTTGTACCCGATTCTGATCACGTGCCTTGCACAAGTTTGTCTTTAGTTCCTTCAATATTTCATCTCGTTGTTTCTGCAATTGATTTACACTTTCCACTCTAGATGGGATAGTGGTTCCCTTCAAAAGTAAAGGAGGATCATGCCCATAGAGTGCTTTAAAAGGAGTCATCTTGGTGGAGGCACTGTAGTTTGTATTAAACTATAATTCTGCCCATGGTAATCAATTTGGCAGTGCTTAGGCTGAAATTCTGTCATGCAACGTATATAAGTTTCAAGGCAGTGATTTACAACTTCTGTTTGACCATCTGATTGTATGTTAAGTTGTACTGTACTTCAGTTTAGTCCTAGCCTGTTTAAACCACTCCCTTAAAAAATTACTTAGAAAAGCTTGGTCTCGGTCAAAGACTATAGTAGAGGGGAATCCATATAGTTTTACAATTTCTCAAACAAACAATTGGGCCACATTTGTTGCAGTATGTAGCAATTTACAACTTCTGATTGAGCATGTTAAGTTGTATTGTACTTCAGTTTAGTCCCATCCCAGCATGTTTAAACAACTCACTCCAAAAATTACTGAGAAAAACTTCGTCTTGGTCAGAGACTATAGTAAAGGGGGAATCCATGTAGTTTTACAATTTCTCGAACAAACAATTGGGCCACATCTGTTGTAGTTTATGGATGTGTTAATGGAAAAAAAATGAACATATTTGGTAAATCTGTCCACACCACTACAAGAATAGTATCCTTGTCTTTTAACTTGGGTAACCCTCCAATGAAATCCATTGATATATCTGAACCAAACTTGTGTGGGAATTGGCATTGGCTGCACCAAACCTGTTGCCAGATTGTGATCTTGTTAAGGGTCCTGGAATCAACACAAAACCTCCATCTGCCATATTTTTTCTTCAACAAAATAATAGAGCTTGAATAAGGGATGATATTGGATCAACTTTTGACCATAAGCATGTCAATGACCATAAGCATGTCATTGACCAACTTTTTAATCTCATATTTCTAATAATGAGAATATTTATAGGGTCTAAGATTTGGAATGGAAACTCCCTCCTTTAAGTGGATAGCATGCTCATATTTTCTACTTGGGGGTTGTCCAGTTGGATCTCGAAAAACTTTTATATACAATTTCTACGTTTTTACTATCTCAGATGGTACTATGTGGATGCCTTTCTTCAACTCATTCATCACCATTTTTAGTGAAGTTGCAGTTTTGGATAAAGTGGGATCTCCTATCATGGTCTATTCCGTTTCACCCACCCATCCCAATAACTTCCCAAAATCAGCATTAACTTCTCCTAAACTCACCAACCATTCCAATTCCAAAACCACATCTACACCTCCTAATTCAAAAATAAAAAATTCTTGTTAAAATATTCAGCTCTTGTTTCCAAAACAGAACCTTGACACTTTCCTTGGCATTGCACCTTGTGTCAAGAAATTTCTGGCTCTAACCCACACCTTAATAACAATTCTTTATTAGCAGCGTGTGTAGTTGTTTGTTTATGAAAACATGACTAGGCCCAAACTTCTCATCACATCTGAAACATAATCTCCTTCCTTGATATTATTTTGCATCTCTTCATCAGATAATTTTCTGAATGTAGCCCCACGGTTACAGTCCCCCCCGTCCCGATTACTGTTAATGCTGTTGGTTGTTTCTGCTGTCCCCATTTCCTCTACCATAGTCAATTGTTGAAATTGGATTTCCCAAATCATGGGAATAGCTTCTAGTCATTGAATACGGCCTGTACCCATTGCTTCCTTTATTTCGTATCAGTGCTCCCCCTTTCGGCATAATTCTAATTTTCTCTTTAATCATCTCAGTCTTCATCATCAATTCAGCAAGGTTGTTGGGTTCATATAACTTCACTTCTGTTTATTTCTTCTTTCAAGCCATTCAAGAATATTTCTACCAAATTATCTTGTTCAATGCCTTTTAAGAATCCACATATTTTTAAAATTGCTCTATGTAAATTTGTACAGTACCGTTGTGTTAACCCAATCAAGATTTCAAAAGAATTTTTTAACATATTGGGTTGACCCTTTTTACCACTGCAACTTTGAAAGTTTCCCATATCGGGTTTGGGTCACAAGGTCACCACTGGAACTAGTTTAAGGTAAGCAATCATCACAACTTGCATTTTTTCCTCTATTACCTCTTTCAAAAGGAAATACTGCTCCAACCTATTTATTTGATCAGCCATATGCTTCCTCTCCCTCAAAAAATAGGGATATCAAAGTTTCCTCCACCGTGACTGAGAGTTTGGTTGCCACTTCTTCCTCTTACCTTGTGCCGATTCTTTCTTCCATCGTGTGTGGGGCCCCATTGTTTGCTTGCCACATGATATTTTTTTTCAATGACAACTGTGAGACCACTTATAAAATCTTCCAGTCTTTGTAAACACTCATGTTGTTCATTCTCAATTTCTCTGTCGTGGATGTCTTCTTGAAAAATCCATTCTTGATTCCATCCTTGTGCTCACCATACCCTTCAAAATACACCACAGTGCCAAGATCGCAGCTCTGATACCTGATATCAGTGGGGATAGAACTGGTATTAGAATAGGAAAGAAAAGACACAATATTGAATTTTATTGCCCTCCTTAATTCCAGTCCCAGTGCCAATGTAGTAGGGGTAGAGTCAAGGAATACAAAGTATACAACAGTATACAATACAATCTGAGGTCGAGAGAACCTCAGTCTCCAACTATCCTTCTACTTTTCTTTTCTCCCCTGTACTAACTCTCCTAGAACTATTTATAGTAGTTCAGATACAGCTGTACTAATTAGCATACCTTTTCCTTCTTTTATACACTATACCTTTTTCCTTCTTGTATACACTATACTGAATTTATCAGAATGTTGCCTAAAACTAAAACTTTAATCTGTGTATTCTGGGTTCTCAGCCAACAGGACAGTTCTTAACATAAGTGATTGTTTCTGCATACACTAATAGTAAGTAATCTAGTCTAGTGTCTATTCTATGCACAATATTTTTAGTAATGTTTCATCTTGAGCTTGGGCTGATGTCTCTAAGGTAATTCAGGTATTTGTTTTCCTGTTTATGGTCAAGTCAAGGATAACAAACCGGTAGCAAATATGTCACGCATTTAGGTGTTAAACTGGTTGGGTTGTTAGACGATTATGCAAAAAGATGTTGAACTACCATAAAATAAGTACCACTTTGTAATGGAAGGAGTCCTTACGTTCATATTCACTGCAACTACTGTCTGGTATAAACTCCAAACTCAGCTCAACTAAAGCAAATATCTGACTATTTTCCAGTAATATATTAGTTGGTTTGTTATGTAAAATGTTTCTTCTTTTGCTTTGCTTGCACATTACTTATTTTCATTGGAGGTATGACTGATATGATCTCCGAAACTCAGGCCAATTACTTATTACCCTAATATTGAGGCTTGGTTCTTCAGTTTAAAGCTTGCACAATGTTATGAGACAAGGGAAAAATCAACTATAGTAGGGTTCAGTAGTGTTTTTGTAAGGTCCATTTCTTTTGCTTTGTGCTTTTCTGTCATGACCTTGGCATGTGACTTGATATGATTTCTTATCCGAATAGAACAGTTTGTGGATCATCAATGCAGTGCATTGAAACACATGTGTACTAGCCCAGGGTACTAAGCTTTCAGAAATTATGTTAGAAGAGAATGTGAAATACGTGAGTGACCCTTTTTGTTTGGATGGTAGCTTATACTGTAAAATCTATCCCGTGTTCAGTTGGGTGTGTTTTGACTTTTCATTGCATTGTGTAAAATACACATGAGAAATGTTCGTGTACAAAACATATTTCAGGTTTCTAGCACATAGCTTGCTGAAAAATATTTTTATAATTTAAATTTTAACTTAAAAAATATTTTTATTTAAGATAAAAACTGCCCATTATCAGATAAAAATAAAAACTCCCCGTGTGTTAGGAATGCTATTTAACTAAATTTTATTCTGTCTGTTGAGAGATGTTGCGAGTTAATAAGTTCTGTATTTTATTCAGTTCAGTTCCTTATGTTTATTTGCTTCATGTTGTGGAATTTGAAGAAAGCACTTTCGTGGTAAAGTTTTCTCCTTTAAGTAGTGGTCAGCTCTTAGCAAATTAGAACAAAAAAAAGTATAATAAAATTGTTAAGAAATAATGCATATTTCCTTTAATCAGAATTATGAAAAGGTGGAATAATCATACATACAAAGTTAATAACGGAGTTCAACCAATTATTTCTATATCTCCGTGTTGTTGTACACCGGAAGAGAAAATTTTAAGAATATGTGTGTACAACTTAACTTACAATTCAAAATAAATCCTCTCTTTCCTTTTTCTTTCTCCTTCCTGGAATGAGTAATAAATTTTGCATGATGATATTTATATATTATACAGTATAATCATTAGATTTTGCTTTCTAAATTTAAGCATTTCGAAAAGTTATTGGCTTTATCTTCCCTAACAAAAGAAGTATGCTCCCTACAAATTTATTTTGCATGACCAAGTCTAAGAGGATCCTACTTAAGACTAATCTCAATTTGTTTTCACAGATACACCAAATGTCAATGTATCTACTAGATTCTTATTTCCTAGAATTTGTCTCAATGTTAGTACCTCACACTCAAGCAAAGATCTAATGAAGCCATACTGAATATCAATGTGTCTTGTTTTATAATGAAATGTTGAATTCTTTGCAAAATGTACTGTACTTTGACTATTACTATGCAAAACATTCTTCTGTATAAATCTCAATTCTGTCAACAAATCTTGAAGCCATATAAACTCTTTAGTAATTTCTGTTAGTGCTACGTACTCAATCTTTTGTATTTGAGATGTTCAACTAACAACTAAAATGTAACCGGTTGTGCTTTTTTTGTGATCAACTTCAGCTTCAAGTTTGCATCTACATAACCTTGTATTTAGGTATTCTCCTTTACTATAGAAAAAACATTTCTTTGGTATGCCTCGTAATACCTCAAAATCCATTTATCTGATCTAATGAGTTTTACTTGAATTTGACACAATCTTGCTAATATCTCTAACTAATGTTTAGTCTTGTACAGACCATCATGCACATCAAACTTTCAATAGTTGAAGCATATAAAACCTTAACCATGAATTCTCTTTCTTCTTTGTTTAAGGCGATTGATCCGTAGATAACCAAAAATGATTAGTTAAAGGTGTGTTAACTGGTTTGACATCTCTCATGTTAAATCTGTGCAAAACATGGTTGATATATTTTGCTTGAGATAATTGCAAAATTCCCTTTTTGCTTATCTCGCATGATTTGCATTCCAAGGTTTCATGTCAAATTTTTTGACAATTGCATCTTCAGTTTTTTTTTATTTCACCCATATTTAAACATGTTACTCATATATCATCGAAATATTAACAAAGTAATATAACTAGATTTATATCTCTTGAAGAAACAACAGTGGTTAGCATTGCACTTCTAGAAACCTTCCTTATACATAAAACTTTCAAACATATTGTAACATTGTCATGGAGCTTGTTTCGAACTATACCATATTTTTCTTTCCTTCTTATGAGAAACCTTCATTTTGACACATATAAATCTTCTCATCTAACTCTCTAACAAAAAATGGAGTTTTTACATGCAATTGCTCAAGGTAGAGAGCCCTTTATTGGCAATAATTAATTATTGAAAGGGTTGACTAATTACATTTAATAAAATCTCTTCTATTTTTTTTCATCTATTATATTAACATTAAAGTTTTTTTTATTTGTGAGTATTTAATTATTATAAGGATTAAATATGTTTTTCGTCTTGTAATATAGTACGAAATTGTTTTTTTTTTCATATTTTAAGCTTTAGACCTCCTGAATGCTTGTAGTAAGAAAATTATTAAAATAAATTCTGATCAGTGTTTTTTTAACGTAACAAAAGAATTTCCAAGATAGACTATATAATATTATAATATCCACGTTAGCATGAAATATTTTAATATTCTAGTCCGAACAATGACGTATTTTAATAGTTTTCTTACTATAAAGAAGGTCTAAAAATTTAGACAATTAAAAAAAGTCAATTTCACGTTTTACGTAAAACATAACCCCTATTGATATATCTAAAAGAAATTTATATTTTTTATTCAATCTCATTTGTAACTCTTCATGTATCATTGTGTTATATTCTAAGATATAAAAGAAAAAGTAAATACGTATTTTAGTATATATATTGCGAATTATAAATTTAGCTTCCATACTAAAAATTTATTAAACAAGTTTTATTACATTCAAATATAATTTACTCGGCTTCTATTATCATGGCACAAGTTTTTTAACATTGACTATAAATTCCGTAGTCATTCTTAATCAACCCCTCCATTTTTCGAAGAAGAGGTGAATCTTCATGTATTTCACAGCATCAGAGCTGCATATGCAGATGGCATCCAATATAGAATTCTCCTATCTGCATAAAACCAGAACAAAACTCTTCAGTGGGCACTAAAAATTGAAAATACAGTTACCACCCGTGATCGTATGAGTAATCATAACATCTTTTTTTCCTAATGTGATAATCCAGTCATATCTTAACAATATATATTGAGGCCATAGTACATCTTTTAAGACTATTTCTTTTGAATATTTTCAAGGAAATTAATTTTGTAATTTATCCCATCTTAGTTGGTATGGGGCCTCTGACTTGGTGTCTCAACAAAGTGACAATCTTAGAGTGGTTCACAAGCTAAATCCATAGTGCCCTAATTTTAGGTATCATAAATTTGTTGCAACCATGTTACCCTATTTCCCTTCACAACCTCGTTTTTCTCAAACTATGCCAATTTCATATTTCATTTTTCTGACTCTTTGTATCCTTAGGGGAGCAGGTTGGCCATTACATCTTGCTTTTTAAACTTTTCAAAAACTTATACCATAAACTTGCATGATATTATTATATGCTAGCTGTTTTTAATAGTGTTGAAATATTTTTTAAATATTTTTATTTATTTATTTTTTATTTGCTGATAAAAAAAATGTTATTATCTTTAGTCCTAACCATTTTAAAAACAAAGTTATGTGCTAACAAGATGTATCAGTTTCTCTTTTTTTGGGCATGGTGGTCCTGCACTTTTCTGCATTTTAGACAATTAGTTTGGTTTTGTACAAACTAAACTATATATAGGATGCATAGCTTTTCATAGTTTTTTATTTATTTATTGAGTTGTTATATTGTAGGGTTTGTGTGTGTGATTTGGAAGTTTATAGCCTCCTTTTATGTAGGGATTAAGCACCCTTCAAATATTTTCTTTAATTTAATTTATAATTTGACGATAAAAAAATTAACTACTTGTTGAATGAAATTTTCTTAATTACTAGTTTTTTAACTACTATAATTAGAATATTTGGTTATTTGTAAAATTGAAAGATATATCTCTTATATATATAAATATCGAAATTTTTAATTTGATTATGAAACTAATCTGCATTACAACACATTTACAATTTGTCATCCTTTTTCAAGGATATATAATGCAAAATTCAATTCAATTCATAAATGATGATGAGGACTAAGTAGTTATACTGATTGGTCCTATTATTTTCTTTTAGTTACATATCAACTATCAACCAACTTTTTTAATGATTAATTGTTGTCAACAAAACTAACTATATTTTAGTGAAATTTCTTTCTCGATCCTATCTAATTATATTGAATTTGAAACACAAACAGTATTTAATCAAGTTTAATTATAGTCCAACCAAGTTGATTAGTTTGTGCATTTTTATTTGGCACTTTATTTTGTGTTGGTTAATGATTGCATGGTTGTTCTCCAATCAATTTCATTATCTGAATATGTTTCTAACTTTAGTAACGAAGAAGCTTTTCGGAAACAAGCTGGCATGTTCCATATTCAAATGGATTTGTTATGCGAAATGAATTGTTAATTATAGTATTAACCCTAATGTATGCGAATGATTGTTGAGCTGAATTAATTGTCCTCTTCTAGGACTAATGGAAGGTGGGTCCCCTTGTAGCTTGTGTTTAGGATTATACCATCCCTTACGAAGGATTTGGTTGTGAATGAAACCACCAAAGAAGAATCCTTTTCGTTTTCTTTCTCAACAACTACTAAAATCAAATGTCCTTTTGCTGCTTATATCATGCACTTTAAATTATACAATGGCTTATGCAATTATGTCCATTCTTAATCCTTTCCTATACTTTCACTCGTATCCCTTATTCCTTATATTCCTAATTAATATTTATATTAACTTTTGAATAGGATATTTTATTTCGATCTCAAGTTCAAAAAATAACATCGTTAGAATCACTGCATAACATCGTTAGAATCACTGCATTCGAGGTATTGTTCACTTTGGAGGTTAGTGCTCTGTCACAATTTTTTCTTTAAAAAACATTTCGGTGGGTTAGAGAAGGAAAGATATATAAATTACTCTTGATCTCGACTCTTGAGCAATGTAGGATTATATTAACGTACCAAAACAAAATTTAATTTAATAATTAGAAAAATATATGAATATAGACTATAATAGGAAACATATTTATAGAGATGTAAAATATAGAGCCAAAATATAATCAAGCCAAAATATAAAAGCCTCCTTAAAAAACACAAGCTATCACTCTATAAATATTATGGCACTGTTTGGCATCTTATAGGGTCATAGTGAATGCCTTAGTAGTTAAAAAATGACCTAATTGAGTCCCTAATTTATTCCATTGAGAGGTAGTTTGTTCCTTCATTCCCTGCATTAATCAATTTTTAAGGGCCATTTTTATTTTATATTTGCCCATTTCCTGCAAGAATGTTGATTTCTTAAATCAATGAAATTTGCCTCAATTGTAAGACAAAAAGATAAAAAAAAAAGTCACATGATTCTAGAAAGCAAAGTCCACACCCTTTGTGATATAGTCCATCCATGCATAAGATCATCGTTGGTGGAGGAACATATTAACATTTTTGTATTAATTAAAATTTATTAAAACACATTTTAATAATTTTTTCCTCTAGATTAAAAAGAAGTGAATATTATCAATATTTGTAATTTTTAATTAATAAAAAAGCGTCAGAAAGATAATATTTAAAAAAAAAAATTATAACTGACTCTTAAATTATTTTCCAACTAATATTTTGTTTATACACTAAACAAATTATAATATTTTCTTTATAATTTATGGTATATTTTTAAGATTTTTGTGATAAACTTTTCAATAATTAAAAATTTTCAACTAATACTATTGTGTATATTATTATACTAAATTTTTAATGTATAAAAAATATCAATTAAAATAAATTCTATATAAACACAAAGATATACACACACATATACACACCAAAAAATATTTATCTATCTAATTTACCTATATTAAATTTTATAATAATTATTTTTTATCTAATAATATATTTTTAATATATATATATATATACATTTTAATATATCTATCTATATATATATATATATAATACCAAAAAATATTTATCTATCTAATTTACCTATATTAAATTTTATAATAATTATTTTTTATCTAATAATATATTTTTAATATATATATATATATATACATTTTAATATATATATATATATATATAACATTTACTATTTAATATTATGAAAATTTATATAACATATATATTATATTTGCGATTTTTTAACTAATCTAATAAGTACAATATTTAATCATCTTAGTAAAGTTAATTATTTATTATATGTAATAAATACTGTTATTAATATCATTCAAGAAATGTATTTATTTATATATTTATGTATTTTTTACAATGTCATACCAATCTTTATGTTTTTTTTAACGAGATGTATGTAATAATGACTTGTGTGTGAATACACATAACATAATATTTTAAGCTTAAGTGGTTAGGAATGAAAGTTAGTGTTGATCATTCAAATTTAATAACTACAATTAAACACCATGAATGTGTACTTACTATATATTCAAGTAACCTAGTCATGCCACTCATACATACATATATATATATATATACATACATATATATATATATATATATATATTCTCTTTATTAATTTGAAGGGTTATTCTATGTGTTAGTTTCTTTTGAAAGATATACTTTCTCTCAATTGATTCTAACTTAGATAACAAGGGATTTTTTTTTTCTTTAATCTATTATATCTTTATTTTAAGTTTGCTTGAAGATAACGAAAAGTGAAATTCCCATGAACTTGCTAGTGAAAAAAAAAATCGAAATTAAATTGCATAGTAGTACATGAAAACCTTCACTGCAATATAATTAAGAGATGTTCATATTTTTTTTATAGTAAACACTGAACTTTTATAATGAAATTTGAAATAAAAATCTTTGGAACAAATGCACACTATAACAGTGATACACCACATCTCTCTACAAATAATCTTGTAAACTTGTTTTTCTTAATACCTTTTATAAAATTAACAAAATTGAAATTCAACCTTTGAATCATAAAATATCATATCCTTTTTGCATCATGCACGTAAAGTTAAAAGAAATTTTTTAATTCAACCTTTAAATAATTTCATATCATCTTCTAGATTACTCACGTAAAATTGAGATAATTTGAGTATTCGTGCATGTAATCTTATAGCTAACATTTATATTTATTTTTAAATGTTTATATGAATAAAAAAAAGGGAAAATGGTGGATCAAATTATATGAATTACATGAAATTTTTTGTTCTACATAGTCTACAACATATCAAAGCAATGGTTGAATTAATAAAATTCAATGTCTATATAAAAAAGCATCCATTTTAAAATATTGGTTAGAGCTTTTAAAAACAAAATTCTTGAAAAATTATAAATATTTAAAAGATATTTTCATTATAATTAAAGTTTATTTAATTTTAATTTAATGATGTCTATATATTGATTCTCATTTCTTTTATTTTTTTTTCTTAAACTCTTTCTATTGATCATGTTTACCACGTCAATAAGCCAGTATTAATAGCTTTTCTATTTCTATTACTTCCATGTACCAATTCCTATTCAAAACCATTGTTATTTAAACTACTATTTTATATATGCTGTTATTTTCTTAATAATTTTTTACCATTTTCAACTCTCGTAAGATGAAAAACAGTTTTCCTCTTATCGAAGGTGAAATTTCCTTTTATCACCTTCGCCTGTGATAAAATACAAAATCAATGCTAAGTATAAATTTTAAAATCTGTCATGAATATGATGGAATTAAATGGAGAGTGATGAGATTAAGAAAAAAAAACTATAAATAGACAGCACACGTCACAAAATTAAAATCAGTTTTAATTATAATGAAATATATTTAAAAATTTGCTATTTTTTAAGATTTTGATTAATTAAAAAAGATATTTAAGAACTTTAATATTATGAGTGCCGCTTAGGTTAAAAAAATCTAAAAATTATTAAGAAGATATAAGTTAAAATTATTTTATCTTATTTTTGTCTGTAAATATTTATTGAAAAACTTATCTAATATATACCTTATATTTACAATTTATTTTTTTCCTTTTATCTTGTTTATTGAATGAATTCAATGACAATCAAGCGAATGGGATACTTACATAGAAGGAAAATAAGAATATCGATCGGTTTCTGTCTGATTATTTGTAAAATATTTATTAAATTTGTATATATAAAAAAAGTAATAAGTGCAAAAATCTTGTCATCAAATCACCTATTTTCCATAGTAAAAGCGAAAATTAATTATTAATATCTGTGAAACACAGAAATGCTTGGATTTTGATATCTTTATTTTAGGATTAATGATTAACAGTAAAGGATTTTTTTTTATATATAGAAAAAAAAAACAAAAATAACATTTTTTAAGAAAAAAATAACCCTTTTGAAGTTAGAAATTCCCTTTTTTTTGTGTTTATATACAATTTCATCACTTGGTATACAATTCCCTTTAATTACAAAGTGACGTATTTATAAACTTGTTTTCTTTAGACCAGTATGTTAAATTATTTGAACTATCACAACGTTTGAAATTAACATGTCAACTCATCCATGTTTTAGGGCTACAAATTATTTTTTAAAACTGTAGGAATTAATATAATTTTTCAATTTAAGAATAAGAAACGGATTTATTTTAAATTTCAGGATAAAAATGTTATTAATATTTAAATTATATATTTACTTTTTTAATTCATTTTTCTATTTTTACAACGTACATTTAGGGCTTACCTACAGTTAAGTAACTGAAATTATGTATTTAATTTTTTATTTAATTTTTCCATTTCCATCACATTATTTAACCTATTTAATATCTTCCAAGAACTCAAATTGACGTCAAAATAGACCGAACCTAATTTTACCAAAACGCCCCTATCTTTCCATTCATATTGCGAGAGGTGTAAGATATTCACACGCTTCTGCAAAGTTCTCGCTGTTGGCTTCACCTTTTCAGTGGACGATAATGCCCTCATGTTGTCCCATGTATTAAAAAAAAAAAAAAAAACTTCGTTATTCTAAAACCAGCTCCTCAATTGTTTTTTCTGGGATAAGAAATTTTCAAATAAGTGTCTTTATTTTTTTGATATTCTTCAACTTGTTTTTTCTTTGGTCGCGTCATACTTTTGGAACTGAGCTGGTCAATATATTCATCTCACACAAGTCACAAGCATGGCATATTCCAACACTTTAAAATTTTATATATTTTTAAAAAGACAAAAAAATGTAAAAGGTGGAACAAAAATTTGCCACCCTCAAATTTCCTGAATATTTAGCCATGAAATAAAAACTTTATTAACCTTGACAACCAATGGTTGACCACTTTGAATTGACCAGCACCATGTATGATTAGTTTAGAAAACTTAAGAAGAAAGACACAATAATCTTAAAAATTAAGGTAGATAATAAGGTTCTTTGCCACCTTGTAGTACACGTGTAAGAGGTCATAAGCCATCACCTTCCACTACAGTTTTTTCTTTTCATACTTGTTATGAGTCGGGTTCAATTATTTTGTCATATAATGCCACCAAAGACGTGAAATCTAACCAACACCACTCATACAATATTAGTGCAAAATTCTAAGGCTTTCAGCAACATTAAATTCATATAGGGTCATCATCATTCTAGATTATCATTATTTTTGCTTAATTCAAACCTCCATTAGTACATACATTCAACACTACAAATTATGAACCCTTATCACCATATTTGTCGGCACCCCAAGAGGTTCACAAAATAACACCTTACCCCTAAAAAATAAAAATATTTCTTCATTCCAACGATGATAGCAGCAACCTAACGATAAGCACATATTCTTATTCATAATTTTGCGCCCACCAAAAAATGCAACATAGAACAGTGGCACCCCTCGTAATTTGACCTCCCAGTTTGGATAAGTTTGGACAAAAAAAGGAGAGAAGAAAATAAGCAAATAAATGAAATCCACGTAAGAGCTATGTGTATAAATAATTCTTGTGTTTCTACATAGTGATTTAATATGATTTTGATTGTGTATAAATATAGAGTGAAGGGAGAAAAGAAAGGGTGGAGAGAGAAAAACAGAAGAAGGAGAAGAAGAAGAAGAAGAAGGGAGAAACTGAAATAAAATTAGTATGGATCATAGGTTACGTTGTGTTGGGTCAATACCCAAAGTTTCGTTTCTTTTGCTACTTTCTCTGCTTCTCTTCAGTTTCGTTGACGCAGCCTTCGACCTCGCTACTATACCCTTCAACGATGGTTATTCTACGCTCTTCGGAGATAGCAACGTTGTTCGCTCCGCCGATGGCTACGGCGCACAACTCCTCCTCGATCGCTTCACAGGTAAATGTTTCAGTTACACGTCGTCATGTGCAATAACATCTGCGTATGATTTTTTTTTTCTTTTTTGTGTTGGTTTTTTTCTCAAAAATTTTATCCCATAATTAAACAGGTTCGGGTTTCATATCCTCTAATATGTACCACTATGGATTCTTCAGCGCCAGAATCAAGTTACCGTCGAATTATACTGCGGGTATTTGCGTGGCGTTTTATGTAAGTAAACAATATTTTTCCAAGCAAATTCATAAGAAAAATTTGTAGACATCAAAGTTTTTTTTTTTAATTATTGTATAATTCACGATTTTCTGGGGGGAATGGTATGCATTTAAAAAAAACATGAATTCCGAATTTTTAATGCTTCGTCTTCTTTATTTTTACCTTTTTTTTTTATAATCAGTTAAACACGCTATATATTAGTCAAACATCCCTTTTAATTTGCTGAAGAAACTATACCGAACTTGTAGCAAAGTCAAAAACAGATTGATGGTCGGTGAACTCCATTCAATTTACGTCAGAATTTTCGTAGTTTTTTTAATGAACTCTTCAAACGGTGAACTACAAGTGATGCCTTAGTATAGCATGCTAGTTTAACAAAAGGTTGAAATTGTTCACGCCATTATAATTATTGTTTCGGTATTTTTTTCTTGTATTATGAAAAATTACGTCTTTAAAAACCTTAAACGCTAGATTAGAACTTTGTTTATATGCACGGTTATTTAGAGGGTGGCATGGTTGATTGCTTATTTTTTTTTCTTTCTTGGTACAGACATCAAACGGTGATGTGTTCGAGAAGTCACACGATGAGTTGGACTTCGAATTCCTCGGAAACATCGCCGGAAAACCGTGGCGGTTTCAGACGAACTTATACGGCAACGGGAGCACCAACCGTGGGCGTGAGGAGCGTTACCGTTTGTGGTTCGACCCAACGAAAGAATACCACAGATACAGCATCCTTTGGACAGCGAAGAACGTGATGTAAGGGTTTTGTTTGTGTATTTGTGCGGCGTGACTATACATAATTTAGTGTGTTGATAGGGATGAATTGGTTTTGTGTGCTTGAAAAATACTTTTCTGGAATGCCCTGGGATATAACTTTAACGTGGCGTGTGTTTGGTATTGAATTGGTTTTGTTTGACTTAACATGAGGTAGGAAAGTGTTTGGGATTGCGTGTGGGATGCGTCGCCCACAACTACAACTTGGTCTGGTTTGGTTTGTGTGAGCTAGCAAGGTTCAAAAGCATATACTTTTCATTACTAAAAGGATGGTTTAGATGGTAGTGTGGGTTTCGAATTCAATGATTATTTTCCCAGTTTGAGACTAGTATAATTGGCCCACAGGCATGGCCAACTTCATTTTTGTTTCATCTGCCTTTTTAAATTATTCTTATTTTAATTCTGTATGGATACGGTGATGATCATAGATTAAACAATCATCCACTGCTTTTTCCCACTTAAATTTGGGCTTATCCTTATATTTTTCTGTATAACACACATGATAAGACTCTTTTGTTTTCACTCATACGTATCCATCACGGTCCTTCTCGTTATAATGGGCTTGCCAAACCTTTTAATTGATTCTTCTTTTTCGTAATCAAATTCTCAGTGCGTAGTTATAATCTATCTCAATCATGCACTTCTTTGAAATTGTACACCACAATCAGAAGGGTGACTAAAACTTGGAAAACGAAGAATCAGTTGAAACCGTGTAATGAAACATGTGATCTTTCTTTATTTAATCTGCAAAACTTGGCACCAATTTTTGTAAGATTACCGAACTAAAGCAAGCTCATAGATTCCTATACCATTTGCCAAACCCGTTCCCATAATTCCCACCTAACTCAACACTAACATAGCTGGCAAATCTTTTTTATTTCACGGGAATATATACTCTACTTTGTTCTTGTTTTTTTAACTTCACTTTAATTGATTATATTCATAACTGTATGTTTGAATTGGTGCAGTTTTTACGTTGATGAAGTTCCAATCAGAGAAGTGTTACGAAGTGAGGAAATGGGAGGTGACTACCCTTCGAAACCAATGTCACTGTATTCGACCATATGGGATGCATCAAATTGGGCAACATCTGGAGGTAAATACAAAGTAAACTATAAGTATGCACCTTTTGTCACGGAATTTAAGGACCTAGTCCTTAAGGGTTGCCCCGCCGACCCCATCCAAGAGATCTTCGACCTCAACAGTTGCTCCGACCAATACGAGGATCTCGAGGCTCAAGACTACGCCGTCATCACTCCCACGCGCCGCCTGGCCATGCGCCGGTTCCGCCAGCGTTACATGTACTATTCATATTGCTATGATACATTAAGGTACAACGTGCCACCACCCGAGTGTGTCATTGTACCCTCGGAGAAACAGCGGTTTAAGGAGACCGGGAGGTTGAGATTCGGAGGCAGCCACCGCCGGCAATCACGGCGGAAGGGCCGCACTACAACTCCGGCGGTTGATACCGATGAGGGTGATATGTGAGATTGTTGATATATATATTTTGAGATGTATATAATAGTGTCCATTTTTTATGGCTTTAATATTTGTGGGTATTTTGAGATTATATTTATTTGTTGAGGGGGGCATAAAAATAAACTAGTAATTATATATGGTCTTTATTTATTTTGTTAATGAATGTATTTTGGTGTTAGTATATATATGGCTTGATTCAGTAGGTGGAGAATATATCGTTGAGTGCGCGAAAGAGAATAAGTCCAAATATTTGTGTGTCAAAAAATGCATGGCTGGTCATTCATCATGCTGCATTTCTCACTGGTCACTACGTATACCCTATATAATTTTTTATTTTAATTTCCAATTACATGTTTTATACGGACAAAACTTATATATATATATATACATACATTTTATTAATATCGTTGTTGTCAAAAGGTTATATTTTTAATATTATGTATAATAGACAGTTTTATTAAGTGGATTACGTGTCGCTACAATAAAACTTTAAATCTTAAATATGAAAAACAACTACAATGTGTAAAATACAATGGGTTTTCTCTCTTTTGTTTTACATGGTTATATTATGACAGTCTGACAGGCATAAAAGTACTATATTATAATTTACTCTGAGGTTTTTCTTTGAAGTTAAAATAATAAATTTAATTTTTAAAATGAATAGATAAATATCAGAAATATTAATATTAAACAGTAGAGTAATTAGTTATGTGAAACAAAAGATGTAATCTCTTTATGCTCTCTATTTTACTTTTAGTCTTGGAGTTTTGTATTTTTCTTATCAGTCAAACAACTATTACAAGAGTTACCGAAGAAGGAAAGGAAAGAAAATATACGATGATAAATTGAGATAGAATATTTTATTTTAGCACAAGGAAATAAATTAATATTTAACAATAACATCCTTAAAATTCATTAGTAAAATATGGAAGTAATTATAAGAGAATTAATCGTTAATTTTATTTTGAGATATTCAACGTTATAATTATGTATTCATATTTACAAAGTAGTGAAAATTTTAATTTTTACAATTTTATGATTTGTGATTAATTAAATTTGAATAATAATATTTAAAATAAAAAATATGATATACTTATAAGTAAACTATCTACTAGACACTGAGATAAATATGTTTGGTTTATTTTATTTTAAGAACACGTTACTTTTTATTTTATTTTAAGAACACGTTACTTTTTTCAGTCTCATGAGAGAATTTTAAAAAGTATCGTTTCTTAAAATTAAACAATTATATGTATATATTTTAGTCGTTTTTATATTCCAGGGTTATTTTTTTATCAGGACTGTAGTCATGTGTTTAAGATTGAGTACGTGTTTTATTAGTTTACGAAAAAAAAAAACATCTATAACATATTTTTATACTTTCTTAAAATATATTATATAAAAATTTAATCTCTTTAAAATAAATTATTAGATAAAAACAACACAAAGGTTGTATTTATGTGTGATATTTCAATAAAAAAATATTAAATAAAAATTAATTTTAGAAATTAAAAATAATTAATTATTATATTAATTAAATTAAATATTATTTTAAATATAAAATAATTATTATTATTAATAATAAATAATTTTTAAATTGGTATGTAATTAGTTATGAGATTATATTTACTAATTTTTTATAATGTTTGAACTCAACTATCTTGAATATTTAAGTGATTTATTTACTATAATAAAATTATTAAATAAAAATTTATTTTAATAATAAAAGATTAATAGTTAGTATATTAATTAAATTAGATATTATTTTAGAAAAAAATTATTATATCTAAACTTAATAATTAATTAAATATTAATTTATAAATTTATTAATAATAGAATTACTTAAAATATTAATAATTTTTTAAATTTTATTTAATTTAATTAATATAAAATAATATTAGATCAATTTTTATTTAAATTTTACATTGTAAACTGTTCCACTCCTACCAATCTAACTTTAGGTAACAAATCCCGTGGGAAGACAGAAAATTGGTGTTCATGTTTTTATTTCTTAAAATTATAAATCTAAGTTTTATTTTTCAATAATTTTATTTTAATATATGATGAGATTTAAAATAAGGTTAACGGTTGTCATGTTAGTTAAACGTAAAGAGGTGATTAATTTTCAAGTAATTAATTTTTTTGGACAAAGAATTAAATAAATTAAAGGGACATTTTAGGGGTGTTCCAACTCATATAGAAACCCACGAAAAAATGGACTAGAAACAAATAAACTTAACCTATTACAACATCTTGTAAAGATCCTAATAACTCATCTAACAAAACCTATGCATCCACACAATACATAAGTTTGACAACAACGTAAATAAAAATATAAAGCTAGACCCCAAGGCCACTTTTTCAACTTAGTAGTACAATGCTCACTACCTAATGCTATTGTAGCGATTTCACAATGTTAAGTTCCCAAACTCATGCTTGACCCTACCTGCCATACTCACCACACCAGAATGCACTCCTCAAAGTTCTCCTGATAGAGACAAAGGTTCTCCTTGATGCCAACTCCTGCTACTCAACAATCCCAACAAACAGAGGCATGCGCAACAGGTCATAGAATATGGTTCAGCGCCTACTGCACAAAACCAATTTTAGAGCTACCAAAATTTCTATCTTCTAATACCATTCCGATTAGCGAGCTCCTTTAGCAGAGTTCCTCTCTAAAGGTTCAACAGTTCGGTATTGATAAAAGCTAGAACATGACATTGCTCTAATATACTCCCTATGCCCCCACTTTCCATCATCCTTCTACACTCTTTCACTCTTCATTCTTCTCTAACTGATGATATTATCTTATTATATTAGCTGCTCTCCTCCCGCTTTACCTGCACCAAAGAGAAAACACCTTCCCCACCTCACAAGTAATACAGATATTCAAAACAGATTCATCTCATTGATCTTGAGCATTTTATTTTATAATTGTTGCTACAACCAACCCTACATGTAGAATATTGACAAAGGTTGAAAACACTTTTAGACACTTATCTAGTTGCCATATTAATGCATGTTAAGGGTGATAAAATCCAATCAGGAAAAGAAAAAGTAACTTTCCTTTCTTTATGTTTCATCCAAACCCATGATTGTACTTGTGCCAAAGTGAAAATTTCCTCCACGTCTAACTTTGCTTGGTTGAAGATAATCCTATTTTTGTGTTTCCATATACTCCAAACTACTAATACCCAAAGACTTTTCCATAACCTATTGCCTTCTTGATTAAAACATATGTAAGAGAATTGTTCAAAATGATGATTCAATTCATTGTGATTCACCAAACTAATTCTCATCCAGCTAAAGCACATATTCCATACTTTAATTGATTTTATACATGAAACGAGGACATGTGAACTTGTCTCTTCCTCCCTTCCACAAAACACGCATAGAGTATCCTCCAATAACACTCCCCTTTTGTGCAGATTCTGTTTTGTCGCTAATCTATCTGATAGTGCCCTCCACACATAAAACTGAGCTGATGGCATAACCTTTAAATTCCAAAGGAGTTCAAACACCGTCGATACCCCCCCGTACTGTGATTTACTAACTTGTTATAAGCTGATTTCACTGAGAATGTGTATGACGGGGGGTCGTTCCATATCCGTAAATCCTTTTTATCTAGTTGTAAAGGCACTTGAGATATAATTGCCATGAAATCCTCTACCATGCTTTTCTCCCATTCAAACCAATCTCTTCTTCAGCTGAATTTCCACTCCCACCCTTCCGTAGTCCAGCTTCCACAACTACCAATAGACTTGTCTTTAAGCTTAGAGTTATTATATATCCTTTCATATCTTATGTTGATTTGACCATTGGTTAGCCATTCATCTTCCCAAAATTTGACCTTCTCCCCAGATCCCACTTTCCAAACCATATTCGAATTGAACCAGTTGTCCCCTTGGTCTGAAAGACTAGCTTTGACTAAACCTCCCTCCTCTTTCGCTTTACAAATATTTTCCCAACTGGTACAAGCGATTTTCCTCCCATCCTCTCCCCACCCCCACAAGAACTTTCTCTGTAATTTTGTAATCTCCTTGCACACTCCAATCGATGCTTTAAAAAGAGATAGAAAGAATAGTGGTATGGCATTTATGACAGATTTTATAAGGCATACTCTTCCCGCGAATGACAGGTTCCTCCCCTTCCATACTGAAAGTTTCTTTCTTACCTTTGATAGCACATGCTCCCAAAACGAACATCTAGATGGATTACCACCTATGGGTAAGCCTAAATATGTGAAAGGTATATCCATTAGACTGCAGTGAAGTATTTCCGAATACATTTTCACCTCATACCTATCTACACTAATTGCGCCAATTTTGCTCTTATGGTAATTGACTCTAAGACTGGAGCTTAATTCAAAACATCTTAAGATGACCTTAATGCACATGATATTCTGCACGTTAGATTCGCATACAAAAAGGGTATCATCAGCAAATTGGAGTAGATTCACATCCACCTTTTTTCCCCTTACTTTAATTCCCGAGACCAAATTTTTCCTTGTCGCTTCTTTTACTAGCCCCGCTAATCCTTGTGCGACGATCAGAAACAGAAACGGTGTCATCGGATCCCCTTGTCTAAGGCATCTAGATGGTTTGAATTCCTTTGTCGGACTACCATTTACTAATACCGAAACGGTAGCTGATTCTAGGCAAGCTCTAATCCACTGAATCCATTTTTCACAAAATCCTAGTCTTCCCATAATGTAAAATAAGAACTCCCAACTTATCGAGGCATACGCCTTCTCGAAATCAAGTTTCATTATCACCCCGCTCTTCTTCCTTCTTCTCAACTCATCCATAACCTCGTTCACTACGAGGACACTTTCTAATAATCCTCTATTGGACAAAAAAGTTGATTGTGTCCCATCTATCACCTTCTCAATAACTTTTTTAATTCTGTTGGATAACAATTTGGTCAGAATCTTGTACACACACCCAACTAGTGAGATGGGTATGTACTCCTCAAGAGATTGGGGGTTCTCAATCTTTGGGATCAACGTTAAGAATGAAGCATTACAACCCTTCGGTATCTTCCCCTCTCTGTAAAAATATTTTACTGCTCCCACCACGTCCTGTCAAGCCTGCTCTTAGCTTTGCCCTTATTCTTATACCAGGTATATTTTCTTCCAATACATGGTAAATCCACCATCTCCATACTATCAATGAAGTTATTAAATCCTTGCATTTCTCTGTTATTACCGCTGGATCAATTTATCCCCCTTCGTTCCCTTTCATTTCTTACATAATTGAAGTCCCCCAATATACACCATGAGTTACAAGGTTCCATTTGTCTAATCTCCAATAAATCTGCCCACAGTTTCCTTTTCACTTGCAGAATACACGAAGAATACACGTTTACAATAACAACATGAATATTTTTCTCCTTAGCAAGCCCAAAAAACACTATGAACCATCTATTGATAATATGGTTAAAACACTGGAAAAACTTTTTATGCCATATCATGAGAATACCCCCTGCCCCATTTGATGGTTCGTTATAAAGATAATCAATATCATTATCCCCCCATAGCTGGCAACACTTATTTAAACTAAAACTTATCATTCTTACTTCTTGCAAACACAACATTCTAACACCTTCCTTTCTAATGTAATCCTTAACATATCTCCACTTCACAGGATTCCCGAACCCTCTCACATTTAATGTTAAGATTCTCATCAGTAACCCAGATCTTCCCCTTCTTTCCTTCGGGATTTTAGAATCATATCCCTTATTTCCAGTTCATCTAGGCTTATCAAAACATTACCTTCTTCCCCGCAAGTCGCCCCTATCTGTTTACCCAATCTCCATAATCTAATCGTTTCTAGACTACCATGTTTTAACCATAATAAACGGTTACAGTTATTTATAGCCATATCAGAAACAAAATTACTAATTTGAGATAGAGCTGACCTTAATTGTTTTCGTTCTTCCCGCATACTGTTTCAACTAACTATTTTTTAAACATTTTCAGAATTTGTTAAATATACTAATGATTTAACTTGCACATAATAAATACGTGGAGATGATATATTAGTATTTAGTGGTTTGATCTTTAAAGTCCACGGTAGGCACATTATTACAAACAAAATTAACTTTTAATCCAATAAACTGCAAAAATATATGTAAAAGGAAAAAAATAGTACATTATGAAATAAGTGAAGAAAATATTTATTTCAGAAAATATTCCATTCCGACGAAATTACTCTCTTGGAAATCTTCTCATAAAAATATTTGGAGATGTCCACCATGTAACAATTTTCGAGCATTATATAAAATAAATTTAGTTATTATTCAACTTTTATAAGAGTAATATGTTAAGTATTAACAATTGGAAGAAATGTTAAGTATTATTCAACTTTTATAAGAGTAATATGTTAATGACTAATAAATCATTAAATAAAAAATATACAGAATATTTTATTCTCTTCTACTAAAATTAATTTTCCAAAAATTTTAAAAAGCTTTCAAACGCCAAACATAGCCTAAAGTTATTATCACCAACATTTGGCAAATTGTATTTCCTTTTCTAGGGACCAATTGTTGGTTGTGTATTTAAGCAAAAAAATAATTACAAATCGTCAAAGTAATTGAAAACTAAAAAGAATAAGAGCGATCAATATCAAAGTTAGTGCCACAAAAGTTTTAGGTTTTGAAATGACATTCAACCTACCTGTCACTAATTCATATTAACACCTTCTTCATTGGTGCAAAACATCATTTGAAATGACTTAGCCCTGTTTCAGGTTCTTATTAATATGCACCAGAGCCACATAATGTTATAATTTGATGAGATAATGATGATATAATATATTTATGAATTTAATTAGAATTTTTGTACAAATTTAAAAGGATACATACAGTGATAAAGAATCTATAAAAATTGCATCATATTAATAAACATTATAGTCCTAATCTATCTAGTTTGAATTGGTCAAATTTGAACCATATTGATCATGTAACTAAGTTCTTTCAAATTTATGTTTATTTGGTATTAGCTTTTGATAAGTTGAAAAAAAAAAAACCTCAAACAATTGTACTGGTTGTGGATCAAACCTCAAATTTTGTTGTTGTATTTGTTTTTGTTCAAAAATATTATAGTGACGAGTGAGAGAGTATTCAGCATTAAAGCTTAATCAATAGCACTAAACTATAATAGCAGGCTATTAGCCACCCAAAGACTTTTTTGGGCTTCGGGGACCATGCTTCTTCCTCTCTTTTCTATATACATACATATAAGAGAGAATTTGTGAGTAGATAACCAATATATATTTATATATATTACGTTATTGTGTTAAATAATTAAAATTAAAAAATAAATGTACAGGTGGTTATATAACTATTACTTAATTATTTGTAAAGAGTGAAAAATAAAGTAAATTAAATATGTACAGTAAATAAAAAATCTAAAATATTTTAAAAAATAATTACTTATAAACATTTAACTAAATATAAATGTATTAACCACATATATTTAAGGACCGCATATCTTCTTACGTGTAATTCACATATAAATTTTATATTTTCTTTTTTTACCAGATAAAAATAAATTAAATTAAAATTAAGTATTTAAGGATGCTTCAATTCTTATAAAAAAAATATAAACTCAATTTGATAGCTCCATCAACCCTAGTTGCATAACAAATGATTCTCCATTCTCCAATACAGTGAAAATAGAAAACTCCTCGATTCCTTTAACTTGCATGTACATCATACCTCCACCTAGAATAAACCCAATAGGGTGGGGATATCATCAAAAAGCAAAAGACATGTAACTCCTAATTTTAGAAGTGGCAATATGAATTGACACGTGACATAAAAGTGACACGGGCTGAATTTGTTAGCCCGCCCTACATAAGTAGGGGTCCGTGGGCTTATCGGCCAGCTCACATAAGAAAAGTTTGTAGGCAATTCCTGCACTATATCATTGTATCCAATTTTTGTGGAAAAGACGAAAATGCTTTTAATATATTATTTTTTTATATTGTGGATTTTCTTATTCAGAATGGGTTTTTGATTTTTGTTTCCGAATTTTATTTCCGAAACACAAAAGGCTCTTTCAGAACTACTTTTCCATAATATATTATTTTCAATTTTAGATTTTCATTTCCAGAATAAAATATATTTTCGGAATTTTAAAACTATGTTGGGTGCAGGTTCAAAAATATTGGGTGTAGAAATAATTTACCAAGTTTGTATTTTTATTAGGATGTTTTTTCCTTGCATCCCGTAAAATTTCTTCTTGCATCCTATCAATTTTAGAATTTAATTTCATAATATAAAAAGGAATTTCATGAATGGAAATTTAGAAGAGAAAAAAATTTCATAATAACATTTTCGAAATAACTATTTTACCTTTCAATCTGTAATAACTATTTTAGTTTATAGAATTCGATTTATGAAATTGGTGGTGTGCAGGAAGAAATTTGATAAAGGTGCTGAAAAATAACTCTTTATTTATGCAGGTTGATCTACCCGCCTTACATCTGACTCGTGTGAGAGTTATGAATTATAAGAGACAAACCTAAATGGATTAACAGTAAAAAAATAGTGACTCTGCCCCATATTTTTTTTAGCAGCTCAACCCACATTACCCGACCCCTAGCTGATTTCTTTCGAGTAGTGAGTGCTACAATATAATATGCAAGATTGAATATTAGGTAGCAACTACACTTTCTTTTTCCAGCCTTTTATTTGTCCTTCCCCTAATACACCTTCATCCCTCAATTGGAAATGAATACTGCACATTTGGGATTCCTGGCATCATAAGATTCCCTAATGCAACACATATTATCAAAACCAAATAAGTGTTTAATGCTGTGTTACAATTTATCGTTAATCAAACCAACCCCTATTCCTAAGGTGGTTTCCTTATTACCTCTCCTTATATTTACACAAATGACCAGGATTAGATACCAATGAGAATAAGTGATGGTTGATTTAGAGAACATGTTCCTAATTCAATCCCATACTTTAAGTTGAGACTCACATAATATTTTCTCTACATCAACTTTTCCATTTTGAAAAAACAATGAGATTTCTTTGTTTCCAAAGGTTTCATATTACTGCAACCCATATCCATTTCCATAAGAAATTCCCTTTGGAGTTACAACATTGCATAAAACTAATCTCACAGTTTTATCTACTACATTGATAAACATTTTGGGCTTGTTGTCCATAATCGATGTCTCCCCAAACTACTTATCCTTCCAAAACTTTAAGTTTTCGTCATTACCCCACTACACATTCTAGGTTCACACTTTAAACATTTGTGGTGTTTAAAATTCCCTTAATGTCCTTCCATCACCTAGATATTTTGGGTTATTCCTTTCCCCAAATTCTTCCACCCATCATATTTTTGACTCAAGAACATGTTTTCATAACCCCCTTCCGACAAATCCTAATATCCATTTTTTAATATTATAAATGATAAATTGCAAAATGTGTAAACCAAAACAGTAATCCTCTTGATGTAAAATTTTGTGTTAAAGATAGAGGTTTTTTAATTATTTTGATATAAAAATAAATTATTCAAAATTCAAATTCGGTTCTTTGTTTTTTTTCAAATTCAAATTTCTCTAAAATTTTTAAAATTCAAATATTTTTATTAAAAGTAATTATAAAAATATATATAATTTTTTTATTGTGTAGGTTATTTTTCTATTGTGTAGGTGATTTTTCTATTAAATAATTATTTGAATTTAAAAAAGTAATTATTTAAAGGGTAAGATTGGGTACTTTGGTTTTTTTCAAATTTAAAATTTCTCTAAATTTTTTAAAATTCAAACATTTTTATTAAAAATCATTATAAAAATAAATAACATTTTTTTTTCGTATGTAATTTTTACTGTGTAGGTCGTTTTTTATTAAATAATTATTTGAATTTATAAAAATAGTTACTTAAGGGGTAAAATTGTAAGAATTTGGGTTTTTTTTTTCAAACTCAAATTTCTCTAAATTTTTTAAAATTCAAACTTTCAATGTAAAATAAATAATTGTTAAATTTATTATATTTTAATATTATAAAGAACAAAATTGAAAAACAAAATTTGTACTAAAAAATTAGGAATTCGCGTTGTATATTGTTATGGATAGTGGTTATGAAATATGATATTGTCATTCTTTAAAGAGTGGAATTGATCTTGCTTTCTATTTTTGAAAACGTTTGCATAAAGGATGTCTTTTTTTTCCTTTCCAGTGATTAATTAATTAATTAATTTAATGGGCTTGGAATTTGCTTTTTATGTATATTTGAACAGTATTTGAGAACCGTGTCAAATGTCAAACAATGATTCTGAGTTAATCAAATTGTACAATGTTAAAAAACTAAGTCAAATTCTTACGTCTTCCTAGCTGCGTAAGTAAGATCTGAAATGTTTATAAATGCAATCTTCTAGAGAAGTTCATAGTAACCCACTTCTAAGACCCAAAGCAGTTGTTGAATTCTAATAGCTGCAGTTAAGCTGTCACGCGTAACCTTTGAGAATTTAACACCTTTTTTTTGACAAACCATTTATACTTACCTCATCAACACCTTTATTTTCTACTGAGATGAAGACTCTTGATAATTAATTTCACTAACAATTTGCAGTAACATTAATCTGGAAGGTTTTTTCATTTACAAAATTAAAATTCTAAAGAGGTTGAGTATGGTAAATATTAATAAATTATCTAACATTTTTTATGATATAATCTTTGATTTTAGATAAGGCTGTTATGATGTATAAAAAATAAAGTATTTCATATAATACAGATGTGTGTGTATATATAAGATTTGAAGTGAAGACTATTGCAAGTTGAAAAATCTCATAAGTTGATTCACCTGTTCAAGTGTACAACTGTGATGCTTGAAACTAGTATAGTAGTATGCACATGCTGTAGACAGAAAAGCTTGGGCCAATTTTAAAAGCATTTTCAGTCAATGGAGCATTTTCCATTCTTCTGGATATTGAATTTTTCAGAAGTGGCACCGAAAAACTGGAAGTGGAGACTTATATTGGACAACAATCCAAAAAATTTAACGGGTAAAAGTAAAAACTGAGTTCTGATTGAAAGCTTCTCCCACTAATTAACCAGATTGGAAGATTTGAAGCAACACGCTGAGTGGAAAACAAGGATCACTTCTATGACAAGTGAAAATAGGAGATGCTGCATATATTCAGCGCGGAAAATGAAGACAGCATTTCACATCACACTATATTAAGAGAGCGTGTTGAATAAAGAAAATTCACACTGGATACGACAAAATTTCTGTCATACTAAATGCCATTGAATAATGAGTTTTATTAATTAAGTTGGAACATTCTATATCACTTTATTCACGTTGAATAATAAATTGTGAGTTTTATCAAATAGCTGCATAAAAATTTGCAATGATAGAAAGTATAGACTAAACTCTAAATCTTATTTCTCATACTTAATTATCCAAAGCTTGCATTTCTTTTGTCATTCTACTTGAACTCATTGTAATTCTTTTTTTTGCAAGCCAGAAGGTCTTGCCTTTTATAATTAACTTTGTCACGGTTTGATACACAACCAGATAGCTTGAAAAAGTGTCAGATGAGAACGTAGTAAAAAAAATGTATGATTCATTCCTTCTTGTATGATTAACAAAAGAGAAGTAATAGCTTGTCGAACAATGAATGGTGACTACAAAATCTGATCACCAGCAAGGCCAGTATTACTTACAAGTGCTACATGAAAAATGTGCACTAGAAATCAAGGGAATTGGAATGACCCTCCAATTTGACTGCTGCTACCAGAGGGAGGGTCAATAGCAACCCAAAGGAGTGAGATAGTGATTGATATTAGACCTGACCATACAAACACAATAGTGGGTGTCCTACCCCTTCTACCCATTAGCCCTTTTGCAAAGGGATACAAATGAGCCAAAACCCAAAAGCTGAAAAACACACCTCCAAGCAAACTGCTCCATTGACGATCCTCACTGTATATAGTTCTGCTAACTGCAACAGCAATGGCTATCAAATTAACCATCATGATTGTGATTGGTGGTATCATAAGAGATGTCCACTTGAGGACATAGAGATCAGCATATTCGTCATTTTCGTCATCACCAGAAGATTTTGATGTCAGAGTGAAGGAAATCTCAATGCCAGCCATCACCTTTAGCAGACCCTGAAGCACGGCAGCAAGATGAGCACTAGTGCCTCCAATCAACCAGAACTGTTCATTCCTCCACCACTCTTCAAGCGCAATGCCAGACCACTTGATCTCCAAAACAGCAAGGATGACAAGGGTCAAGGTTATTCCCAAGAGGTAAACTAGGAAGTTGACTTGAAGGCTTTGAACAATGAACTGATCAGTGAAGAGTGAAAGAGCAGGAAGGAAGCAATACACAATAAGGAAGATGGAAGTGAAAGGGTAGATTCCAACATTGAGGTAAGCAATCCGCTGCAGAAATTTCAATCTAGAGCTGGCCAACAGAGCATTGTTGCGTGAAAAGAAGATCTCAACTGAGCCTGTTGCCCACCGAAGAACCTGGTGAAGCCTGTCTGTGAGATTGATTGGAGCAGTGCCACGGAATGCATCCCTTTTGGTCACACAATATATAGATCTCCATCCTCTATTGTGCATTCTATAACCTGTCACAACATCTTCAGTAACTGACCCGTAAATCCATCCAATTCTAAGGCCCCATTCAGTCTTGTCCTCATACCAGCATGAGATGACATTGATGGCCTCAGCAACGGTAGCAGCATCAAGAGGATCCCGAGGGAGTGTAAGAGCACCGGGTGGACGTCCATATTTGATGGATGAATGATCAGCAAGAGGTAGCCCCTGGAACTCAGCCACCCTGATTGAATCAACAAGAAGACTGGAGTTGCCAAATTTCTTGGGAACAAAAGCAGTCATCATTTCTTCATCCTCAATGTCATTATTCCTCAATGACTGTTCCTCAGCACCAGCTTCAGAAATCGATGCCACTGTTGAAGATTTCTTATTCTTTCTACCAAACCAACCGGTCTCTTCCTTGTTCCGGGGTGGATCAAAGCCATAGAGAGCAGTTCTTCGAAATAGGCATCCTGTGCCAACATATACAGGACCTTGAATTCCATCAAGAGCACGCATATTGACATCAAAGAAGACAGTGTTGTGATTGGCATAGCGATCATTGGGGTCTATCCCTTCAAACCTTTGAGGAAATTGGACATAGCAGAGCCTGTCTCCACCACGGTCCATCATGAAGCACATTCCTTCTCTCAGGGCCTGAGAGTTATATATGTAATGGTCACAGTCAAGATTGAGAATGAAAGGGCCATTGGACATTATAGCTGAGGCTCGAACTAGGGCATTCATGGCCCCAGCCTTTTTGTTGTGATCATAGCCGGGTCGTTTTTCACGAGAAACATAGACAAGCATAGGAAGACGAATATCAACTTCAGTAAAATCCAAGGCATTTGAATCTGATGCGGTGCCAGTCAGTGGTTCATCACTTGGGGGTTTTAACATTACCTGCATTTTAGAGAGGGCATATGATCATTAAAATCAACGTTTTACACTAAAATATGTTACTTTTAAGTACAAATGAATAAAAACAAATGCGCTAAGCTAATGGATAATGAGAGTTTTAACCACTGAGGACCTGAAGCTTGGGAATACAGCTAACAAAACTGGGATGCAAAATATTAAGTACTAATGAATAATGAGAGTCTCATAAAGATTGATAACTACCTGTATGATACTGGCATGATCACCCCTGGAATTCTCTGGCGCAGCATTTGTCCAAGTGCCAGGCCAGTGAGTACCATCAGCCATCCATGTAGCTTTAGGAATTTTCAAATTCTCCATTGGTTCTTCATTTCCATTCTCTCTATGTTTCCTCATGGCTTTGATTTCTTGACTAGCATTATAAGCATCAGAGCGCCGCCTGATTGAATCAGGAAGGCCATTAATCCGAACCTTGAACTCATCATACTCACGCTTTACTCGTCTGCGGTCCCTCACAAAGTCAGAGCGCACTTTGTTCTTGTAGGGGTCTCTCTTGAGATTAAAATAAGATTCTGGGTTCCTGGGTTCAATCTCATGCTTCCGGCAAAAGGGAACCCACAAATTGGCAAAACTTGCAGCCTCTGCCATGGCCTCAAAAGTTAGGAGCGAACCACCATCATCAGAGACATAACATGAGAGTTTCTCAACAGGATAATCAGCAGCTAGAATAGAAAGAATGGTATTGGCAGTAACAAGTGGTGGTTCTTTTTCTGGATCAGCAGTTGACACAAACATATCTACTCCCGGAAGATCAGACTTCCCAGTAGGATTGGTGGGATTAGGAGTCTCAAACTTCTCTTTCAAAACATCAAGATCAGCAAAACGATTTACGGGGAAGAGCTTAGGAAACTGGTCAAGCACCCAGGAGAAGGCAAACCAGATTTCACAAACCACAGACATGCCCCACAGCCAGATTGCATCATCATTGGGGTTTTGGACCCTCCACTTTAGAAAGAAAACTAGAATCACTAGCCGAACAAATATAATGAGCCTGAAACTCAAAATAGCAAATAAAAGTTAATTTTAGATTAGTTATAGTTCATACGTTAATTGAGATACTATTGCTAATATATACGGAAGATAGAACGTATATCACACAGTGATCAATTCCAGAAGCTAGACAAATAATATTAATAGTAACAATAACAAGAAAACAGTCAAAGTTATGAAGCAGTAGCAAAGCACATTTTTTGTAACACATGATAGTTTCACCCATTCTCTGTCTTCCTTTTAAAAAGTAGATGTTTATGAAATATACTAATTCTTCAAAAGCGGGGGTACAATCATTTGCAAAGAAAACTAATTCAAATTGAATGCAAGATAATGGAGATTCCAACTTGAGTTAAAACTATCATCCATAATCCATAACATAAAATAAACATTGGATTGACACAGCAATGAGAAAATCCAACCTCACAAATGCATCTCCACTAGCACTGCAAAAAAGCAGGGTAAAATAAATTAAGAGGAAAAGAGACACATACCGATAAGGACTGAGAATTGCAGCAGAGATACTCAATTTCCGGGTCAAGGGCTTCCACTGCTTTTCATTGAATACATTTGGGTCGCCCCCCATCCATTCAGAACCAGATACAGAACTGGCATCAGGTTCAGACTCTTTGGGCCACATAGCATTTCCATATCCATAACTCCCCTTGCTTTCAAACAACCACTGAGCATGATCAAACTCATTAGTCTGGCTCCTCGTCAACGTCCCTGATTTCATCAACGACAACCTCCTCTCCATCTTATTAATCCTAGCACTAGGAGGCAAAGGCAGTGCCTGTGATTTCACCTCAGGCTCGTTGTAAGGCTCCTTGCAACCAGGGCAAATCCCCTCACCAACCCTCAAAGCATCTCTGTAACAATCCCTACAAATCTTGTAATCGCACTCACAAGGGACTACATCCAACCCTCTTTCGTCAGTCATGACCTTTCCATCACACCCAGGCACTGCGCAAGAGGACCCTTTTGCACCAGTCATCTGGGGGTGGCTGGATTCGGACTCAATCACCTTGTCCTTCAAATGGGCACGTGTGAGCTGGTTAAAACCACCGGTGAACAAAGAACTAGAAGCGTATTGATCCTCCGCTCTCCGAGAACTAGACCTCTCCAGAGAAATCTCCATAGGCTGGTTATCGGGCGTCGGAGGAATGTGAACTGTGTAGGTAGCAAGGCCAACACTCCCATTCTCACCCTCCTGATCCAAATCATTGCTCAGCTGCGTGATATTCCGAACCATAGAGGATCCATGCTTGAATTTAGAAGCCATGATAATGAACAACACTACAGAACCTGCAATTCAACACACCACCCACTACTTCATTTTATATGAAAGATGAAACTTTAGAATTGTTCAAAATAACAACAATTTCAAACACGGAAAACAAATAAAGAACAGCTCAGCCCTCGGTGAGAAACTCTGTGAATGTGTCAAGTGGCGAGACGAAACACATGAATTATAAAGAATTGCAATGCGAAAGAAAGTTTCTTTAAAATGTCTTACCAACTCAAAGACAATAACAACCAAGCGCGTGTCTGACGCCGTCAAGTGTCAACCTCTCTCTACAGAGGGAGCAAACAGGACTGAGTCCAACACAGACACCAATTTTCAAAACCTGCTAATCAAAAACGTCACAAAAACAAATCCAGTTAATAATTCCAACACAGAGAGACAGAACATAACAGATCACATCCTCGTCCACATTTAAATTAAATAAATCAATGCCGGCCAGCCACCTTAAACTGTGCTTGAACTTCAAACTTCAGAGTTGGTTTTGGGAGTTTGGTGAGGGAACGAAGCAAGGGTGTGTTTGGTGCTTTTACCGAATTGACGACAGCTTTTACGGTCGGAAAAGGAAAAGAGAGAGAGAAAGAATATAAAGTCATATGATGTTCTAACAATGTGCCAATGATCACGGCATCTGAGAAGACAAAAGAATTTGCAAAGCATGCGAATAAATTAGCGTGATTCTCTTCTTTTATTACTGCGGAGAGGTTCTTTCGGGAATTACCAAGTATCTGATGATACCAAATGGATTTTGTTTTTAATCCAAACGCTTTCTACGCGGACGGATCAGTTTTCTACTGCTGCCAACTTCACGTGTTCTCTCTTTTCCACTGCATTCTACTCATTTGCTATATGCTTTTTAACTTTTCTAATTTAATTACTTTAAAAAAACTTCATGCAAAGATAAAAATCAATTAATTTCTTAAAGGTATATTAGTTTTTACAATAACTAGACAGGGAAATTTTAATTGCTGATATTAGTTTATAAAAACAATATACAAACAACATCTTATTATAAGGTTATTGAGAGTATTTTATTGACAAAATTAACGTGTTTAATATTAATGATTTATTGCTTTTATGATTAAAAATTAATTTTAAATTTAAATTAGGTCGTTACTATTAAAGGATTTTCAAAATAGATTATTTTTATATGATAATAATTATTTTGTCCTTTTAACATGTGAGTAAATATTTAAAAAAAAATTAAGTCTAATTTAATCTTATAAGATTAGTTTAAAAGGTAAGGTTGTAACTATTTATATACCCTGAAATGTTATTATCTTTAAAAAAATTAAAATAGATTATTTTTATATAATAATAATTATTTTGCTTTTTAAGATGTGAGTAAATAGTTATATAAAAATTTATCATAGACAAGGGTTATATTTATATTACTATAAGTAGGAGGAGATCTATCTAAGGTAAATTATCTTTTTTCCTCTCTCTTCTTCTTTTACTAAATCATGCATATTAAGGTTATTAGTGTTATTGGAAAGAATAAACATTTTGATCTTAAGCTAAAATTTGGTACACTTGTTGAAATTTTTTGAAAAAATATACCAAAAAGATCCAATGAGTTATCAATAAATTATATAAGATATAAAGATATCCCTAAAATTATTTGGTTAAAAAATGTATAGATGTTTACATGTTGTTGGATTTCTTTGGGTAACTTTTTGACAGTTTTGATTTTTATAAACACATAGGGAGTAATAAAAATTAATGGAAATATATTTTTAATATAGAAAACAAAAGATTGTCATTATCAAAGTGATGATGCTATTAGTATATTGTAGTTCTTAAATTATTGTTTCTAAATCTAAGACAAAGGATATCATTTTGTAAGATCAAATAAATTAATGTGTATTATAAGATGGTGTTTTTCAAAACTTTATAAAGAAAGGAGGTTAATTTGATATGTTCCAATTGATTAGCAACAAGTAGATGATTCCAGCAAATAAATGGTCAAATAAATAAATTGAATAAAATGAATCAACATTTTATTATATATTTCCATCCTAAGCACTGCCGCTGATGCACCAAATCCAACCAAATGTATAGCATAGCAAAGGGTAAACCGCTTATTAATCAATAATTAATAATAAGATAATAATAACAATAATAATAATTATTATAATAATACTCCATTAGATAAGGTTTTGGATAATATTAAATAACACCAATTAGCTATAATATCCTCAAAATGAATAGCAGCAAGTAAATCATTTCAGCAAACTATTATAAACAGTAAAATAAATAAAACTAAGTGAATAAACATTTTCTATCATATGCTCATGATCTGTGATCCAACCAAGTGTATACCCAATAAGATAATTCTCAGTTAGATATTATTTGCACCCCTAAATTATCGTAATCTGGATATTGTAAATATTATGTTTCATGCATTTTAATTTTAATAATTTAGTTTAAGTATAATTTTGTTCTTTTTATTATTGAAAACATTCCAATGTTTTATTCAATATAATTAATATGAGAAAGGTGTATTATTTGTTTCCATACATGCATTTCAAAGATAAAAAGGAATAAAATAAATACATGTAGTAGGTTGGACTTGAATGCTTTGTTGAATTGGAAAATTTTTGAGGAAATGGGAAATGATTGATTTGATAGGAAAATGAGATTGTTTAGATTAAGGTAAATAGAGTAGAAAGTGAAAGAAAATGAAAGAAAAGTATACACAGATTTATGAATAATGTGTGATTAGTATATTTTGTAATTAATAAAAAACTAAATTTTAAATTTGATTGTGTTTAAAAATAATTGAAAAAAACATTATTTATTAATTTGTACATCTTTGTTTTTTGTAATTAAAACATTATTTCAGTGTAAGAACTGAATTTGAATAAAATAAAAATTATGTAAAATTGTTGAACATAGATAAATATTAAAAATTTATTTATTTTAATTAAAAATAATAATATTTGTACACGTGTATCCGTATTTTTTATTTTTACTATTATATATATATATATATATATATATATATTTATTTAAATAAAATATAAATTTATGTATATTCGTCTGTATGAGAGACATAGAGAAAGCATGAAAATTATGATTTTGAGTTTCAATAGATTTGAGGAAAAAGAAAGATTAAAATTGGAAAGCAGCAATCGTCAGTGAAAATTGAAAACATGGAAATATATTTCAGAAAATTAAATTAAAAAAAATTACTCTACATTTTGATAACTATTTTAATATGTTTTAGAAAAAAAATAGAATTTCGATAATAATATTAAATATTAATATAAGGATAAAATAGAAAAAAATTAAGATCGGTTAAAGATAAGAATCTCCTTTATACGGGTATAGATATAATTTATTTTTTAAATTAAAAAATAAAAATATTAAATATTCTTAATTATAAAATAGTTTTTATAAATAATAATATTATTTTTATATTTTGTTTTTATAATAATAATAATAATATTATTATTATTATATAAATTTATTTTTATTATAAATAACTATATTTTATATATTATAATTATATATATTTTTTATTGTTAGTTATTAATATTTATTTTTATTTATAATACTATTAAGTATTCTTATTAATAATATTATTAATATTTTTTATTACATCAATTTATCTAATATTTTAATATATTTTTTTATTTTTAATCTTATTATATTATATTATATTATATATAATAATGTTATTATTATATTATAAAATTTGAATTAACAATATAATAATTTATTCTATATATTTATAAATAAATAATTTATCTAAATATTAAAAGAAAAATCACATTATAAGTTGGGAGGATAACTGATTATCGGAAGGATAACTGATTATCCTTGTAAAATATACATTATACGTAATCGATTTTATGTTGGAAAAAATATATAATTGATTATCCTTTGGATCCTTGTAAAATATACATTATATATAATCGATTTTATTTTAGAAAAAATATATAATCGATTATCTTTTGAAAAAAAAGCGTATATGACTTGATAATCAATTATATGATAGTTTTATTTCACCTAATCAATCGATTTGCAAATATTCATCATCGATTAACAAAACTTCTAATTTATGTAGTCTTACTTCAAAACACCACTAAAACAACACCAAATCACCACAACAACATTGCAGAACCATCAATCTATCACTCATAACCACTAATTGCATTAAAAAAATAAAGATAACAAGATAAAATAAGTGTTACAACTGACTTTTCTTCATATTTCTTTACTCATGTGTGAAGAATTATCAACTTTTCTTGTCTTTGCATGCTCATATTTTCACACACATCACTAAATACAAACAATCACAGTCACCTCAAATTCATTCGGCTAAGTAATGAGAATGAAGAGTTCAAAAATAAAATAAAAATCAACCAATCAATCACATAATCCACCAAAATATCTCTCTTATTTCAGTATAACAGGCAATACTGACGAATATATCCATTTATTTAGTTTCACGATAACTATCATAACATTATTATATTTGTAATTACTTACTTAAACATTACATTAGAGTTTTTTATTTTCCGAATATCATGATTATTCCCGTCCGAACAAAAATAATTACACCTAGGATTACATTTTTAAGAGAAAATAACAATTTTTTTTTACACTTCATATTATTTTTTTTATTGGTCATTGTTAAAAAAGATGAGAATGAGAAGAGTTAACAATAAATTAAATCAACGATCTTTTATATGTTGGCATATGATGATGAATTTTAAATTATGAAATATAATTAAAGTGAATAATTCCCATAAACAGCCCATATATGTAGAAGAGAGTGTTTTTAAGTAAAGGTATTAAAAAAAGCAATATGAAGAGAAAGAATGTGGTGTTGTTACTTTTAGTTTACAGAATGCATAGGAATGGATGAAGGATATTCCCGCGTAGCAGAAGAGCATGTGAAAGCCGCAAAGTATGAATCCAATAGCTTCGTGGCTTCGCATAATGTGGGTCCCTTTACCTTCTATATCCGCGTGGCCCCCACCTCTTTTCTTCCGTTGCCTCGCCCTAATTATTGCTAAATTTTTGAGAGGTGGTATTAAACTCATGGATTAACCCATGACTCATAACTCATCAGGTTAGGTACTATTTCTCCCCGTATTATAGTTATATTTGGTTTATGTTACATGTTTTTTTTGTTATGTTCTATACTTTCTATATATATATATATATATATATATATATATATATATTAGCAGGCATGTTTTGTAAAAGTGATTTTTTCATATATGAGAAATACACAAACAATTATATTTCATCTAATTTTGTTTATGTATTACAATTATTACAATACATTCAAAAATAATGAAATATCGTTCTCAATATGGTATTAGAGCAGGTTGAAAAACCTACTTTTCTTCCGCATGACCTCTTTGTCATTTTTCTTCTTCGATCATTCTTCATCTTCTTTCCTTGGCAATTTTTAATCTCGATGTAATCTTCAACCACAAAATGCATAATACTGTGAATTTATTCTCCAATACATCAAGCCTCTATTACTTACACTCGGGGGAGAATTTTATAACATTTCTTGTATCACTGTTGTTTAATGACACAAACTACTAGTCTTGGAGTATGAGTATGAGAAGAGTTTTATTGTCTAAGAATAAATTGAAATTCTTAGACGATAATATTAAAATTTCAGATGGCGCAACCTATGAAGCTTGAAAGAGATGCAATGTCATGATCCTCTCTTGGATTACAAGAACCTTGGAATCACATATTGTTGAAAGTATTGTATACATCGAGATAGCTAAAATTTTGTGGGAAGACCTGAAATAAAGATTTTCAAAAGGGTTTAGAATCTTAAATCTGTTGCAAGAGATACATTCGGTGAAGCAGGGAGAAAAAAGTGTCACACAATTCTATACTAATTTGAAGACTCTATGGGAGGAATTTGAATCTTTGAGACTCATCCCAATTTGCAAATGCAACATAATATGTAGTTGCACGTTGTCCAAAATCATTGGAATTACAGAGAATAAAAAATATGTCTTATGCTTCTTGAAAGGGTTAAGCAATATTTTTAACATTGTGTAGACTCGTGTGTTATTAATGGAACCACTTACGAATATCAACAAAGTGTTTTCCTTGGTCATATAGAAAGAAAGAGAATTGACTGATACGGTTGTTCATGAAAGCAATGTCTTTACGAATAATACTAAGAAATGAGGTAATTGGAATACTACTAAGAAATTGAATTGGAAGGCTCAAGGATGTGGGGGGTGGAGAAATCATAGCAGAGGCAAAGAACAAACAATTGATCAAGGAAAGCAATGCACTTATTTGTCACAAGATGAATCACACAATCGATGAATGTTATTTCAAACATAGATACCCACCTTGGTTTAAATAGAGACAAGATTATGCTCTGGATACAATTTAGACAAGAAAAACAAGCAAGTTTGTAGTCTTAATGTTTGGAACATTTTTATGCAAGAGAAAAGTTGAGAATATACACAAGGTAGTAATTCCAATCCTTTTACTCTTAGGAAAATTAATAAGATGTTAAATCTTTTGCAATATTCATCCAATCATAGCATCAATCAATTACAAAGACGCAGGGTATCATCTACTAAAGATTTAGAATCAGGTATAACCCATTGAATACTTGACATGAGAGCTATTAACCATGTCACACATGATAAAACTCGTTTTTTTCCTTTTAAAAGATAAAACTTATTAAAATAAGATTACCTAATGACACTTATGTTACAACAAAATACACTTGCATAATTAAATTTTTTGAAGTCTTTTTTTTATTTTTAATGTGCTATACATACCTAATTTTCCCTTTAATTTGATATATGTGTAAAGGTTAATTGAAGATGTTAATTGCAAACTAATATTTTTCTTAAAGGTTTGTCAAATTCAGGATAATGCTACATCTAGGACGATTGGTCAAGCTAACTTGGATAGATGATTGTACTATCTTTAGAGTTTTACATATGTTTTTATAGATTTATAAGTTTGTGCTAATAATGTTTTTGAATTGTGAAAATATAGATATTGATGTTTGATATTTTAGGTTAGGACATCCTTCTAATAGAATTGTTGAACAAATGTGCACCAAGTTTTCTTATATACGTTCTAATGGTAGATTTGTGTGATACATGTCATTTTGCAAAGCAACATAGATTGCCTTTCCAGTAAAGTGAATATGTTATTTTAAGAGCTTTTGAACTTATTCATATTGATATGTGGGGATCAATTGCTAATACATCTATTCATTGTCATAAATTCTTTTTTACTATTATTGATGATTATACTAAGCATACTTGGGTTTATCTCATGAAAACAAAGGGTGAAACTATATTCTTTTTGTCTAATTTTGTCCTATATGTTAAAACTAGTTCAATCTTAATATTAAAGTTGTTATGACTGATAGTGAGAATTTTGTTTACTATGATGAGTTATATAATAGAAACGGTACTGTGCATAAAAAATCATGTGTTGAAACTCCTCAACAAAATTATGTTGTAAAGCGTAAACACCAACATAGTTTGAACATTATTCGTAGTTTAATTTTTCAATCCAATTTTCCTAGAATATATTGGTCTTATTTTGTTTCCAATGTGTACCTATAACCAACCGGCTTCCTCCCATGACTAATGGAAGAGGCCCAGACTCTGGTTCAGGCCCAACAACTATGTCCATGGCAAAGAGGATTCAAGAAGATTGGGACTCTGCTACTGATGACAGAGAAACTTTTATTTATATGTTTAAAGAGGACCACAAGAAGTAAAACCCAAGCCATGGGAGCTAGTTTCTTTATTTGTAATTTCAGTAGAATAGGGTTCCTTTAGCATAATGGGGGAGGTGTGCTTATCATTGTAGTTTGAGTAAAGCCTTTTAGGGTAAGAAGTTAACCTAACTTCTAGAACTTTGCTCCGAGGGTGCGTCATTGACTTTAGTCAATACCCTAGCAGCCACTCTTTTGTGTATTTCCCATCCTACCCTTGTTCCTTGCTCTCCAAAACACCATCTCCTATAAATAGGTGTGTTTTGGCTCATGTTTTGCAAGATCAATTTTATGAGTAAAATGCTGCCAAATATTGCAAGCTTCTACTCCCTTGTCTAGTCTCTCTAGGTTAGACACTTTGATCTTCACCTTCACCTTTCTCCAAGTGATATGACCCAACCAATCACTCTTCATACATTTTATGCACCTACAAGGAACCCATAACTCTATATGAACCCTTCTTGATCCATCACATCCATTGCTTCCGCCACCCTTTTCAAATCTCAAAGAAGAACAACCCATCTTTTGGTATCAATCCATCAATGACTATTAATGAAACTTTTTCATATGAAATGTTGTATGATTTTCCTCCTACATACTTGAATTTGAAAGTGTTTGGCTCTTTGTGTTTTGCTTCCACTCTTGAAAATCATATGACTAAGCTTGATTCTCACACTAATGTATTTTCTTGGATATAAAATGGGATTAAAGGTTATGATCTTTCAGATCTTCAAAATATAGAAAGATTCATAAGTAGGAATGTAGTATATTTTTCCATATAAGAGTTTTGCAGGTCATCTGGATCATGATTCCATCATTTTAGTGGATCAATCAAATTTTCATTTCCTTTTGGAACCCATGAAGACAATCAAAGCACTGAAGAAGAATACATAGAGTACAACAATGATGAGCACACATAAGAAGAAAGTAACAATAGAGGGACCCAAAACCATAGTCAATTGCAAGATTTTGTAGAAGAAGATCAAGATATCTCTTAGTTCAAGTAAGTACTTGTCTAAGACACTCAAGCATGATAGGAAGAGCTCCAAAGTTTGTTGTTGATTACCATTAAAAGATTAGTTATACAAAAGGTAAATTCAATTTTCTCATCTCATATGTTTTGTCATATACGGAACTATTTGACAAATACTTAAAATATACCTTGGCTATCTCATCACAGAATGAGCCTCAAAATTATGAAAAAGCTTGCAAACATCATGAATGGATTATTGTTATAGGAAGAGAGATTAAAGCTCTCCAAAGCAGCCAAATTTGGCATTTAAGTACCTTGGCGTGTGACAAGAAACCTATAGGTTGTGAGTGGGTCTAAATAATTAAATAGAAAGTATATGGATCGATAGAAAGTTATAAGACTTGTCTAACTACAAAGAGTTATACTTAAGTTGAAGGAATTGACTATTTCAATACATTTCATGAAAGGCAAAACACATAAACATTAATTGTCATGTTGTTCAGGACAAAATTTAGTCTAAACTCTTCTATCTTCTCCCTATTAGATCACTTGGCCAACTTACCGACATCTTCGCATAGACTCTTGCTCATTCTTCTTTCAAGAATATTGTTTGCAAGCTTGTGATAATGAGCATCCATTATCCAACTTAAGGAGAGAATGTTGTAGTTGTATCTATTTTATGTTATATGTTTTTGTTATGTTTTGTGTTTCCTATATATTATAGGAGGGTTGTCATGTAAAAGTGAATTTTCCATATATAAGAAATAAAAAACCAATTTTATTCTTTTGATTATGCATTACAATTACAAAAGTGTACATTGAAGAATGATGAAATATCATTCTCAATACTCTGATGCGTCCACTCAAAGAACTCAACAATTGACACACTTTGTAAAAGTGTTATACAAATAGAGAACTCGTTAGTATAACACTTTTAAGGTGGAACAAATTTGCAATATATAGAAACTCACACTTGAAGAAGAATATCGAGAAGAATTAAAAGTGTGAGATCATAAATCTCATATTAAGTAAAAATTAATTATATATAGAAAGAAAGAATTATAAACACATAACCTTAAATTTTTTATCTTGATATTACGAAGTGGACTTTAAGCCTAACTCAACCCCATAAAACCGTCTCATAGGGTTGAGGTTTGCACCCACTTATATACAATGAAAGGCTCTAATCTCTAGTCGATGTGGGATCTCCAACACACCCCCTCACACCGAGACTGCCAACTCGAGCGTGGGACTATATATTATGGGTGGTTCGATAGCGGTCCGATAGCGGGTGACACGATAGGCCCAACACAAACACTCGATAGGTTAGGCTCGAAATGGCTCTGATACCATATTACGAAGTGCACTTTAAGCCTAATTCAACCCCATAAAACCGACTCATAGGGTTGAGGTTTGCACCTACTTATATACAATGAAAGGCTCTAATCTCTAGTCGATGTGGGATCTCCAACACTTCATTTGATTTGAATATGACATTTTATATATGGATTCACTCATGATTCAAAACTCATCTTATCCATATCTATCAAGTACGCATAACTCAACACAATAAAACAAAAAGATTATTACATTCCTATCTAACCCAAAAGAATGAAGAACCCAAGAGAATAAAGTTTGTTCATCAGCATATCATATCTATTATCTCTTGTGTTGCTTAACAACTGAGGGTCGTTTTATTAATCATTAGTTTCCTATGAAATTGTGGATAAGAGTAGAAAAGTGTTGTTGTCAATGCCTACGTGCTCGACCCTAATAGATTGCAAACAAAATTGACATGTGAGTGGTCGTGTTTCTACTCCAATGTATTCATTCCTCCATAAATTTGAGTTCTGATTAAGTATGTGCATCTCCAATTTGCTTGCATGATGAAATATGTGACCAAACGCAAACAAGGACAAATGGAGAGAGGAAATAAAAGCTTTTTCAATTTCTACTTTATTGCATTCTTGATTGCATAAAGGTCTTGAATTCATCATGATTTAAACCACCACCATCCACACATGTCCAAAGTCAAAAGAAAAGTAAAAACAAATCCAATAATGAACCTCTATTGTTGCATTTCCCATGCCCATTGTATAAGTGCATGTTACATTTTTTTAGGTGGAAAAGTCAATTAGAATGAAGTTGCTTTAAGGTGATGGAAATAGAATATAAAACAAAATAAGAATAATGTTCTCCAAGTTGTTTCAATTTCTTCCACAAAGCGTGGGAGTGAATTCGTGGCGTGTAGGTTACGTTGAACGTATTAGATCCATCCAAGAGTTCAAAAAAATCTCATAGTAGTTACTCTCTTCTTAATGCCACCGTAATTAATAATAATAATAATAATGTTTGTTAGTCAAAAAACTATAATGATTTAATGTATTATTAAATTCTTGTCTTTAACAAATGAAATCTCTGTGTTTATACCACGCGTATAAATAAATAAAAAATCAGTAAAAAAATATTTATGTATTAATTAGAGTATCATATGAAAATTATCATTTCAATCTTTGAAATAAAGATGAAAATTATGTGTATAAATTTTTACGAAAAAAACTATAAAATAGTCAGTATAGAATAAAACAATTTTATATAATATATATAATGAATTGTGACTAAGTAAAAACTTACCCTTAATTATTCTTATGTGACGTAAATTATGACTAAGTAAAAACTTAGTGGAGCTTGGTTTCATTCATGCATCACATTTTATAATATATTCATAAACACAAGTTTTATGTGCTCAACGTCTGAAAATGGCTCTCTGTCCTTAATTCGCTTAAGGAACTACTTTTTTAAACTTAATTAAACATTTCACCGACAACTTTTAGTCAAAGTATCACGGATCTTTTTTAAGAGGTCTCATATTTTGGAAATGAAAAGTAAAAGGCTGGTAAACTTTTCTCTACTACTTGCAATTTTAAAAATAAAAATATGTTTGTTTGAAATCAAATTGAAATTTATTTTAATTTAATTTCAAAGCATTTTATATTTTAAAATAACATGAAAAATTTAGCTTAATTTTTTAAACACGCATTCATTATATTTAATAGTGACCTTCTTATTGTTCTATTATTATTACTATTGTTATAACTATCATCATCATTGTTATTATATAACTATTGCCACTTACACAAATATATTATTAAATTAATTTAACGTGATATAAATATTTCAAAGAGATTTCATATTAAAATTTTAAAAAATATATATTTTTTAAGAAGTGTAAACTCTTGTAAATTTCTCTTGATATAAGTGCATATATGTAATTATGTGAACCAGGGTAAAATGTAAATAAGACATGGTCTAAAATAACTCTTGATTTCTTTAAACTTAAAATGTCAAAGGTTACTTCATAGTATAAAAACGAACAAAAAGAAAATTAAACAATCACATCACTGTGAACAAGTGTGGATAAGTAACATATAAGTTGACAAAATGTAACTTTTAAAAATTAAACTTAAAAATAATTCAATTTTCTAATATGATTTAGCTCAATATTAACTTAGTTCAGTTAATTATTTTAACATACCAAGGTGTGACATTTGATCTTCATTTATATTCAATTTGATTCGAATGCCCCCATGTTCTATCAACATCTAATACTAAAAAAATAAGAAATCGGAAGTGAATAGTTGACTAAGAATATATTTCGACAAATTTCTTGATAAGAGTTATGGAAGAGAAAAATAATAAATGATATGTAACGGAAATTTTATAAATTAATTTACGTATAATTTAATTTTAATTTATGCAAAAAGCATTTTTTTTTACTTTCTAAAGCACATATCTCATCCAAACAAACAGTAAAGCCTAGTATATTATCACATAATCAAATAACTTACCCATTCAAAATGCTTTAAGAGTTGTTATTTATAATAATTCATATTTTTTTTCCTCATCCACCTCTAAAGAATATTAGAAAAGTCTAAAATTCGACAATTTAAATTTTTGAACAGTGGAATTCAAAAACATGTTTTGGAACTTTCAATTGTATGAATCCAAAATATCTAAAATCTAAAAGAAATTAGCCAAGAATTATTCTGGTCAAAGGAAATGGGCCAGAGATTGACCCATAACTGTCTAGCCCAGTTTAGTTGTAGATTCAACTATCTTTTTAGTATAATAATAGAAATTTCATTTTTAATCCAATCAAAATTTGCTATCCTGGTACATTATTAAAGAAGTAAATTTCCCATTTAACAACAACGCATTAAAGACACAATATAATAACATAAAAAAGAAAATTCATAAAAGAAATATCATATGAAAGAATATTCCCATGAAGTTCCTTAAAAATCACAAGTTTAATATTATTTGAAGATGTAATACTTTTTAAGTGTAATAATTTCCTAAGTGGTATTTTATTCAATAAATTACTAACTAGTATAATCAACGAGTGTATTTAATATGCAATATACTCTTTTATTTCTTCAATGTATTGTCTAATACATATGTTGATCACATGACTTAATACTCTTTTGTTTCTTCAAAATTCTTAACACTTAAAAAAAGTGTTATTAAACCATATTAATATGCATGTCAAACAACACATCAGTAATCTATTGCCACATTACCCAACTTTTTCAAAACATTTAATAGAAAAACTAATAGATATATCTATGCAACTAGGGTACCTAATAAATCTCAATCCCCTAATTAGAATATAAGAAACTAAAATAGAAAAGTTATAATAACTTATTAATTTTAAGTCTAACTCATTCAACTATTCAATTATGAAATCTCATTATTTTAGTGAATACACTCTTTCTTAATATTATATATTTATGAATGATTTAATATATTTATGAGTAATTTAATAATATCAATAAATTTGGACTAAGATAAATTTTAAATGACTCTGATATCATTAAGAATACTTAAGACTTAACTCAATCTTATAAAATTAACTCATAAAATAGAAGTTTTCACTTATTCATATATCATGAAATATTTTTATTTCTTGCATCTTTTGTATGTTTCCGATTCAAAATTTCTATCGTGTAGTTTTATTTCTCAGTACCACAACAATACTAACATGATTCAGTGTGCCAAAAACAAAACTAAAGAAAATCCATGGCTGTGTTACCTTTCCAAGGAAGACAACATCTTGCATTCAGCCCGGGAAATGAAACTGGTGATAATAATTATTAGCTTACCCAATTCCTGCAACTCCATAAATCATTTGTCGCTGCTGGATAGTGGATACGCATGATAAGGTGACATCACTGATAAGACTATTCAAGGTTGTTGTCCATTACTATTTCTGTTAGAGACGAAGACAAGGCCACTGTAAAACTTTAAAAGGCTACAGAACCAGAAGATACAACAATGATGTCATTCATCAACTGCTTCGAAGATTAATTAAAACACCAATGTTTTATGAGAAAAAAATTCCAATAGTAGAACTTAAGTTATAACTCCAAATAAACCAAAAATAATAGAGGACACTGGATCATATCACTTTCCTACAGTTGTCATCCACTACTTCCTCCTGTTTGTAACACCACTGCACAATATTGAAGGGTGTGTTAGCATTGCAAGATTGGCCATTCTATACAAACATGTTTAACCATTAGCCATTCTGTTTTCCATTTGTTCCATTACTGTGTTTTCCTACACAACATTGCCAACAAAAACAACTCTTGCAGCAGCAACTTGGTCTCGCATACTTGGGGTAGCAGCTAGGCAATGAACATTTTGTTACACCACAACATCTAGGCCATGAGCATTTTGTGCAGCAGAATGACCCCAAACAACTAGGGAATTTGAGGAAGCAGCAACCCTTAATGCAGCTAGGTCTCCAACAGCATTCAGGACAGTTGATGGACCAGGAAACATTCATGCAGTCGCTGCAGCAATTAGAACAATCAGGACACTTAACTCTACAACACGTCATTCTACAGCATGAACTACAGTTTGACTTTGATTCCTTCGCACTTTGCCTAATCTTCTTGAGGCGCTTCTCGGTTGTCATGTTCTCCATTTCTTGGATAAATTTGCATAGATGGCGGATGTAATCAGGGTAGAGCTCCAAGTTGCAGTGACCACCTCCTTTTATCCACAAGGGCTCGTATGACTCCCTTGCCATTTTCCAAAGTCCATTACCATGTAACCAGTTCACAACTTCATCTTCTGTACCCTGCAAAACAATGTACAAGATCAATCATGATTAAGCATCAAACCTAAGTAGAGGCAGCTTTGTTCAGATTTTGTTCAAGGAAAATGCAGAAATTGTTAATCAGACATGCATGCAAATACATATACATACTAAGGAACGAAAATAGAACACATTATATGGAATAATTTCTTAATCTATAATTTCCAAACCAGGTGTAGGGACATGGGACATGGAAAATTAATATGGTCAGAGAATAAAGTGCATTATCATGAATTCTGATGTTTAATGATAATTACTACAAAATGCATTAGAAAAAAAAAATTAAGAAAAAGTGTTTTCCATAAAACTAACACACTTTGTAATCCTGATATGCAATTACAGCTGAACTTTTAGTTTTGAAATACTAATTAACAGAGAGGCGACATATATATTAAGACAGGCATATATAATCTGGATCCAAGGGAGAAATTATCATCAAAACAGTTTAATTGCAGAAGAAGGTGATGGTCCATGATGAAGCATATTACAATTTGTTTAACAAACACATTAAATCAACAGGCCACTGAACCGAAGTTAATGTCAACCAAACATTAACTTAGATAAAGCATCAAGCAAATCTATCTGATTATGTAGTTGCTACTTTTTCATTTTTTAGACGTAACAATTTCAAATTATTTACTTTTAACAATTTACAATAGTCACATGACAGGTTTTCAACTGAAAAAGAATATCACTATGGAAGGGTAGCACTGATTCCAGTCCTTACTTCTTAATTTTCCTTTACATAAAGATGTACTAGAATTTCCGTATTAGCCACCTAACTAGGGAAAGAACTGAATTATGATGGCTGACATGCTTTATCGATATATAATGAGAAACTCAAAAGCTTGAGCATCATTGTGCAATAAGTGCTACGTTAACTACTTTCTATAAATGACAAAAGCAAATACATTGATGAAAAATAGTGCGTCTACACTCATCATATACTTACATGTATTACAAGTACAGGGCACTTGACCTTCTTTACTTTGTTGATGTTCTGCATGATTGGAAGAAAAAATTACAATTAGATCCAATTAACGAAATCTTCAAATGTGAGTCCTTTCCAATCTTGCTAAAGATTCATAACGAGGCTAGCTCCAAATAGTTTATCATTGTATTTTTGGTTGCTTTAATATTTTGGTCAGAATAGAAAGAACCATTATACATATGGTCATCAGTTTTCGTACATTATGTAGCCAAATGTGAAAAGTAGATAACTTCAGTGCCATGCTTCAATTTTTAATGAAATTGCCTATATTTTATCAAGTATTCTGGCCATGTATTCAAGCATAAACTACATATTTTTCTAATCAATAGCGTCGTATATGTTACCTTATAAATGTCAAAGCAAAATGTGAACTTCACATGGCAGAGCACCCGTAGGCCAGAAAGAATTCCACTGTGTAGAACCACACCTCTCAACCTTGGCAATTTAGATGCCAAGTGCAGTGTTGGTCCACTTCCAACCGATTGCCCATACAAGATCACATCTTCTTGGCTAACTCCATATTCGGTTTCAAGGCATTCATATATTGCTTCTATGTCAGCATATGTGCTGGACTCACTAGGCTGTACAATTTTAAAGAGCTGCTATTACATATCAATAATATGCCATTCATAGAATTTCTGGTAAAGAAAACTACCATTTGTTTACAACTACACACATGTCATCACACAAATTGGAAATTCGGTTTAGCATCAGAAGCAGTGCATTATATCCAAAAATACATCAGAGAGCAATAAAATCCTTCTCAAGCTTCAAGTCTACTAGAGTTTAATACTAGTGTTATTTTTAAGTCCTACATTAGTTAATAATGAGGTTGATAAATATAATATAAGAGAAAAAAAAAATCCATACACCTAATTCCTTAATATTTTTGAGTGAAGATTCACTTATGTTCTGTTACTTTAACTTGCTGTTACATGGGTCCCCCGCTTTTGGACTTCCCTGGATTCCAACAAGTGGTTTCTGAGTACTGAGTATTGGATGCAGTGGTTAGTGTGAGGTTTGGTTTGGGTCAATGTTTGTAGAACAGTGTTGTTGGTCACTACTTAAAAACCCGGTTACCCGGTTCGTACTTGAGGAAGCTTCTGCCAAAGACCAGCATACTAACGTGGTGAATAAAGAAATACCCCAACAGGTACAGTGTGCATGGATTTGTCCAGACACTGCTATTATGGTTCGTGTTGTCACACTTCAAAAGCAAGACATGATCAAGAAAATAATTGAAACATTAAAAAAAGAAAACACAATGAAACCGCAATCCTTTGGGTGCATTGCAGAGCGAAGAATAGAGAGGGAAATGTTGGATATAGCAGTACCCTTATCCCTTTCAACAAAACAGAATTGTTCTTCTCTTTGGGTTTATTTGTGTTGTCCACTCAATAAAACAAAACATCTAATGTTGTATTTGTCAAAGAATGGCCTACCTTGCCAGTAGATGCCCCATATCCAGAGTAGTCATATCTGCAAAACAAATATTGCATAAAACATCAATTTTCAACTTTAGTCTCGAAATGCTGTCCCCCTAAAATATTGAAGTAACATCATTTTCATCTTTCAAAAACTGTTTACAACAAGTAAGCACAATAATCTCCAATTTAGATGGTTCAAATGGTGAAGTCAATCGGTGAACTAAACTGATATGCATCTCCATGAAGATAGAAGACAGCATTTTAGAAGTGCAAGTAAGAGTTTTTATTTTTTTTAATTTAATTTTTGAAAGGGAAGAAAAATAACGTTGAGGGATAAAAAGGGTATAAACTGAGAGAGAAGTGTGAGTAAAGAGGAAGAAAACGGTAGGGTACGTCGCCATCCATGTAGAGGTAAAAACTGGAATACTTTATACAGAGGAGAAAGAAAATGAAATGGAAGACATAGAGAGATCAGCAAAAGATTACTGAGGAGTACCAAGAAGCAACCATAAATACAAGCTACTTTTCTTTTTCCCTTTTACTTTTACTTTTTCCAAATTTTGTTTGTTTGTTTGAAGAGGCCACGCTCATGTGCCCAAAACTCCAACTCCCTTCACTTTCCACATTGATTGAAAAGATGTAGGAAAAGGCATTGACATTGCCATTGCCATTGCCATGCCATATCTTACACACTCATTCACCACCAGATCTAAAAAACCGCGCACCACAACAACTCATCAAAATCTTAACCATGCACACATTCACCTAATCTCAGATCTACCCTATCAAACACAAACGAACCCCACCATCTCGCCCAATAAAATAGGAAATAAAAAATAAAAAACTTTAGAGGAAGAAAGAGAAAAAAAAAACATACGGAGAGAGAGGGAGTAAAATTAAAAAACAAAACCACGGAGATAATACAAAACAAGGGTCAGTGATAACGTGCGGTCTTTGAACTTCGTGAGGTTTAACGAAGTAAAATAAGAACAGACAAAGACAAAAACAAGAGCAAAAACAAAGAAGAAAAAAAGACGAAGGAGCTTAGGAAAAAATGATTTATCAGAAAACCACTAACCCCATGAGATTAACTCTAAGATTGACCTTGAGTTGCACGAAGAGATCATAGAGTTGACCCAAGTCAGCGGCATTGCCATGAGAATAGAGAAGGGTGAGACGAGCGTAGGGGTTTCTGAGATAAAAGGCGACAATCTTGTTTCCATGCTTGGTGTCGACGAGGAGAACGTCGAGGGAGGTGTCATCGGCGTGGGGGATTGGGGCCGCCGGGGAGACCACCGTGAGCTTGCCGTCGTCCCTCTTCTTGAGGTGGTAGGTGGGCGGAGAGGGCGGAAAGAAGGCGAATTTCGCGGCCAACTGAGACACCATGCACCCCATTCACCCCCCAGCAAGAGATGCAGAAACTCAAACTCATTTGATGCTCACACAGACTCTAACTGCATCTGGGGGCTCCCTTCTCACACACACTCTCTCTCACTCACACACGCAAACAAACAATACTTGTTGTTCTTTGAGTGAAGGAGAGGAAGGTTTTTGGTTAGTGCAAAGAATGATAAAAATGGAAGTTGAGGCCCACTAGAGAGAGAAGGGTGTTAAATGTTGATGCTGTGTCCTTGTGGGAGTTACTTACTTATTTACTTACTATGGTGTGTGATGAGTGAGTGAGTGAGTGAGTTGTGAGAGTGAGATGTGGATTGTAGTGGTGGCAAGGCAACACAGAGAAGAGAAGAAAATAGAAGAGAGAAAGAGTGAAAGAGAAATAAAGGACAGAGGACTTAATTTCAAAACTGAGTTCAAATTTATGTGCATGACTTAACTTCATACATAGTTGTCAGCTACACGCAGAAGCACCTCATGTTGTTTTTCTGCTAACTGACATTTTTTTATTGGAAAATGATGCTTTCTTTCTTCCCTGTCAAAAACAAAACGCCTTTTCCTTTTCTTTTTTTCTAGATATATACACCTTCATTTTATTTTCTACTAATTCTTGCAAGCAGTTGCAAAAGACTTTATTTAAATTTAGTTTTTACATAAAATAAATAAGTGTTTTTTTGTCCTAGTTATAAAAGAAGGCGTATTATTTTAATAATTTATTTACTGAACTTGTTTTATATTTTCAATTCATTATTAGTCTTATTAATAAATATTCACATATACTGTGATGCAAGTGGATGGCTTGTTTGACTTATGAGCAAGGAACAGTTGTAAAAAAATGGAAGTATAAAATATAAGAAACATAATTTATTATTAATAAGGTCTTAAGTAATGATTATAGCTTGTAAAATATTTGAGAAACAGTGTAGTGTGTTTGATTTGTGATGACTGTGGTTAGCATGTGTGATTGATGCGTGTTCTGAAGTGTCTGGTGTACAACTTGAACATTCATTCTGGGGTGAGTACTGATTAATGCTGACACCTGTGTGTATGAGTCCTTTCATTTTACCCAAACCCAATCACAAAGTAACGTTTCTCTGAAGATTAGAGCAATGTTTGGTGACTTAGTGGCTCCAGGACCATAAATTTGGTGGATAATTCTACATTCACTCTTCATTTCTACGTAGCCATCAATGTCAATTTTGATGGCTCCGTATGATTAATTATCGATCAAATCAGACATAATCATGTTTCGGAGAAATATTCGTGATAAAAAGGAAATAAAGTTATGCACATAATGCCATTGCAAGGGAGAAAAAGCCAAAATTTTCATCATTAACAACCTGGTCATAATTCCTTCAAAACCTCCATTTTCTTTTTCTTTAATTCATTCATTCATTAATTAATCAGTTCTTTGTAATTTCGTTTCTCTGATAGTCAAAGAGAAAAATAAAATGTGATTGTTGGAAAATAAAGTACGTCAAAGGAAATTGAAAGTGACGCAACGGACAGCGATTGGAGTTACTGTTTAACGGAAATGGTTTTATTTTATAATAATAATCCGGTTATGTTCACACTAATTTATGCACATTGCTCTAATTTAATTTAATTCTTTTACAAACAAAAAGTGAGTTACTTGTGTTAAAATTATTTCTATTAATCTTATTCTTCAATAATTAAAAAAATAAAATCATTGTTGGTAATAAAATACTAATAAGGAGCAGTCCAAAAGTAATTGCTTATAATTAAAAAAAAAGGTAACCCTAAGTAGATTTTATCTATAGTATCAAAGTTTTACAGAAAGTTCTTGTTCTAAAATAAGTTATTCACTTTGGAAAATAAAGTATTTTTTATAGTATAGAATTATACTATATATTATATTATTAATATACCATAAACATATTGAAAATTAATATAGGAAAAGAATATGTTCAGAAGAACTATGTCAGTTGGTGTTGAGTTTAATTCATTTTAAATGATAAATAGTTTTACAGTCTTTTAAGTGAAAAAGTTGTGAAAGAATCATTGGTTTCTTAAATGCAAACTATTATAGGAAGAATCTTGAAGCCTTTACTCACAATATGCCTCTAACAAAACTACAGTGGCCTTCAAAAACTGTGATCAACAAAATAATCTTTCAGCAAATGAAAAGGCCAGGTAAATGATAAGCCGAAGAATATAAAAACATGATCTATCTATCTATACATATATATCATAAAATAACAATAATATCCCCTCACCACATTAAGAATGAGTTATTCTCCTTCAATTTCTAGTCTTCTTAATTTTTTTAAGTGACATAACTTTTCAGTCCTATCGTTTCTCTTAATGATAATGAATATCTCTAAATAATTTGATGTTCAAGTCACTTCGAATACAATTTGTAAGTGTGAAAGTTAAAAATTATTTATATTTCTTGATTGTCTCTTCAGATCTTAATTATGTTTTGCAAATAATTTGATATATTATTAACTAATGATATTTTAAAATCTTATTATTTATGTTAACCATAGATGATAAAAAATAAAAACGAATAAATAATTTATAGTTATTTAATTAGTAACTTAAACTTGGTAACACCTTTCATATATTCTTCACTGATGAGTGGAAAGAGAAAGCTAATGACTCTAAACACAATGAAAGTGTTTATCAGATTCTTATAATTAAACATCATTTGATTAAAGTGTCTTTTGGATTGTTATGATTGCAGATGATTTTATGATTTGGTTGAGCTAGCTAGCATTCTTGAATTAATGGTTCTTACTACTTGGAGCCTGTTTCTCTTTAGACAACCCAACACAACATAAAGCTTTTAGCAATAAAAACATAGAAACCTAATTACCTTAAAAAGTTGCCTGATTGACTATAAAAAATAATAAAATACGGACAGAAGCTACAAGTGCAATGCAAGGCATTGACATAATAAAAAAAAATGATAATAATAATAATTATTATTATTATTATTATTATAATAATGAATAAAATTGTGATGGGTGACATAGGAGGAGGGTACTAGGAAAAGAAACCTAAATTGGAAGGAAAGGACAAGTGAGTTGTTGTGATGTGTGGGACGAAAATAACTTGACTGCGCCATCAAGATTAGCAAGGCAACTCATGTGTGTAGCCACAACCCAACAATTCATCATAGTGAAAATTCAGAAAGAGTGTGAAAGAACACATAACAATGCACTGTAGATGAAAATTCCTATGATTCACTTGCATTGAGTGTGCTAAGAGCTTGTAGGGTCACCTCACCAAAACAACCAGACACATTTTCTAATAATATAACTTCTTTTTCGGTACCTACAGTTTTTTCTTTCATCCACAATTCCTTATCATGTTTTTCGAATTCTTCATTTTTTTTATAAATATTTACTTCAAATTTAACAAAAAATTATTTGAGTTTTTGAAAATAACATACCCGTTATCCAGTTTATCTCCTTGAACGTGGGGTGGATATTCTTGCGTGTTCAATGATGTTTCTCTTACACTGTTTTTTTATATTCTTTCTTTCCATCATTGTAAAAAATAGTTTTCTTTTACCAATTTTTACCATGAAAAGACGTGTTTATAGGGTGTGTAAAAAAACAATAGAGGAGGTGTAACTATTGTAAACTTGGGTAAAGCTTAGTTAAACTTGTTTTACTTATAAATGTGAAAGATTAACTTATCATTAATGTCTGTTAAAAGCATCACTTTGTTCATATTCAATACATTTTTTATTCACAAAATTCAAATTTAAAACTCTATTTTTGAAAAATTCAAACTCGACCAATCAATGTAATGTTGGTCCCATAGTCCTTTTTATAGTTATGTTGGTCTCATAGTTAAAATTTCATATTAATTTGATATTATATTCTTTAATGGCCTTCTCAAATAAATATTTAAATTTATATAATAAATAATATATATAGATATAATTATATAATAAGTAATATATTTGTTTGACAATCTCATTATTACTATTTTATTTATTGGTTAAGCTTAAATTATTTTTTTAGTGTACTTTCTCTGTGCCACACACAAAAACTAATTAGCATCTCCCATAAGTTTCACCTTGTATAAAACAAAATCCATAGACCATAAAAGGACTTCAATTTTATTAACATTTTTTTAAGACTTGTAATAGAAAAATTTTGTTTAATTGTGTAAATTATTTATGTTGGCTAGGTATTGATGTTGGGAAAATTGGTATAGATGGCTTCTTCTGGAGTCACGATCTAAGATTTAGTTAATGTCTTTGGTTAGATCTTTTTAGATGATATTGTTGTATCTTTATCTGACCAGAAAATATTATTCTAGATTATTTTGTACATAGATTTGAGTATCTCTTAAATTCTCTAATTTATTTTATTTATTTTTTATGGGTAAAAAAATATATGTGAATGAAGTGTTTGGATGGACAAGGATCCCTTGAGTTCTGGTTGTGGTTTGTTGAGTTAAAGTTGGATGGAGAAAGGAGAAAGGAAGAAGAAACGATTGGTTTTTTAGATAATGAGATTGAGAAAGTGTGAGAAGCTAATGAGATTATATGTTTTGCCATACACAATTATTCAGAGTGTGGTTTCCTTTTCATGCATCATTATTATGGCAACTAAGACAAGAAAAGTAGAGAGAATCGAAAAAGACTAACATAAGAAGACAAAAAGTAGAATGAAGACGCATGACCCTAGATTGATTTGCATATACTTGCTTAAGATAACCCTATCTACCCACCTATTATATTCTGTAGGAACTTCCCTCTCTAATATATCTAACATCTTTTCATATACAAATTCTAATTTCTTAAATAAATATAAATACTGTTCAAAAACAAATATGATAAAAATATTCGTACTTAATTCATGCCCAAAATTTAAAGTTCATATCTTACATTTAATTTCATTTTATGAATTCAAGTTGAATCAAGTCAATAAGTAGGAGTGTAAAGTCAAGCTTGTGTTTTATTTGTAAAAAACGGTGTCATAAATCTATATAAAATATTTTAATATTATTATATTATATGTGCGTGCGTCTGTTAAAAAAATTATATTATTTTTTTATTTTCAATTTAAATACATTGTTTAAGTTTTTGTTAGTAAGAATAAAGATAGAAACTTGATGGGGATGAAACTTTTAATGTGAGTTTTATAATTAAAAGTGATTTTAGTTATGTAAAATTAAATATTGTGGAGGCCACTAAAAAAGTTTATACCCTAAGGTGTTGAGTCTACGATGCATTAATGATATCGTTGTAATTAGTCGAGCACACTTTTTTCATACAATAATAAACATCAAATTGAATTTTACGAAACATATATCATACTTAAAATAATATGAATATATAGCGGCTTAGGGCATATCTATGCTAAAGAAATTTAAAATTTAAGTGTTAACTAAAACTACATAATAAATCTTAAGCTTTTTTTTATTAAATTACGTTGTACATAATATAAATTTCAAAATGTAAATAAAAACTTAATTATAAAAGTAAAAAAATATTTTCAATCTTAAAAATATATTTTCTATCAAAAATTAAATAAAATAGATTAAAGTGTAAGTTCTATAAGATTTTTATATTAATATAAAAGTTTTAAAAAAATATATGAAACGATAAAATATATAAAAGATAAATTAAAATTTCATTGTTACAGTGAAAATGATCTTATCTAAAATGTTTATTAGAAAAACGACTTGTATAATAATAGGTGTGGCATTTGTTGGAAGATGTAGGGTCTTTGGGAAACATAGTTCCATATTTTCATTTGTCATGCACAAATTTGGATGAAAGAATTATCATTTTTAGTTTGATTTATATTTCTAATTTGTCTTCGGTTTTATTCTGATATGATTTGACCAAAATACATACAAAAATATTTCATTAATACAACCGTGAATATAGAACTATAAGTAATGTTATATTTGCTTACAATTTATAATAAAAATATTAACTAAAACCTTATAAAGTAAGAACATTTGATGTTTTAAAAACTTAAAAAGCATTAATAAACAAAATATTTGTAATTTATAATTATTTGTGTCATCCTATATTTAGAAGTGGAAATAATCATTATACTTATTTTAAAAAGAATTAATTGTGATGTATTTTTGTATAAAAAATATGATTTACTTAATTAAAATTATTTTATAATATTTTTAAGGTAATTATTGTAAAATTAAGAAATTTTAATTAATTAATGGTCTATAGATAACTATAATGTTCGAATAAGAAGATACCATTGGCTAATTAATGTAGTTGAAATTTTTATTCACTAAAATCTAGTTAATAATTTAATGGATAAAAAGCATTTGTTAGAATATTTATCATTTCCTTAAAAGTTATAATTGATAACACAATTCTTTTTATTTAAAATTGTTTCGTGATTTAATTTGTAGCACATGATTATTATAGTTGATAAACAAGATATGTTAGAGTTTTAAAAATGTTTATATATATTAAATCACACACGTAAAAGATATTTATATCTCATCTATATACTTTAATGAATACAATTTCAATTATTAATTGAATCAACATCAAAACCCAAGTGTCTAATTATCAGCCACAAACTACATCTCATGTCAGAATAATATTGACATCAACCATCACAAATATTTGACTTAATACATCGAATTAAACTCACACTATCTTTACTAATTGTTTTCACCATAACAAAGTTACACAATAGGAACAGCTTTCCACTCATGTAACAAGGAAAACTCATATGATCTACCATACAACTTTTTTTCACACAACAAATTAGGTCATAAAAACATTCTTGGACTTTCACTATCTTATATTTTCTTCTATTACTACAAGAAAATCATAAAATAGAAACCAATTATTAGAAAAAAATAATAATTAGTTACTATAGTGACTAATTATTTTTTGTCTCTATAAAAATTGATTTCTATTTCATGATTTTTTTTGTAGTGTATGTGGTTCCAATATTAATAGAGTCAAAATATATCTTTCAAGAATGTCAAATTCAATACAAAAGTTACATCTTAGTATAACACTATTCCTATAAATAACTATGTTTCTAGCACATCTCTTATATCATAATCATATCATCTTATTTTTTTATTTATATACATTCATCTAAATTCAATACTAATATTATCATTTTATTCACCATTTATCACATTTAATTACGTTCAATCCAATATAGATCAACAATTTAATAACATGATAAAAGATAAACAAATTTTAAAAAGATTTAAAAACATATTTTTCAAATAAAACACTCTTTCCAAGGCCAACACTTTAAAAATATGATAATAAAAAAAAAAACAATAAAACAATATGATAAAACTTCATAGCGACTAATAGTAACAAAAAATATTCCATTATTAGTTTAGTTTGGGTTGATTATTTTTTTAAATCAGAAGTCATTATTTGATGGATTTGGTTTAGTTGAAATTAGACAATTAAAATAAAATAAATAGATCTAATTTTGGGATTAATGAGATAGATGAAAGTGGTAAACATTCTTATTATCTAATAATTAAAAATAATTATTCAACAATTGTTTTTTGGATATCAAGTAAATGTAACTGGTGAGTGGAGTGAGAGTGTCATGTCATCCATAGCTTGGTTCCATAGTTTTTTATGATGTTGCAGTGCAGTGGCATTCATTGATTCATATGATATATGATTTGAAATTTGACTTTGTGAAATAATGGATGCATGCAAAGATGTGGGGGTCCATGCATCATGTATCTTATCTCAAGGCTTACGATGGAGACAACACCACAACTTCATATTCATTCCTTCTCATTTTCTACCAATATTCTATTCTTCTTCCACCTCTTTCCATTCGTTAAATTATTCAACCAAATTGTAGATTATGTTTCTTGCTTATATTTTACTTAGATTATAATTTTTTATTTATCATATTTTTATGAGATTCTTCTTTTCTTCTTTATCATAATTGTTCTTGCCGGCTCGAGGTCGGTCGGCATCTAGATGAACTTCTAGTGGTCTTCCTTTAAGCTCTAGTGATTCAACTTTCTGGAAAAGAGGGGTCCTGCGATGACACTCCAAAACTCAAGTCAGTAACAACATAAAATATAATGAGTATAATATAAAATAAGAGTTGAGAGTACTCTCTGTATTGTTAATTAGATGATCTTTTCTGTAAAGCATAATCTGGTATATATAGACGAAATTGTATTTTCTCCATCTTTAATCATGATTCTGTCTTAATTGAGTGTTTAAGACTAATGGATTGAGATCTCTTGATTTGTGCTCCGTTTAAATATATAGGTCGAAAACGATCATAAATAACCTATCGGATCAGACCCATAATCTAAGAATAATAATAGTAATATAGAAAAAAAAATAACATCAATCTTTCACCTATACCATTCATTACACTTCTAGGTTGATTCTTAAACGATACATTTTTATTTTGTTTGTCATTTTCATGATCGACATCATATTTGTAATTAAAAATATTAACCATTTATTTTAATTACTTTTTGGTTATTTGGAACCAAACGATTCATTGCTTTTAAAATAGAGAGTAATCTCAGTACTTTTTTTTTGTCTATTTTCATTTGCTTTCGTTAGTCAGCCTGTGATTCATTATTATCTTACGCATAATTCATTTTTTTAATCTCTAAATTTATATATAAAACAATCTCTTTTTTAAGGGAGAATAACAAAAATGAGTACTTTTTTTACTTTTGGTAGAAAGATGGAACATGATTGATCGATCCGTTTTACTAACTCCGTGTTTTAATGATTTTATGTTAACATTAATGATTTTTTTAATTAAAACACATTAAGGTTGTAATAAAAATTACAATAAAAGTATATTGGTAACATTTTTGTTAAGATACTTTCTCTTTAAATTATTTAATCAATTACTTGAACCCTTTAATAACAACACACTGTTTTTTTTTTCAACAAAATAAGTTATTATTAAAAAATATGGTGTTAAAATTGACTAAAAAACTTTAAAATGTGTATGATTGTATATTGATATTGAAATGAAATTATTTTGGTTGATTCATAAATTTTATATGTAACATCTCTAAATTTATACCCATATATATAATAAAATAAAAGTAAAACAAACATTATACACTTAACATATGAATATATATAACTATCTCATAATTCTATCTAAAACAAATATTCCTCTTCATAGGAATTTTAATATATACATCAAAAGTTTTAAAAACAAATAGAGCATTCAAATTAAACTATCACATCCTCCAACTGCTCACTTAGGAGCTCTATTACCTACAATCTCATATGCTCCCGTGTACAACATGATCATCACAGATAAAGAAACAAACACAAACAAATAACAGGTTAAGCTAGCTATAACAAGATTTTCTATATAATTTAAATTTCAAATTAATACACAAAATTCATAAATTCTCATACAATTTCTCAAACATTTCACATAACTATCAAGTGTCTATCAACAATTTCAATATTCATCTTTCTCATGTCAGTCATCTACTAACTCACAACACATAGACACTTGACTCTACTTCCGGAAGACTCGTGCGTTGACTTAGACTCAGAGATCTGCACCTGCCATACTATCTCACTGTGAAATCCACACAGCTATGCGCATAAATAATCTCAATATCATCTCTCTCCTAGTATGACAGGGTTAATTCATATAACAAATCAAGTTAGTTATCTTTTAAACAACTTACCCATTCATATGAACCTCCTTTGACTCTCACCACCTGAATAACTTCATCTATATGATTCCATTATCTCAGGAGAGTCAAGATATCTCATTCTAGACGAATCCCTAGTCAATGCACATCCTAAACAATCTTAACACGATATTTTCTTTCCTGAAAATACTATGTCTTGATTAAAGTTCATATTCTGACTCTCACAATATCCAAATCACACAATCAAATCATACTAAAGTTTAGAATTTCCAAATCACACAACAATTGATTCACTAATCATATAAATATTTTAAACTTTTCTAAACAATTCAATTATATCTAAAAATTCACTTAAACATATAACTAATTTCCAAATATATGCTCTCTAAATCAATCCTCATCTAAAATCAAACAACCACTTCTCATCAAACATCTTATTTAAGTAATTCAACAAAATATTCAAAAACAGTTCAACTCATTTATATTATCATTCAAACACTTCCAATTCTCAATCACAAACACTTTCAACAACTTATTCACCTTAAAATCAATACAAAATATTCAAAATTAACCATTTCAATCAATATATTACTTTACTCTTCAAAAGAGACAATCGTGCAAGCAAAAATTTGAACTGGTGACCACGTCACCCCGACATCCAAATCTTCTAACCTAGGGTTCTATAAAAAAGTAAAACTAGCTTCCCTTACCTGGACTTGAGCAGATGCTCACTAAGAGCTCCAACCCACCAAAAGCTTAAGGATAACCTAACCTGCACCACAAAGTCCTGATCACAAATCTAACTATATGAAGATAAGCGACTAACAGAGACTAATTATGAAGATAAAAACCTCACATGCAAACTTAAACTAAAAGACAATCCTAACTATCAAAACTAACTCAAAGGAAAATGAGCCAAGAATGAACTAACTTTATCTAAGATTCTGATCGGGCAATCTCGTAGAGTTCACTGCCAGGAGTCCAATGGCAGACTTCGATCATCAAACTGATGAGCGAGGAGATCAGAATCTTAGAGAGAAGGGAGAGGAAAGGAAAAAGGAAACAAAAATGAACTTCTTGTATCAAAGACTCTGATCGGGCAGTCATCTTGCTGCTAGGAGTCTAATGGTGGACTCCGATTGTCAAACTAATGAGTGAGGAGGTCAGAATCTTAAAGAGAAGGAAGAGGAAATGAAAAAAGAACTTATAGAGAGATGGTAGTTATTTTAAAATGAAACTTGAATAACTAATATTTATATAACTTTTTCCCTTTTAATAATAAAATATTTAGGTGTCATTTTAATTGTACCATTCTACTCTAAGACTATTTTTCCTCGTTCCTTACATTATATATTTATATTTAATTAAAAAAACTAAATTATTTATAAATTATTAATCTAGTTATTTCTTTATATTACACATGTATATCATGTTTATTTATATTATGAAATACGATGTCTATAATATGTATACAAGTGTTGGAACAACATTTAGAAGGAATAGAATCTTTTATTCTTGATCATTCTTATGTGAATATTTGTATTTATAGTTTTATAATGTGTATATTTAAGTTTATATTTTGAATAACTATAAATAAGATCTGTAACCTTTTAATGAATTTATAGTACAATGAATAGTAAATTTTTGGAGTGTTAGCGTGTGAAGGTTTCCTTAGTCAAATCTCATTTATAATATATTATAATAGATGAAAGTAAGATATAATTAAAAAACTTACCCTTGACTAAATTAAATGTCAAATTATATTTTAGAATTAGAGTGCATATAAAAAAAAACAATCCAAACTAAATTGTAAATATTTCTAATAATTGAGTTTTGGATTGTACCATTCCTATGAAAAGTTGCATCCGATATTAACAATAAATATAGTAGAAAAGAAAACATTGTGTTGACTTTTGGTGAGATTTATATTTATGAATTTAGGAGAACATTAGCACTCAGGTGGTGAGAGAAAAATAGGTGCAAAATGGAAACCAGACAACATCACCAAATTAAATTTTAAAAAATAAACAAAAGCAAAAATTATTGTGACCACACGAATTCTGTCAGTAAACTAATTCTATTTATGATTGTAAGGATTAGAAAATTTAAATAAAAGTGGTATATTTTAAATGACTATTGAATAATTTTTTAAATGAAAATGACATATAAATAGAAATTCAGTTATTCAGGTTTTATTTTAAAAAGAATCACCATCTCTCTAGAAAGTTTTTTTCATTTTCTCTCCCTTCTCCCTACAATTCTGACTTCCTCGCTCATTCTTTCGACATCGGAGTCCACCATCAGACTCTTGACAGTGAGTACTACAAGACTGCCCAATCAGAATCTCTGATAGAGTAAGTTCATTTTTACTCTTCTCTTTGAGTCAAATTTTGAACTTGTTAGGTTGTTTTGTCCTTGCTATGCATGTGACCTTTATAGCTTCAGGGTTAATCTCTGTTAGCTCAGGATCCTAGTGATATAGTTAGATTCTTGATTAGGACTTTGTGGTACAGGTTAAGTTACCTTTAAGTTCTTGGTGGATTTGGAGCTCTTAGCGAATATCTGCTAAATTTCAGGTAAGGGAAGCTAGCCTTAATTTCCAATAGAACACTAGGCTAGAAGATCTGGATGTGAGGGTGACGTGGTCACCAGTCTCAAACTTTCTTCCATGATTGTTTGTTTTAAGTATATTAGTAATTGACTGAGATTTGAATGTGAAATTTGATATATGGTTGTTGTTATAAAATTATAATGTTGTTGATTATTGGTTGTTTGAAGTTGAATTAGAGTAATTTTCAGCTATAGCATGGACTTTGTTATTTCTAGTGCTCTCTGGTGTCATTTAGATCAACCTAAAATATTTTCGATCAATCCAAAATTTCTGGTGCTCTCTGGTCTCATTTAGATCAACCTAAAATATTTTCGATCAATCCAAAATTTCTAGTGCTCTCTGGTGTCATTTAGATCAACCTAAAATATTTTCGATCAATCTAAAATTTTTGGGTGCTCTCTGATGTCATTTAGATCAACCTAAACTATTTCGATCAATCCAAAATTTTGTATACATATATGGATATTACTATTATTATTATTTTAGCATAGTTTATTTTGGATTACTATTGTTAAATAACTTCTTGGATATATTTGGATTGTTAGAAAGTTTAAATTATATATTATGATTGTATGGTGTATTGATGTGTTACATGAGATATTGAATGATGTGAAAGTGAGATCAAACATAATATTTTCAGGAAAGGAAATACCGTGTTGAGATTGTTTTTAGGGTATATTGATATAATGATATGTTAGGTCTGGAATGAGACATCCTGATTCTCATATGACTTTGTTTATGGTTTGAAATATAATCTGGTCTTTCAGGTCATATGAATTTATCTTATCATACTAGATGATGAGATATTGAGATGTTTATGCGCATGACTGTGTGGATTCACAACGAGTAGTATGACAGGTGTAGGTCTCAGGATTCTAATTTCAATATACAAGTCTTCCGAAAGTAGAGTCAAATGTTTGAGTATGTGAGTCAATAAAGATCTGACATGAATAATGTGGATGATAGTTATGATAGACATTTGATGAATTTGTGTAAATTATGAGAATTTGATGGATTATGTTTGTTCTTAAAAGTTAAATTTATATTACAATTCTTAAAAATAGCTAGCTTACCTCATGCTTTGTTTTGTGTTTGTTTTCTTTAATATGTGATGATCGTGTTAATTAACACACAGGAATAAATGAAGTTGCAGGTAATAGAGCTCCTCAATGAGCAGCAGGAGGATTAAATAGATCTAAATTGAATGTTTTGCTTTGTTTTGTTTTTAAACTTTTTGATGTATATATTAAATCCCTACGAAAAGGGATATTTTTTTTTAGATATAAATATGAGAAAACAATATATGTTTATATGTTAATTAGATATTATATGCATAATATATTAGTAAATATGAATAAAATTAGGAATGTTAGAATGACGTGTACTTATTTTTACTATTCATGGTTTAGAAGTCACTTCCTTATAACTAAATTAAGTACATAATTTTTTTCATTCATATGTCTTTGGTTTCTTCCTTAAATTTTCATATTTTTAAATAACAAAAAGATTAATTTAATAAATAATTAATAAAATTAAATATAAGTAATAATAATAATAAATTATGTTTTCATTATTTTTAGGTTTTAAATAATGAATTAAATTTAAAATAATTTAAATAATGAAATAAAACAATTTAATATATGAAACTAATTGATAGAAATTAAAATAAAATAATTATATTAAAATATTATTTTTTTAAATAATACAAAATAAAATTATTAAATATTTAAATTCACTATTCATTGTAATTTTAAAAACTATATGAAATTATATTAATAAAAATATTAATATATCATTAATTGAAGAAATAAGAACATTATAAATAAATTCATAGAATAAAAAAGTTTAAAAATAAATAAATAAGTGTTAATTTAAAATTAATTAATATTATTTTATATGAGTGATTATTAATATAAATTAAAAAAAAATTGTTATAGTACTACCCTTATGTATACTAGAACCTGACATAATATGATTATGATACTTACATGTTAGATTAAAATTGAATTTACTACTCGACACTTACCATTTATTTCAAATATAAAATTTGTATCTATAATATTATTTTCATAAAATCTATATATTTATTGACTAATTCAAATATATATATATATATATATATATATATAATATTATAGTAAATTCAAATTCATACAGTATAGTATTACTTACACATTTATTTATTTTTTAATTTATGTTGATAACATATAATAAAAATAATATTAATTAGTTTTAAATTACTATTCATTTACTCATTTTCAACCATGTTTTTAATCAAATAATATTATTTATATTCATATTTCTTAAATTAATAATATATTCTTATTTTTATTAATACACTTTTTTTTTAATTTTTAAGCTACTCTAAAAAATATATTTATTATAAATTTTTTGAAATTATTATTTTAATACGATATTCTTTTTTTATTAATTAGTTTCAAATGTTTTATTTTATTATTAAGAAAAATTTCAATTTAATTCATTATTTAGAACTCAATTAAAAAATTATTATTATCATTATTATATTTATTAATCATTTATTAAATTAATATATTTTTTACTTTTTAAAAAAGTGAAAAATTAGGTTCCAATTTTGTTCGCTTTTTCATATGTGAAGTAAAAAAGAAAGACAAAATTTAGATTAAAAGGTCTATTTTGATAAACAAAGAGTGTCAAGATTTAGTTGAGTAATTTAAAAAAATATTGTTTGAGAAAAAATTCAGAAAACATTCACATATTTTTTTAAAAATAAGATTAAATTGAAACCTTTAATAGTTATAGATAGACATTGAAAAAAAAATAGTTGAAAGCAAGTCGTTAAACCAAATAAGTGAGAAATTAAAGATATAATTTTTTTAATAAAAAACTTAATGTATACTAACTCTTTAAAATTTATGTAATTAGTTATTCCTATAATTATCTGGGCTCTAATTTAGGGTCACGTGAGTTCTATTTTTAGTAGTCAAATTCTTCCTTCCCTTTTTGACATTTTTCCGCTATTTCTATACTTTGATTTTGGCTTTCTTTCTTATCAGCAAAGGTTCAGTGACACTGACCACATTGCTTATAAATCAAAAAATAACTTAACTTCTTTTAATGGCAGACCAATTTACCTTTATATAAAAGCATTCGACAATAGCAACTGTACCATAATTGACAACTTATAATAATTAATCACATCGTTTAGAGGCCAATAATGGTGCTAAGTTCAGGATTAAAAAAATAAACACAATTTCTCCTTTTTCATTCACACATTCAAACCTAACTCAACCTCTTCCTTTTGCTTCAGCAAAAACTAAGGTTAGAACATCCAAATTTAATTTATAATTTATTTTCCCTTTTATTTCTAATATGCTCTAACTTTTTAAAACTACTATATCATATCTCCCTCTCAAATTATTTGGTTTAGCAATAGGTTATTAGTTTATATAGCATGTGTAGATATTTTCAAAGTAATATTTTGAGTTTGCATTTTTTGTATATTGGAAGAGATTCTTCAAATAGATTTTAAAAAAATAAAATTGTTTTGTATAAGTTAAAACTAGTTTACTTATGGTTAAAAATATAATAAAGAAAACTAACTTATACATAAACTAATTTAAATTAAAAATATTAATTTGAATTTTTTATTTTATTTTATACCTTTGGATAAAATCCACACTTCCATCACTTTTTTTTTTTAATTTTACTATAGAGTGGATGTACATGTGATTTGAATAAAATTTTGTTGCGTACAATTTATTTGTGGACCAGAAAAAAACTAATTATTTTGGTTTTGCTTCAGTTCATTTATGTCTACTTTAATAAAATTTGCGCTGTATTTTTAGAAGTATATTAATACGGAATTGACGTACAAACCATCTTAATTATTTGGTTTTATTTTTATTTTTTATTTGTTTGTCTACTTTTATAAAATCCCTGGACTGCAACATCTTACACACCAGAATGAAACTTACCTTGCACTTTTATTCTAAGATGTATTTCAATGATGTTTATATACTTCTAAACTATTGACTAAAAAAGATACATACATAAAAAGAAATATAATATTTTAAGAACATGTTTGAATGTCTGTTTGAGATCATAAAAGGATTTGTTGAGTCGACATACAATGTTATCCCTCTGTCGACGATGTCTGGGTGACAAGTCCATGTAAATAATTTTATGCAATTTGTCATGTAAGAAGGCATTTTGCACATCTAGCTGGTGAATAAACTAATTTTTGGTCGCTGCAATGTGAGGAGACACCTCAGAGTTGTTAATTTTGCTGTTGGTGAAAAAGTTTTGCATTAGTCGACACCTTCAATTTGAGTGTACCCTTTGCGACAAGGTGCGCCTTATATCTGTCGACGTTGTCATCCGATTTGTACTTTATTTTATAGACCCATTTCCATCTAATGAGTTTCTACCCAACGGGTAACGGTGTCAAGGTCAACGTAATTTAGCTACAAAGCGGAAAGCTCTTCATCCATTGTTTTTTGCCAATTTGGATCAAGGATAGCTTAAGCATAAGTGTGAGGTTCTTTGGTGCTTGTGATGTTAGCAAGATATGCACTATGTGTAGAAGAAAATCGTGAATTAGAAAGAAAATGATGCATAGGATACCTCGTTCCATTCAGTCGGTCTTGGGTAGTGGTCGAATGATTGGCTTGGGATCCCGTTACATAGTCTTGAATCCAGGAAGGTGGGGTTGATGTGCGATTGGATCGTCGAACAGGAAGGTTGGCTGGAGAAGGTTCGGTAATGAGTGCTAGACTTCCTGGCGTGGGAGAAGAAGGTTGGTCTGCTGGAGGTTCAGGTGCATTGTGATGAGTAGGAGAAGATGGTGGGTCGAATGAATGTTGGACAGGAGTGGGTAAGTCAATGTCAATAACGGGCAAAATATCTTGTAATGGAGGTGAGAGTTGTGTCCGAGATTGTTGGCAGAACGAGAAAACACTTTCATGGGAGGTGACATCCCGACTTGTAAAAAAAGTGTCTGCATCTATATCAAATAATTTGTATCCTTTTGTATTGTGAGGATAATTAATAAAGATGCATTGTCGAGCGCGCGGATCAAATTTTTGCTTAAGTGAAACAACAGTTGCATAACATAGGCAACCAAAAGTTTTTAGGTGAGAAAGTGGAGACGAGTGATTATATAACAACTCAAAAGGTGATTTATTTTCTAGTAAAGGTGATGATAAACAATTAATGATATATGTGGCGGTTAAAACGCATTCTCCCCAAAATTCTATTGATAAATGGGACTGAAATAGGAGGGCTCGTGTTGTGTTTAAAATGTGTCCATGTTTGCGTTTAAAATATACATTTTTTGAGAAAAAAATTACGCATTGAAATAAATGCCAATTCGTTGTCAACGCGGATGATTTTAATAGATGCATGAAATTGATTTTGTGCAAATGTAATGAATGATTCTAAGAGATGTTGGGTTTCATATTTGTGATTCATAATTAGTCAAGTACATCTAGTATAGTCATTGACTATGGTGAGAAAAAAACGTTTTCCAAATTGAGTTGGAGTTTTTCTAGGACCCCAAATGTCACAATACAATAGATTATATGGAGAATGAGATTTTATTGTGCTTAAAGGAAAGGGTAACCTTGTCTACTTAGCTTTGGGGACAAATACTACAATTATTATGAATGAAAATGAGATTTTTACTGATAGTAGTAATGAAGATCAAGTTGTAGACGCGCCGAAGAAGGATGTCTGAGTCGCTTGTGCCATAAATCAACGTCAGTCAAAATTTGAGATGCACGGGCTTGGTTTGGAAGAGGGAGCATGTAGTATAAGCCTGCGTGTTGTTTACCCGAGCCAATCATCCTCTCGTAGCCAAGTCCTACAAAACGCAACCAACCATGTGAAAAAATAACGACACAACAATTTAGTGAACTAGTTATCTTAGTAACGGACATGAATTAGAACGCAAAGAACATCTTTGAGAGTGATATTGTCATTGAATTTAATTGTCCGTAGATGAGATGGTAGCAGTTGAGCCTGTGGGCAGATTAACATTTGAAATAAATGATGATGAATTATGTGTGAAAAATTGTAAATCGATGCAATGTGATTGGTTGCTCTACTATCCAAAATTCATGGTTTGGTGAAAGCAGAATAATTAGACGAGTTATGGGCAAACAGAACTGTAACGTTTATAAACGCGTCACTTTTACCATTATTGTTGAGCGAGTAAACAGTTTTGCCAATTTCTGAATTTGCTCGACAATGAAGCCTTGTACCAGGTTTCCATCGAACTCGTTATGGTTTCCATCAGACTCGTTATGGTTTCCATCGGACTCGTTACTGGTGTCTTCTTCGTCAGACATGATCTCTTATTTAGCGGATAAAAATGTAAAGGATGTCAAAGCACCAAAATCTCTGATACTAAATGTTCTCGCCGGCTCGAAGTCGGTCGGAGTATGGATGAGCTCTTCTCGGATTCCTTTTTCGTGGTCGGTCGGCTAGTGGATGAGGTGCTTAGGAATGACCTCCAGGTTTCAGCAACCGATCTTCTAGGTTCTAGGGATGAGGGGGGCTCCATCTGCGATTACACTCCGACGCTCAAGTCAGTGAGAACACAAAATATAATGTGTATGATAAAATATACTGCAAAGATGCAAGTTAGATACTCCCTATAGGTGGTTGTGTATTTATAAGCGTACATGAGCTTGGATTTCTGACATTGGTCTTACCCGACATTAATGTGTCATTTCACAGTAACTTTCTATAAAATCTGGATATAAAGTATATAAATCAGAATAGTTAAACAATGTAATCAGGGATACTGGGGATAATATTTATTACGTTATCGGGGATATGACATTTATATTCATTACGCTATCGGGAATATGGTATTAATATTTATTACGCTATCGGGAATATGTGTGTGTAGGAAAAACGTTATACTTTATGTTCTCGCCGGCTCGAAGTCGGTCGGAATCCGGATGAGCTCCTGATGGCCTCCCTTAAAGCTTTAGTAGATCAGCTTCTAGATAACAAATGGGGGCTCCTCCTGCGATTACACTCCGACGCTCAAGTCAGTAAGAGGATAAAATTTTGTATATCTAGTGAGTATAATGTAAAAAAGCAAGTTGAGATACTCCCTGGGGGTGGTCGCCTATTTATAAGGCTTCATGGGCTTGACCTTTGGACCCTAGCTTTCTCGGGCATTAATGTGGCATATTATGGTAACCTTTCCTAAAATCTGAATATATCAGAACATTTTTTGTCATATAATCAAAGCAGTTACGCAACATAATCAGGAACATTTGTGCAAGCAAATAAGGGTATTTAGGTGATATAATTAGGGATATTGTGCAAGTAAATTAGAGTATTTAAGCGATATAATTAGGGATATTGTGCAAGTAAATCAGAGTATTCAAGCGATATAATCAGGGATATTGCGCCAACGAATCAGAGTATTTATTAGATTTTGCGAAGCCGTTTTAGGATGTTTATTTTGCTAAGACTTTCGGATTGGGCTTAGGCCTGCCTTTCCTTCCTATCAAGCCTCCTCGGTCTGATTCATATTAGGCCCAATCGGCCCAATACCTGGCAAACCTAATCGGCCCAATTCCTGGCAGTATCGGGACAGTACACTTTCCTTTAGTGGAATTTGTCCCTTGCTGGCGTTGCGCAATACTGGGCCAAGGCCAAAACAGGTTGTGTTTTTGGGCCTGTTAGGTCGGTTCACAACCCATGCTAAGCTCTCACGCTATCACCTTCCCCTTATGGACCCTTAGTGAGCTCGGCCAAATACCTATTCGATTCGGGACAGTACACAGCCCCTCAGCCTTGGTTAAAGCGCTATCAGGCTATCCGAGGGAACTGTTACACATTGGTCCAGTACCGACATGGGTCGGCCATCAGACCTCAGCCCCGAGCGATGGATCATGGTGAGATCGGCAATTTTCCTGACTGTGTGAAGGACAAAGATCGGTCCATATTCCACTTCGTGTGGGTCTATGGTGAGATCGGAAAACTTCCTGGCTATGCGAAGGACAGAGGTCAGTCCACATTCCATTTCGTGTGGGACTACGATGAGATCGGAAAACTTTCTGGTTGTGCGAAGTACAAAGGTCGGTCCACACTCCACTTCATGTGGGTCTATGGTGAGATCGGCAAACTTCTTGGTTGTGCGAAGGACGGAGGTCAGTCCATATTCCACTTCGTGTGGGTCTACGGTGAGATCGACAAACTTCTTGGTTGTGCGAAGGACAGAGGTCAGTCCACATTCCACTTCGTGTGGGTCTACGGTGAGATCGAAAAACTTCTTGGTTGTGCGAAGTAGGGAGGTCGGTCCACGTTCCACTTCATGTGGGTCTATAGTGAGATCGACAAACTTCCTAGCTGACCATCAGGTTGTCGGTAAAGGAAATGGTCGAGCCTTAAAGGTGAGAGATGGTTGGTGGCGTTTAATCGTCGATCGGCCCAACTCCTGGCAGTCTCAGGACGGTACATAGGCCCCCAGCCTTGAGTCGAATTAACGAGGCGAAAAGGCTTGGAAAGTTGATCCTGCAGACATGGATACCGAGCAGCCTGGTAATCGGGCAACTCGACCTAAACCCTGGCAGGTCCGTCACGTCGGCCCAATTCCTAACATTGACTCATTTTTCAAAAGGAAATAGCTTATTAAAAATTCAGGGTCCAAACCCTAGAAGGTCGACCACATCGACCAAACTCTTGGCAGTCCAATGTTCGTGGTTAAACTAGCCAAGTTGACAACTCTAGTGCTTGATCTTGGTCGGATTACTCGTGCTCGTTATATGCGCTACCAGATTGAATTCTGGTGTCAGATTTCAACCAAACTGCACGGGTTCGTTATGTACGTTCCCAAATTAAATTCTGGTGTCAGATCTAGACCGAACTGCTCGAGTTCGTTATGTACACTACCAGATTGAATTATGGTGTCAAATTTTGACTGAACTGCTCGGGTTCGTTATGTACGCTACCAGATTGAATTCTGGTGTCAGATCTAGACCAAACTTCTTGGGTTCGTTATGTACGCTACCAGATTGAATTCTGGTGTCAGATTTTGACTGAACTGCACGAGTTCGTTATGTACGTTACCAGATTGAATTCTGGTGTTAGATCTAGACCGAACTGCTCGGGTTCGTTATGTACGCTACCAGATTGAATTCTGGTGTTAGATTTTGACTGAATTGCTCGAGTTCGTTATGTACGCTACTAGATTGAATTCTCGGGTTTGCTACGCAAATTACCGAATTGCTCAGGTTCATTGTTCAAACTACCGAACTGCTTGGGTTCATTATTGAAATCAAACAGATTAAGACTCTGGTTTGTGGCGACCGAACAACTCAGGTTCGTTTCTGAACAAACTCTCAAGTTCGTAGTTATGACAACCAGATTTAAAATTATGAGTTGCTTCCGACCGAACTGCTCAGGTTCGTTACTGTAGCGACCAGATTAAAAACTCTGGTTAGTGGCGACCGAACTACTCAGGTTCGCTATTCTAGTGACCAAATTAAAAACTCGTTATTATTTTTTTTATCGGACTACTCAGGTCTGAAGTGACGGCAACCAAATTTAAATGATAATCATAATAGATCTAAACAACAACAATTATGTTTTCTATTTTCAGGATAAAATCTCAACAAATTTAAGTGATGATAATTATAATATATCTAAATAACAACAATTATATTGGGACAATAATAATTTTGATCGCACGGGACGATAATAATATTCTCTGGTCGCGCAAGGCGATAATGAGTCGGTAGGATTCCTGTTGAATAGTATAAATAAGCAAGAATATATAATTGTAAAGTACCCTCCTTAGATTCCACATGTTGTCAATACTCCAACGATCAAGTGGGTAAGAGCATAAAATATGTCACTGAAATACGTATTGCATAAAATAATACTTATCTTATTTTTTGGATTCATGTTCTATTTATCGAGATTTGTCTAATCTCTTCCAATTCGTCTTTTTTTTCTTACAAGGATAATCTCTCAATAGATTTAAATGTTGAAATAAGATTTGCAGAATCAATATCAAAATCATGTGTATATCTTAAGTGATTGGTGGTAGTAGGGACAGCTTTACCTACCCCACGGTGGGCGCCAAATGTTCTCGCCGGCTCGAAGTCGGTCGGAGTATGGATGAGCTCTTCTCGGATTCCTTTCTAGTGGTCGGTTGGCTAGTGGATGAGGTGCTTAGGAATTACCTTCAGGTTTCAGCAACCGATCTTCTAGGTTCTAGGGATGAGGGGGGCTCCATCTGTGATTACACTCCGACGCTCAAGTCAGTGAGAGCACAAAATATAATGTGTATGATAAAATATACTGCAAAGATGCAAGTTAGATGCTCCCTATAGGTGGTTGTCTATTTATAAGCGTACATGAGCTTGGATTTCTGACATTGGTCTTACCCGACATTAATGTGTCATTTCACAGTAACTTTCAATAAAATCTGGATATAAAGTATATAAATCAGAATAGTTAAACAATGTAATCAGGGATACTGGGGATAATATTTATTAAATTATCGGGGATATGACATTTATATTCATTACGCTATCGGGAATATGGTATTTATATTTATTACGCTATCGGGAATATGTGTGTGTAGGAAAAACGTTATATTTTACTTTAGTGGAATTTGTCCCTTGCTAGCGTTGCGCAATACTGGGCCAAGGCCAAAACAGGTTGTGTTTTTGGACCTGTTAGGTCGGTTCACAGCCCATGCTAAGCTCTCACGCTATCACCTTCCCCTTATGGGCCCTTAGTGAGCTCGGCCAAATACCTACCCAATTCGGGACAGTATACTATATAAGAAAATGGTATAAGAAGATGGTAAGAAAGGAAAAAATGAAAATGGTATATAAGAAGATGGTAAGAAAAATGGTAATGTCTTGTTCTTTTGTGTATTTACATCACTCCTAAGAAATATATACTGAGACTTTCTCTTCAAATTACAAAGCTAATTATGTGGTGATACACTAATCATGATTCTATCATTAACAAATTAATTCCGTATAATATATATCGTATAATTTGATAATCATTATTTCCTTAATACGTGTACTCTTCTCTTGACTTCTTCCGACCTTCCTCCATACATATTTTTGGAATTAACAGTTCATATATATGCTGTATTAATTTTCTGAATAAAAATCATATATTATACTAATTCTATTTTAATGATTAAAGGAAGAAAGTCATTCCAATTGAAGGAGTAGAGTAAGTTATTTATGGACATTAATGCAAAAATTTGGTGTGATGTATAGATATATATTATAGTTAGAAACTGAATTGGGTGATGGAAGGAACATGCACAGTCCTCGGAAAGATTTGGTGAGGCTCGTTGGTGATCGTGAGTAATAAAGTAGTAATTTTACCTGCATCAGAATGTGACATTATTCCAGAGCCTCGTGCATCAAACCTCAAACAACTCGTTTTAGGGTTATTCAAATCACATTTCCCTAAGCTTCATTACACACGAGCAGTGTCGTAACGTTACTACTTACGGTTTTGGGGACCAGACAAGAGTTGCCATCATGTTTTTTTTATAAACTGGATCGTAAAAGTTGTTATGTACATGGATATTCAAATATGAATATCACACTACTTTATTTACTTCGTCTTAGAATTTTACTTCAATCAATTCGATGTATTTTCTGCTGTTTTGAAGTTAATTTTCTTTTTAAAAAATTTCAGTTGCATATTTTGAGAAGCTAATCAATTAAAGGTCTGTAGGACAGATTGTGTTATGAAGAAGTTTCTGAAAAAAAGTATCGTATGTATATTTTGTTTTAGTGGAGTATCTATGTAGAATCTTTCTGAGTTAAGATTCAAAGTTTAACGTTGTAAGAGACATGTTTGTTTTGTTAGATTGGATCCTAGTTGGTATGTATGAAATTTATAGACATGAACAATTTGGTACTTTTATATGTTAATTTTAACATATGTCGTTACTTGGTTGATGTTGTTGTGAAGGGTAATAAAAAAAGGAACACTAAACCAATAAACAATGGGGCGGTGCCCTTGGCTGTCGACTGGTTCTCGTATTTCGTATAGAAAACAGAAGGAAAGTGGAAAGGCATTGGTCGCATTAACTCATTTGGAATCCTGCACTGCAGGGGCTGGGTGCCGAGTATTTAACTCTTGCATGCACCTGAGGCCACTGACAGTATTGCCATATCTACACGTAGTAAAATAAAATCACTGTTATTCAAAATATCCAAACTTAGAAACACAAAACTTAAAAGGGACAACGGAAATGGAAAGCTGAAGCAAAAATGAGGGGAAGAATTTAGAGAAAGGTGCGCATAAAAGGGTGGAGGTAAAGAAGAAAGGGGAATCAGCAATTGTCTGACTTCTCTACATCTGGTTAGAAGTTTAAAAGTTTAAAAAGGAAAGAAGGCCACCTCATTTAAAGGCTAGTCACAAGTTTTAATAATAACTTCCAATCATGTTCTATAAGTTACCTATCCTAATGCAGATTATTAGTCAATAATCAAACTTTAAAATTTCAAAGATCCTCATTAGCTAACCAACATTTACTTAAAACAAAGAATTGAAGGAGGGTTAATTTTAGAGCGATAGGCTTCTTTTTTCGCACAGAATGCCACAACAATAACGAAACAATGTGTTACTCAGGTCGTAACAACCTCTCTGAGCCTGCTCGATACAATAATCCAAGAAATATTTAATGGTTGAAGCTTAACACGCAGATCCTTGTGACGTTGTAATGGGTTAGAATGAGGATCTATCGAACCACGAAGGATTGAAACACAAAGACAAGACAGCTTTTGACGTGTAACTTTACAATGTCCTCAGATTTATTCGCATGTTTTTCAAAATTCAGGGAAACGAGTTGCATAAAGTGAGACCAAATAAGAGAGGTAATGCAAAATATTCGTTTTTAATGAAAGCATGAATTTGTATATTAAACCATCTTCAATAATCAATCAATAGAATAGCAAAACAAAGACTAGGCCCATTATCATGGCATGGGGAAGGGCGATATTTGTAATAACGTGTATATCCACCCATATCTCTCACTAACTACTTCGTTAGTCTAAATATAAGGAAATTCATAGATTTAAAATATCTAAAACCAGATAAAAGGGGGACTACAGCTATTTTGAAACGATTTAAATATTTGTTGAACACTGTATGAAACGGCAGAATCAAAGGTGAACCGAGAGAAACGATGCCAGCTATCAAAAAGTGAAGAATGTTTTGTGAATGAAATAGAAACAAAGTGATTCGGAACTTGTGAAAATAAAATAAAATAAAAAATTAAAGATGTTTGATTGATGAAAAATGAATAGCTACAATGGAGGAAAACAGTACTATGAAATCCCACGTCATTTCCACTATTCCATTCAACTGTTTCTACTTCTCCTACTTGCATGATACCAAACAGGATACAGCAATGAATAGCTGCAATATTCCATTCAGGCTTCATGGCAATAGTGATAGGCTTAAATATGTTCAGAAATCATTAGCTAATTTTTTTTAACATGGAAACCATAAAAATGTACCATATCTTCATGATATTGATTCAGACATCAAGAGTTCCTCATATCTTACAGCTATCATTAGCACAAAAACAACGATAAACATGAGAAAATACTGTAACTCGAGTGCTTTTATGTTGCCAACATGAATAAGTAACACTTGGATCAATTTATTCACTGATCCCGTCTGAACAATTCGATTTTGAACATGTAATATTAACATCTCTTCCTCTATTATGGAACAAAGTTGACTTAATAAAAAATACTAATGGTAGTGATTAGATTTTTATCTATTCAGCTAGCTAACCTGATCACAGAACTGTAGATAAAAAATTTAGTATTTTATCAGTCAATGAACCGAATCAGACACCGAACTAAGAGAGACCTGTACAGTAACCAGCTGAATTTGAACCTTCTGAAACAGATTCCAGATTAATTGAACGCTGACATCGGCAAGCAAGAGCAAAGGGAAAATGACAAAAATATGTATTTGACTGCAATCTTCAAGCTAAATCATTCCGTGTAGTAATTAGGCAGTCCCTCATCAGAGTAGATCAGTCGAATTTGTTTGACTGTGGTCTTGCAACTTGCTTCAGAAAGGGAACAACGCAGTTGGAGCCTCCATCCATGAAAATAGAGTCAATGGAATATAGCACATTAATGTACAATTTAAGTTTTAAGAAAAGACAAGCATTTTATTTGGATTTTGCATCTGCTTCTTACCGTTAATGTATAGCTTAATTCCGAATAAGTTCATGTGGTAAACAAATTAACTAGATAGTATCTGGGGCTAGAAACATTCGAGCTGTAATTTACATTTCATATTATTATTACAATTAAAAAATCTTTAACTTAGGGGTAAGCGAACCATATTAACATCCAAAAAGTTAGAAATCAGTGAAGTGCTATGAACATCTTACACACAAAAATCTTAAATGCTTCAAGTAACTATCAACGACAACTCCAAAACAACACCCAAAATAAAGGCTTATTATCATTTTCACCATATTAAAAATTTCAAGCTACTAGCTATACATTATTGAAAATGAAGAATGATATTAAAAGCAATAATAAATTGCAGCTCAAGCCTCAAGAAAATCATGCAGTCCATCATAAAGCAATAAACACTAGCAAATATAAAATTTCTGTAGTTAGAATTGTACCTGCATCAGAAGAAAGTGTAATGAAAAAGATGCAGATTTCAACTACTTCCATGGCTGTGACAAAGTAACTACAGGAGTTGATGCTTCAAATCCTTTTTTTCCTTGTATAGCAGATTTCAGCACATTATATTGCTCAGTCACAGAATTGTACAGGGCTTTTGAGAAGACCTCCTTAGCCTACACAAAAAACCCACCTTGTATCATTCAAGTTAAAATAAAAGAATCTTCCAGATATTGAATTTCATGTGTCAAAGAACTTCCACGTTCAGATTGATACAACCAAAAAATAATAAGTGAACACGAGCAGGGAACCCAAGGATACAGAATACTGACTTTATTTACATATATCCTTTAGCCTTAGATTAGAATCATACGGTGCTCATCACACTACAAAAAACTACACTCAACCAGCAAATATTGTAGGTGTGCTATACATCCCAAGAATACATTGGCACAAATGAGTTCCAAAAGACGGGGTAGGAAGCCTATAGGTTCACATGACTTATTATACTATTTTGTAATTCCATATAACAACTTATACATTAACACCTCTCTCTATCACAACACCCATCACATCCCATACTTCTCTCTCTTTCTTTGTTGTAAAATTTGTCTTACAAATAGCACTTCTCAAAGCAAAATACCACTACATCGGCACTTAGTTACAAGTGGTTTATAAATCATTTCATGTTGTATCCCATTCTTAAGCAGTCAGTCACATCTTCTCAGTTTGAATATAAAAAATGACGAGTGAATTCCAAGAATAAAAGTGCCAGAATGAATGACAATAAATTTAGTTCAAGTACAGGTCATCAAACTCAACTTACCTTTTCAGGATTTTCACAAGTAGCAGTGGTTTCAGAAAAGCTTATCGCTGGAGCCACTGATATGCCAGCCCCATGAAAGCATATAATTCTTTTCTCCCCAATTTCTTTCTCAACCTACAAAATTACATGGTCGCATTAAAATTGAGATAAAATATCAGGACAGACTCTCAAAGACAAGAACACCATACCTTTAGTGGAGGGGGCATGATATCATGGCACAATATTGCCAAAGGATATACATGACCTGGTGGACCTGAATGTTCAACAAGTCTTCGCATATTATCTACCGAAGAAATATCAAAGGGTGCCTGAATATTAATATGCCAAAACATCAACAAAATGGTAATGTAAATATTATGGAGCTGGAAATTGTGCAATACTTTTATTTACAATGTATGACACTGATACATCTCAAGGTCAGCATTCTATATGACTGCATTCACAAAATAGGACATTGATATATATACCCTATACTTGTGACCCCTTTTATAAATAGCTCACAAGCACCAACAAAGTATTGGACCTTGGATACAGTCCTTCAAACTTACCTTCCAATGTTTAAATAATTTTTTCTTACATAGAATGAAGGACAAAGCACATGCAAACCAGCCCAAGGCTATAAGAACTTAAAATGTAAGTACAATTATAATATAGAACACACGTGCAAGAATATATGGCCTAAAAATCAATATTTGAGCGAACTCAATATTGAGCAAATCAGGATTTCATTTCTAGCCACCCCTCCAAAAAAAAAATCTATAGCCCAACAAGTGGAATAAGGTTTCACTGTTGAATCAAACACACTGGATCAGATAACATTTCATTCATTTCAGAAATAAAAAAATTCCCAAAGCAACCCTTGCAAATAATTTATTGTGCTTAAATAGAGTACTATATCTGACTCACATCCTGCTTGCTTCTAAACAAGATACATGCCTGCTTTTAAACAAGATAAAATCCTGCCTAACTTAATTCCTTTTAAAGAATATGTTCTAATAGCATATTACAGAATAACCATAAAGAACAAGAGTTGCAGTACCCTTCTGGAAGGGTACAAGACTGTAGCACTAAATGCCAATACAAACTTTTCAATAATTACATATAAGAGAAGGAAATAAGGTAAAATAAATCAAACTTATCATACAAGTTAAAATCAAATTGTGCATTTCAATCTTTTCAGATGCTTGCCGATTAGTTCTTTTAATGTTGAGATACATAAGTTAATTGTAATCTATAAGAGGAATTTGACATGTTTTAACTTCTATTTTCTTTTCCTCTAACTGTTTGTTATGAACTTTATCCAATTTGTCCTCTAGTCAATGTCAAAAACTATATTTGTAAAAGAAGTTTGACTAAACTAAAACTGTGCCACACTATTTATATTTTACTTTAACAAGAGGGTGAACTTACCGGCACCCATTCTCTGGTCTGGGCATCTGGGCGATCCCTACCACCACTAGGGGCAATCCAGACTAACTGTGATCCATTCCTGAACAAGAAGGCCAAGATGACGGACATTTGACCAATAAATAACCATTACATACAAAAGATACTATCTAAAGTAAACATGCCCACTGCTGTTACTTCCTCTTTCCTTTATGATCTCATTGCAGATTCTAGAAAACAGAACTCAATTTGATGCATTATGATCTGAACAAAGGGTACTGGGCATTGATTAATAAGCATGCACTCAAATTGACGCATTATGCTCTGCATAAAGTGTACCAGGGCACTGGATAATAATTAAGAAACCCTATTTACCATCTCTAATTATTCATAAGGAAAACAAGTATCAAAGAATTTGGTTTTCAAATTTCAATAACTAAATACTTTTATAATAAATATCTTCTATTTTTCTTCCCTTAATCAGTACGTTAAGGCCAATGGTTGGTCTTCCTAACTAAAAGCAGCCATTTAGCCATAAACTAAGGGATATATACCTTAAAAGCATAGCCATTTCCTTCAGAGCTCGTATGTTTGCAGTTCTTTTCATCTCAACAAGTGCCGGATCATCAAGCATGTGCTTTTTAGAGTAAACACAAATGAGATTCCTATTAAAACGAAAGTTTAAGTAAAAAGTTTCAGAAGTCAACTTCTTTATAGAAGGAAGTACAACATCACAAAGCTTTAATTTGATAAACAAAGGTACAAAATGAACCTGCCAATACTGAATGGTTTGGACAGAGGATCAGTTATAACTCTATCTCCTGCAACATAGGTCTGAAGAACAAACAGCATAATTCAATTACTTCAAGGATCATAAATATGTATAGCCCATGCTTCAAAATAGCAAGACTATAAATATGCAAACTGTACCAGGTTTTCAGCAATATAGGGAAGTCGTGTTTCAAGAAGCAATGAAATGATGGCTGGATCAGCTTCAGTTTGGTGATTTGACATTAAGATGATGTTGTGTCCCTGCAGTAATTTTTTCATTCTTTCAACATTTTCCCCCACATCTATGAAAATGCTAACATAGGACATACATACACAAGAACCAACAAATCAGAATCAAGTCAGGCATGTAAAGTACAGACAATTCTTCTAGACCTTCTATATATCTGATACACAAGTAATAAGCAGTGTTTCCTAAAAAAATTATATAGATACAGCAGAAGCATTAGAAACATCAACTCAGTATCTAACTTATACCAGAATACCAGGACAATCTTATGATGATGCTATTGATTTTCTGGGATAATAGTAATGCAGATACGCAGTTACGAATAGTTCATGCTACAATAATGAAAAATTGAAAAACAAACACATGATATGGGTCAATTCCCACAATCTCGGTCTAAGATTTAAACTAAAGACTTCTACACATCTAATAAACCTCAGACATAGATACCGAACTTTGGGTTAAGATAGAAGTAATAAAGGAGGAATACTAGGCTTTAGATTACTACCCTCACCCTATTGGTGAGATAAGGTTATTACAAATTCTACCAATACTTAACAGCAAATAATCGCTCAATATGAAGAAAGCGTATTAGAAATTGGTACCTGCTTGAGTTTCTCTTCCATTTCAATGAAAAGGGGCATGTTGCCAACATAAGCATTTCTGCAACAAAAATATCACCTTTAGGAATAGCTTTGAGGTGCAGGCAAAAGGAATAGACATTGTCCTGATACGAGCTTATTATGTATGGGCCTTTAAGTGCCATGAATATAAATGGGGTATACAGATTGCTACATCCAAGAATTACACTTCAGGAAGTGTTTTAGATGGCTATTAGTTGTATCCAGTTCTATGAAATTGAAATAGAGGTATTTCTGAAGTAATTGGCATGATTTCAAACCTTTAAATTAACATTTGCAAATAAGGGAATATTGAATTCATTTAGAATCAAGAGCTCTTCTCTAGATACAACCAGGAAGAATCAAGTTAACTACCAGATAAAACCAGAAATAAAATCATATGTTGTAGAAGAGTGTCACAGCTGAACAAGAGTAATTTTGCCTGTTCTGCATGCATCACCAATTCATAATAAATCTCCTTTTGAGGGCACATAGGAAACTGAGAAGGATACCCAGTAACAAGACACAAATTGCTGCAACAGCTATATCGCTCCAAGAGTTCAATCTTCAATTGTTCCCGCATCTAACTGGTGTGTTCATCTATAAGTGATTTAAAAATATGTATGGTCGAGCCCTCCGTATAGAGTTGTGCCAGCTTCACCTTAATAATATCAAGATGAGTTCCCTGTACCTGGAAATAAATCTCTGCACACACTATCCACCCTGCGGTATCCTCACCATCAAACAACGACAACTGCACCTTCTTCATGGCTTGAAGGAACTCATCAAGTGAACCATTGTTTGGATCAGGGTAAGCCCTTGTAGCTGCCACTATAATTTATCATTCCACTATTTCCTCACAATAACTCCATCAGTCTTGAGTTGCATAACCTGCAGAGCGTTTAGATCGGTGACTTCTATCTTCAGTGTTGTGACCTTAGCCTCCATTTTCTTCAATGACATTTGCCAACATTTCTGACCACTTGTCCGTTTGTATCCAATAGGTCAGACCAAATGTTAGGGATCCAAAAAAGAACAAAGAGAATAACAAGATAGATGAGATAATTCCAAGATGATTACTAAAAACAATCTCAGAAATACAGTAGGATTAACGATCCTACTGCCACAGAGCAAGCTTCTTCAAGGAAAAAAACATTCCTTCCTCCCAACAGATTTCTCCCCTCTACCTCTTATTTATGTCCCTTATATTCGGTACCCCTCTCACTCCTTCACCAATTATGTTACAACTTTTGCCACCTCAGAACTTCTCTTCACACCCTTTTTTCTCCTTTCACCCTCTGGACCTTGGGCTTATTATCAGTGTCTAAGCCCACAATCCTAGTCCTATCATAGGAGTATTAGTTTGTCTATTAACAGCCTATGCAGATTTTTTTAAAAGAATCTACGCTATAAAAAGTTGCAAAAATGAAGCAGAATTTTTTTAAGATTGGGAGAGATTAAAAACTTCAGTATTCTTGCTCAATATACTATAGTTTGACAGCTCAGACCATTAGACACAGCAAAACTGCAATTCCTCATTGTCCAAGCCTCACAGCATTTACAGGTGAATCCTAGGAAGATAACATCTTGAATATGTCTCCAAGACACCACAAACCATGGTCTTGTGTTCTGCTTACAAGCTTCACCAGGAAGCTTTATCAATCAGAATATTAACTTACATTTATTCACATGCATAACATTGTTCGCTCATTTTATTCTACAAAAATCACTTCAACATATTACGGGATTTCACTAAACACCAAGCAAAAATTCATAAAGATCAAAGGGCTAGCAACTATTGGAAGGTGTATACTCCAGCATTCATACAGGATATGCCTTAATCACATGTACATTGTATTTGTAATTCGTACACGATTAGAAGAAACATACAAAATCATCACAACTGCATTGCTATTGTTCTTGATACCATTGGCTTCAACACCATGTGTTAAACACATCGAGACTTCAAAGTTCCAATAGGGCGTGTAAATACACATTGCATGTTAACTTCCCCTCCCCTCCTCCAGAAAAAAACATAATCCCTTCGGTTATGGACACTCCGTCATATACCTTTAAAATTTCCTAACACGTTTTTCACAAATTCTTCGGAACCTAGCTTATTGTAGTCATAAACTTGCTAAAATACAAATGCCTAATTCAAGGATATCATTCTTACACATTAAATTTTCATAATCATGTGCATAGGTGATCAACAATAAAATACATAGATAAAAAAATTTGACTGCTACTAAACAGTAGAAAGAGAAACTATTGCTAGTAAACTCACTTGAAATCAACCAAAGGACGGATGTAATTCTGACCAAACACGTAGTAGTCAAAAGGCTCTCTCTTTGCCTTGTGGTGTGGTTGAAAAACAAAAGGATCCTGTTAAAGATCATTCATGTTCTGAGAATGACAATTAATAACATGAAACAATAGCAAACTAACTCTGCAGCATGAGTCAAAAAGCCATGACAAATTCCTAGATAAAATATCCCCATTGTGGAAATAATTAACAAAGTATTTTCTAGACTTCGATCTTACCGTCACATCCAAAAATACGCGATTTAATAAAGCAATCATATTTGACAGTACAATTTCATTTGCCTTGGGATCTCCACTTTGGATAACCTGAAATGCATTGCACACAAAATGAAATGTATCTAAGTTATTTGACTCTTTCAAATAACAAAATGATAAAAAGAGAATTAGTATATAACTAAAGCTAACTAACCCGTTATGAGATTCTAACTATACTCACTCTAAGGCTAGGAAGATACAGGTAACAATTAAAACACAAAAAAGACATATTTATTTGTCAAAGCATAAACACGGGTGCAAGATCTCAAATAAGAAGATTGCTTGTGTTTTGAATAACCATGATTTGTTATTGGAATTGATAATCAAGTAATCAACATTTTACCAACAACATATTAAACCATTATTAACACAGCAACAGAAAGAGTACCAAACACCAAAAATTATAGTAAACTGTGTCAATGCATGAATCAAAGAAACAAGGATAGATGATAGACAACAATATGCTTGAAGGACATGATTTGTGAAGTTCAGTTTAATTGTGAATTATGAGTGAACTAATATCTGTTCCCACATCACAGATATTAGGAAAAGTTCATATGACAGTACAGGATGCACGTGAATATAAACATGACTTACTGCCTTTTTATAGTTATTGTACACTTCTTCCATTCCTGCAGCAACATTAGCAGGCAGAGATCCAGCTTCTACTTCTTTCTTGATTCCAGCAAAAACGTCTGCAAAATAAGCAGTGAATATGGTATGAAGGAAAACCAATTTTTAGGATTAGAAAAAAAAAACAGAAATTAATTAAAATGATTTCATTCAGGGCTTGCCAGAGCATCTTAATCCCAAATTTCCTGTGAAATAACGGAGACGGTCAAACTTGATAGATTGTTACGAACAAGAAGTTGCAGCTCAACACAATTCAGAAAGAAAAAAAATGATAAAACATGCGAAACACAATATTTGTTACTTCTTATTCGAGGCAGAGTAACTTTGTCTTTAGAAAAGAAACAGTCAGGTAAACACACCCTTGCTATTTAACACTGACTGATCATATAACTTTCATTCTCTCCTTTCTCAAATCACCACAGCAATAGGACAAGACTCAAAACACCAGCCGCTAATGAAAAACTAAAATAAAATAAAGAAACAATAAAATAATCGAATCGTTCGCATGCTCATCACCTAACCGAAAAGTCCATTAGAAGAAGAAAAAAACAGAGAGAATAAATTACTCACGCCACCAAATTAACGGTATTTATTTCCAACAACCAAAACACAAACCTCAATCAGTGCCTAAAAACATAAAAAAGATAAAATAAAATAATAATAAAACCTCACACACAATCACCGTGTCCTCAGTTAAGCCTCCAAACTTCCTAGCCGCGCTTTCTCTATTCAATTCAATTTTGAACTCAATAGTTAAACAAGTAAATAAAAACACAAATCGAGCGAAGCCTCCGTGAGCAAACTCCACGAGGAAAATAAACAAACGCAAAAAAAACATCGAAGAAGTTGACGATAAACATATAGAGAAGAAGCGGAGTGTGAAGATAGGAAGAAAAAGGAAAGAGGAGAGGTGAGTGAACCTTGTTCGCTCTGAGCGTTGAGGAAGGTGCGGGAAGAGACGGAAGCGGACATGTTAGGGGGAGAATGTTTGGCGGAAGCGAGGCAGTTATCTTTAGGAGTGACGGAGGAGCAGGAAGGCGAGGGCGCGGTAGAAGATCGCAGAGAGATGGAGGAAGAGGAGGAGGAGGAGGTTGAAGAGAGAAGCGTAACCCTAGGAGTTGTAGACGTAGGGAAGAATGTGGTTGGCGGCGTGGAAAGGAGTAACATAGTTTTGTTGGAAAGGCGGAGGAAGGGAGGGATGGCGTGTGCCACATAGTAAGCTGAAGAACCGGTCATGCTCATTCTTCAAAGATCAAACCCGAAAGAGAAGCTGAAAAAGAGAGAGAAAGAGAGATAGGATCCGTTCGTATGTGGTGAGTCCGAGGGATTGGCGGGCACACGTGCTTTTCGTCTCCCTGGGACCCACGTGCCACTGTGTGATCAGAAGACACGTGGACCGCCTCCAACGAATCCTATACTTGGATGGATAAAACTCAACTCTCCCTTCTCTCTCTAAATCTTTTCATTATTAATAACTATAATTTTTTATTTTCGCTTTCTTGAGTTTATCATTCTTCCATTGAATTCCAACTTTGATTTTTTCTCCACTTTGTTTAGTTTAATAAATTTGTATATTGACATAATCAAAAATCATATGTAATATTTTTAAAGTATTTGTCATAAATGTTATAGACTAGATATAATTTATTCGTGTTGGACATAATATTAATAAAACATATATTAAATTTAAATTGAATTTTTAAAAGTTTTAACTCGATTTTAAGACAATTTTAAAATAAAAAATATGTTTAAACATATAAAATTTTAATATAATTATAAAAATAATAAACAAATTTTTTTAAATGAATTATAAAAAAACATTTTTATACTAAAAAATCTAAAATATAATTATATAATATATAAATTTATGTTTTTTCTTCTTTTATTTTTATATTTTTATAGAGTATACATATTTTATATTTTTGTGTCTGGATTTATGTTTATCCTATATGTATCATAAATGTGTGTAGATTTTTAAGTATATTACGTTGAGAAATGCTAACAACACGTGAAGCTCTAATCTTACCAAACATAAAAAAACTCCTAATTGGAAAAGGAAATTCAACTAACTTGGTCTTGTAGCTATATTAAATACATACAGGAGCAGTTGTATCATAAATAAGAAAAGTCTAAATTTCTTTTTATAAATTTAAAATACATCTCTTCGATAATTATTACTTTGGGATTGAGATGTGATTGTGGGGATAATATATGGCTAACTCTTGAGATGAATTATTGTCCCTTAGTTTTTAGTTTGGAAAGATATTTCCTTTGGAAGTTAATATAAAATGGTTTTCCTGCAAGTTGGTGTTTTCCCTATCCTGATGTGTTCTATGCTATCTTATGTCATATTTGATACCAAAATTGATAGAGTGCTTGAAATCCGAAAAAGAAAAAGAAATGAAGAAGAAGAAAAAGGAGTAACTGATGTATTCTTTTTCACTTTTTTTTTTATTCGTACATCACTTAAAAAGAAACTCATGCACCTTATAGCAATTTTTTTCATCATATAGTTAAGATTAAATATTTTTTTTAATATTAAATGTTTTTTTAATGTACCGAAATTGATTTTCTTTCAAAATTTTAGATTATGGGTTGAAAAAAAGAAAATTACTAAAATAAATTAAAAGATATTATAATGGGTAATATCTACGTAAATTGTCTATAAATTTAAAATTTAAAATTAATTTAAATTTTTTTTACATAAAATAATTTATTTATATTAAAGATATTTAAATATGTAATACAGTTGATATTCTTTTATATTAAAATTTAATCTTATAATTATAATAAATATTTCTAATTAATATAAATGTGAAAACTTATTTATAAACATTAATTATAATATTTATATTGATTATAAATATTTATTGTAATTATAATTATAAGATCCAGTTTTAATATTTATAATATTGTGGATAATAATGTAGATAATTATAATTTATATTTATATATAAAGAGGATTTTCCATTATAAATGTTTTTTTCTAGAATTTTTTTCCAATTTTATCCTTATTTAATATATCTCATTTTATTAGTATAATGGAGTATTTTGTCATTTCATATGAATTATTTAAAAAATTAAAATTAATATTAATGTACAATTTTTATATGTTGACTCTCCACTATTTCCTTAATTCCTTATTTTAAGAAAACCATAGGAAGAGAAAGAGCATACTTTCACATATTTCTACATCAAATCTCACATATAAGATAAAATAACCTTTATTTTCAATCACCCTCTTCACTCCATTTCAAACAACTATATTATTTGGTAAAACCATTATTCTTTTGTATTTACCATCAAGTCAATCCCAACTTTGACATGAATATTACTACACTCTCCGATCCCAAAACTATCAATGGAAGAATGAAAAAAACTTGAAGAAGAAGAGAGACTCAAACCGAAGAAGAAGAGAGATTCAAATCGAATAAGAAAAAAACAAAGTCGTTTAATTAATTCATATTTTTCTTCTACATGTTATTTTTTGTTTTTCAGTTTTTACTCATCCAAAATTATTTATGTATGCAAGATTTTTTTTTATGTATATTAATTTTTTATTATCATAAAAAAGAAAAATAGGGATATACATATACTCTTTCATATGTGTTTCCGGTAGTGTATTATAATAAAAGTGAATAAAATTGAGTTGAGAAGAAACAGTTATTAAATGAGTGATTGAGATAGGGATTTATTATGCCTTTTTGGTTGACAACTGCAAAGAGCGAATGCAAAGAAATTAGAATCCATTGGTTCACTCCTATCCCCGTCTAAGACTAAGATAGGTGCCCTGCCAAACACATAACCTCCAAAAACACTTTGCCTTACTAGCTATTTTCTCATCCAATTCAGCATCTATCTCTCATTTCCAATTTCAAAACCAAGCAAATCCTAATTTCTGCTGACTTGTCAAGAAAAAAATGCTCAGGTTTGTATTAAAAATTAATCTTGTAATTAATATAAATATTAAAATTAATATTAAAAGTGAATCTTATAATTATAGTTAATATTTATAAATAAATATTCACATTTATATTAATTATAATTATAAGATCATATATTTTAAATATCTTTTATTTAAAAAGAATTATTTTATACAAAAAAATTAAAATCGATTTTAATTGCTGAACTTTGATATGTTAATATTGAATAATAATTCTGTAAACAAATAATTAACACCTAACCTATTTTAATAGTTTTTTAAAATATATAAACGAAAAACATATTTAATTAATAATACAAATATTCATATAAAACATGCATTACATTACGTTAATTCTCAATTAAGCGAGATAATATATTATGGTGATAGGAAGGGAGAAAAGATTAAAATGCAGCAAAAAGGATGTATGTAGTGAAATTTTATTTTAGAAGAGGACGTGAATATTTTAATAAAGCATGAACCACTTATTAACTAAGAATTATATGCAACATAAACATCAGGAAATGTCACTTTACACCATGATAACAGTTTTGGATACACCTTTAAAAAGAAAAGAGCATGACGAAGATGTAACTATTTTTTTTTTATGTTTAAAAGAAGTAGTCATTCTCTTCAAACGATTTTCGTTTAGAATAAAACGTATTAGCTCAAATCAGCCACCAAGGTGGCAACGCTGACCCCTCCACTCTTTTATATATCAATACCTACACCTACATGTAAAAGAATTTTTTTATTATAATTGTTTTTTTTTATACACAAATTTCTTCTCATTCTATTTTATTTAATATATTTCATTTTATTATATAATAAAATATTTTTTCATTTTATATGAATTATTTAAAAAATAAAAGTATTTTTTAATTTAATATTAATGTACAGTTTTTATACACAAACGGACTCCCCACTCTTTATTTAATTCATCATTTTAAGGCAAGAACAAAAAAAAAGAGTAAAGTATACTCACACTTTTTCACACTAAATCTCACATATCAAATCAAATAATATTTATTTACAATCCTTCTCTTCACTCCAAAACCATTATTTTTTTGTATCTACCATCAAGTCAATCCTAACTTTAACGTGAACATCATCACACATTTCGATCCTAAAACTATCAATGGAAGAAGAGAAAAAACTTGAAGAAAAAGAAGAGAGACTCAAATAGGAGAAGAAGAAAACAAATGTTATTTAATCAATTTATCATTTTTCTTTTACATGTTATTTTTTGTTTTTCATTTTTGACTCATCCAAAATTATATATATATATATATATATATATATGTATGTTAAATTTCTATCATTGTGAAAGTTGAGTAAAAGAGAAAAAATGCAGATACGCAAACGTTGTTGCGCCCGTGTTTAATAAGAAAATTATATAAGAATATGGTAAGAAAAAATGAAAATGTCTTTATTTTACTGTGTGTATTTACGTAACTCCATGAACCAGTAAATATTAAATATATACAAGTGTATGAAGACTTTCTCTCTCCAAGTTATAAGCTAATTATGTAGGATCCACTAATCATGGATTCTATCATTATATTTGACAATTATTATTTTTTTAATACTCCCCCAAGTTGGTAGGTGAAGATCATGAACCAAATTGAGTCGTAGTGTCAAAAATTGATCATTGTCCAGTGCCTTCTGTGAGCTGACACTATGTCAGTACATATGAAGGATTGATTATCCTTATCCTGGTTTGTAATTTTTCTCGCACAATGTGTTTTGTGTGTTCATCAAATACTGGGTTTGCTGCTATATGTAATCTCGTTTGATTGTCACAGAAAAGTTGAGCTTGCAATTTACATGACATTTTAAGTCCTGCAACAGATATCGCAACCAAACTATCTCTAAACAAGTATTGGTCATTACGCGGTATTCTGCTTCTGCCTTTGTCTATTTTTTTTACTTCCATGAGATAATAAAAGAACCAAGAAAAATGTTTGTCTGACAACCTCCCCAGTTTGAGTCGCAATAAGCTGTCAACGTCAGATTGTTCTCGGATGACAATAGCAATCCTTGTCCCAGTGATCCTTTGATGTATTTAGGACTCGAATTGCGGCATTTCAATGATGTTTTCGTGGAGCTGTATATATTGACTTAGACCCATATACATCTGATGGGTTTCTACCAACGGGTAACGATGTCAAAGTCCATGTTTGATTTAGTTGCAAGGTGGAAACCTCTTCGTCCATTGCTTTTTTGCCAATTTGAATCAAGGATAGCTTGAGCATAAGTGTGAGGTTCTTTGGTGGTTGTGATGTTAGCAAGATATGCACTATGTGTAGAAGAAAATCGTGAATTAGAAAGAAAATGATGCATAGGATACCTGGTTCCATTGCCCAGTCTTGGGCAGTGGTCGAATGATTTGGCTTGGGATCCCGTTACGTAGTCTTGAAGTCGGGAAGGTGGGGTTGATGTGCGACTGGATCGTCAAATAGGAAGGTCAGTTGGAGAAGGTTCAGTAATGGGTGTCAGACTTCCTGGCGTGGGAGAAGAAGGTTGGTCTGTTGGAGGTTCGGGTGCATTATGACGAGTAGGAGAAGAAGGTTGGTTTGCTGGAGGTTTAGGTGCATTGTGACGAGTAGGAGAAGATGGTGGATCGAGTGAATGTTGGACAGGAGTGGGTAAGTCAATGTCAATAGCGAGCAAAATACCTTGTAATGGAGGTAAGGATTGTGGTTGAGACTGTTGGCAGAATGAGAAAACACTTTCATGGAAGATGACATCGACCTGTAAAAAAGATGTCTGCATCTATATAAAATAATTTGTATCCTTTTTTATTGAGAGGATAACCAATGAAGATGCATTGTCGAGAGCGTTAATCAAATTTTTTGCTTAGGTGAAACAACAGTTGCGTAACAAAGGCAACCAAAAGTTTTTAGGTGAGAAAGTGAAGGTGGGCGATTATATATCATCTCAAAAGGTGATTTATTTTTTAGTAAAGGTGATGGCAAACAATTAATGATATACACAACCTCCAAAATTCTAATGGTAAATGAGACTGAAATAGGAGGGCTCATGATGTGTTTAAAATATGTATATGTTTGCGTTCTACTACTCCATTTTGTTGAGGAGTGTAGACGCAAGTGCATTGACATTCAATACCTTTTTTGAGACAACAAATTATGCATTGAAATAAATTCCAATCTGTTGTCAGCACGAATGGTTTTAATAGATGTCTAAAATTGATTTTGTGCAAAAGTAATGAATGATTCTAAGAGATGTTGGGTTTTAGACTTGTGATTCATAAGAAATAACCGAGTACATCTAGTATAATCATCGACTATACTGAGAGAAAAACGTTTTTCAAAATGAGTTGAGGTTTTATGAGGACCCAAATGTCACAATGCAATAGATTAAATGGAGAATGAGATTTATTGTGCTAAATGGGAAAGGGTAGCCTTGTCTGTTTAGCTTTGTGACAAATACTACAATTATTATGAATGAGAATGAGATTTTTACTAATAGGTAGTAATGAAGATGTAAGTTGTAGACGCGCCAGAGAAGCTGAGGCACTTGTGCCATAAATCAAGGTCGATCGAAATTTGAGATGCGTGGGCTTGGTTTGAAAGAAGGGGACATGTAGTATAAGCCTGCATGTTGTTTACGGAGCCAATCATCATCTCGTAGTCAAGTCTTGCAAAACGCAACCATGAGGAGTAAAAACGACACAACAATTTAGTGAACTGATTATCTTACTAATTGACATGAGATTTAAATTTAAATTAAAAGAAGGAACGCAAAAAACATCTTTGAAAGTGATATTGTCATTGAATTTAATTGTGCCCGTAGATGAGATGGGCGCAATTGAGTCCTTGGACAAATTAACATTTGGAATAAATGATGATGAAGTATATGTGAAAAATTGTAAATCAGAGGCAATGTGATTGATTGTTCCGCTATCCAAAATCCATGGTTTCGTAAAAGCAGAATTTGATAAACGAGTTATGGGAAAACAAACCTGCACTGACGTGTCACTTTTACCATTATTGTTGAGACTATTATTGTTGAGCGAGTAAACAGAATCTACCATGTGGATGTGGGTGAAACCTGTGTACAAATATATAACTATAGTGCCTTTTGTCCCACCCATATAATACACTATCAGTATTACTGTAGTAGACCTTACTAACCTTAGACTTTTCTTCCCCAATGTTAAAATGGTTGATCTTCGTCTAGATTTGGAAAGCACTACTCAATTTTTTTTCCTTTTAAGGTTGTGGGAACTGTCTCATACATGCCTTGTGGCAAAAACTTCTGAAGTGATATATCTTCACCGAAGTTTATCAAAAGACAGTTACAAATGTTTATAATTGCGTACAATATCGTATCCAATGTTAAAATGGTTGATCTTAGTTCAGATATCGAAAGCACTACTCAATTTTTCTTATTTTAAAGGCTGTGAGAACTGTCCCATATATGCCTTGTGGCAAAATCATATGAACTGATACATCTTCACTGAAGTTTATCAAAAGACAACTACAATTGCATTGCATATAATTGTGTATAATATCGTATCCAATGTTAAAATGGTTGATCTTTGCCAGATTTCGAAAGCACTACTCAATTTTTCTTCTTTTAAGGACTGCAGAACTTTCCCACACATGCCTGGTGACAAAATCTTCTCAAGTGATACATCTTCACCGAACTTTATTAAAACACAATTACAATTGCATATAACTGCATACAATATCGTACAATAATTACATATAATAATTGCATATAATTTGATAATTATTATTTCCTTAATAAGACAATTTGGTTTATTTGCTATGTTGTTTCAAAATATATGCAATTATAATTTATTTATATATTTATTATTAAATATAATAAAAAATATAATTTTCACATCAAATCATTGATAATATAATCTTTTTTTTTATTTTTATCTTTTGTAAAAAAAAATATTTAATAAATATTTGGATGCGTACAAATATAAGTATGAATATTATCATTATTGTATATTATTGTATTGGAATGAATATGACACACAAATATATACAAGTTTTAAGGAAAGCATATTTATTTTAACCCTCTATATGCATTACCATTGTTTTTCTATTTAAGGTTGGTTAAAATTACTGTTTCTAATTAATAAATTTTCTCTTTCAATGTGCAACTTTAGCTTCTTTCTGCACAATATCATTAATAGTTTATATTTTAGTGATGAAGGTAATTATAAAAATTAATATATCAAGAAATCACGAAATGTATTCTAACCTTAAATTTTGTGATTAGTGTCGTTCTATATTGAACACACGATTCAATGTATTGTAGTGTTATTCCATCCGGAAAGCAAATCTCTTTCTGACCCATCGTGCATGTTGTCCCATCATATAGTATATTAAAATGGTTCTTCGTCTTCTTTTAAGTGTTGTGGGAACTGTCCCATACGTGCCTTGTGGAAAATATTTTAAAATGTGTTTATCGAAGTTTATCAAAAGACAATTAGAATTGTGTATAATTGTGTTCAATATCGTATCCAATGTTAAAATGATTGATCTTCGTATAGATTTTGAAAGTTTTCCTTATTTTTTCTTCTTTTAAGGGCTGTGGGAATGCCTTATGACAAAATCTTCTCAAGTGATAGATCTTCATCGATGTTTATCAAAAGACAACTATAATTGCATATTATTGCGTACAATATCGTAAAATAATTGCATATAATTGCGTATAACTTGATAATTATTATTTCCTTAATAAGACACTTTTGATTTATTTGTTACGTTGTTTCAAAATTTTGACAATTTATTTATATATTTATTATTAAATATAATAAAAAATATTATTTTCACATCAAATTATTGATAATATAATTTTTTTTTAATTTTTATCTTTTGTAAAAACAATATTTAATAAATATTTGGATGCGTACAAATGTGAGTATGAATATTTTCATTATTGTATATTATTGTATTGGAATGAAGATGACGACACACAAATATATACCAGTTATAAGGAAACCATATTTCTTTTAACCCTCTATATGCATTACCATTGTTTTTCTATTTAAGGTTGGTTAAAATGACTATTTGTAATTAATAAATTTTTTCTTTCGATGTGCAGCTTTAGCTTCTTCTTTATGCACAATATAATTAATAGTTTATATTTAGTGATGTAGGTAATTATAAAAATTAATATATCAAGAAATCACGAAATGTAATCTAACCTTGAATTCTGTGATTTTCCTGATTCTGGTGTCTGCAGTGTCGTTGTATATTGAACACACGATTCAATGTATTGTAGTGTTATCCCATCCGGAAAACAAATCTCTTTCTGACAAGCTTTCTGACAAGCATAACTGTTCTCCCATGTCATTGCTGCCGAAAAAACTCCTTGAATTCTTATCTCATATATGAAGTATATTAGTTCAGAATCGAGGAAACCTCTTTCATAAATAAAATCATATATGTTATTGTATCGTCCCATATCCGGGCGTTAACAAAGTCAAGGTCAAAGTCAACATCTGGACTCAAAGTCAACATAAGGCGTCGCCTAGGTGAAGAAACGCCAAGTGCCAGCGTCGCCAAAGCTGGGCGTTGCCTAGGTGAAGGCGTCGTCTAACCAGGGCGTCGCCAAGATTAAATATCACTAAGACAAGGCGATCACAGTGTGGTTCCCCAATACCCATGGGTAGGAAAGACCATGGAGGGAGCGACGCCGTGGGAAGGCGTCAAGTCCCGACAAATCTGGAGTAGTGATGAAGAGAAGATAAAGGTGGTTTCAAGGCCATAGTGGTAGCACCAGTGTAGGGCAGCCTGACTCGTGAAGTACCCTTGTCGCCCCAGAGACGCCTTTGGGACAGATACGACTCAAGAGGAGGGTCACGCCCAGGGTAGCCAGGCGCAGGGTACGAGAGGAAGGCAGATACGCTCTCAAAGTGTGTGACTAGATGATTGGGGGCATGAGTTGGCACCCAAAAAAGTCACCCCTTGCGCAGTAGCACTCCCAAGCAGGAGGACTCACACGAAGAAACGTCCCCGGATGGGGTCATGGCGCTGTGAGGCCCTCCACGTGTACGACAGCCAGGTCAGAATAGAAACACCATTTAGTCAGGTACCAGGTAATTAAAGTCATTTAATACAGTTTCTGTTTCGAGCGTTTAAGGTACTATAAAGGCTCCCAAGCGTTTCAACGTCTTAAATGCGCTACGTTTTCTAATTAGACGCGCTAATTTAATGTGTTACGTTTTATGATTAAAAGCGCTTTAAGGCGCTTTAAATGCTAGGGTAGTTTAAATAGCGCCGAGAATGTTGGGAACGGGGTTCGAACTTTTGGCAAATTTCCCAGAAACTCTCTAGTTGCTTACTCGAGCCTTGAGGTTACGCACAAGGGACTAGGGAAAGATCTTTGCTAGAAGGAGAAATACACACTAGACACAATTTCCTTTTTACCACCTTCAGAGTGCCATACGCGGTGCTCCGATACGGAGGTGCATAGTTTTTTGGTGTTTCTTGCTGGCTGACTTGAGCGTCGGAGTGCAAACGGCCGCTAGGGCGCCCTTTTGTCATTCTTTGCAGGAATCCACATGTAACCAGTGGGAAGGAGTCCCTAGCTGACGGTTGAGGTCGCGCACGGAGACGTCCCAGGTCAATCGGACGGAACAGTTATAGTAAATAGAATATGGGGTTTCACTTGTGGATGTAGGTGAAACCCGTGTACAATTATATCCCTATAGTGCATGTTGTCCCATCATATAATTTATATTATCAGTATATTCCTGTAGTAGACCTTACTAACCTTAGACTTTTCTTCCCAATGTTAAAATGGTTTATCTTCGTCCAAATTTCGAAAGCCCTACTCAATTTTTCTTCTTTTAAGGGCTGTGGGAACGGTCTCATACATGTCTTGTGGCAAAATCTTTTGAAGTGATTTTTACCGAAGTTTATAAAAGACAACTACAATTGCATATAATTGCGCACAATATTGTACAATAATTGCATACAATAATTGCGTATAATTTGATAATTTTTATTGTCCTTGCCAATTGCTGAATTTCATCGGCAGTGAAACATTGTACCAGCAGACAATATCTCTTATTTAACGCATAAAAATGGAGAGGCGGTTAGAGGACCAAGATCGGTGGTCTGATACCAAATAAGAAAATTATATAAGATGGTAAGAATGATGAAGATGTTTTTATTTACATAACTCCATTTACGGTAAATATATAGGAAATATATAGTGTATGAAAACTTTCTCTACCCAAATTATAAGCTAATTATGTAGGGATCCACTAATTATGGTATTCTATCATTTATTAAATTAATTACATATAATTGCGTACAATATCATATACAATAATTGCGTATAATTTGATAATTATTATTTCTTTAGTATGTTTCTACTACTATAAATAAAAGAATTAGATTAATTTTGTATCATTTTTATAAAATATAAATTTAATCAATGGGACGATTAAAGTTTGTTAAGTGGTTTATCAAATTTGACATAATTTAAATTTTTATAAATATGATATTTAATAATGACAAATTACATATTTTAAATGTTAGTGATTATTGTGTAAAATTTTTGTATACATTATCTAATTAATAGAAAATGTGAAATTTGAGGATTAAATTTGTATTCTTTTAGAGGTTGTTAAAGGTGTAATTTGATTAAGATATAAAGAGATCACATATGTCTATCTATATAAATAAAGAAATCAAACTAGTTTTAAAAACTTAAAAAAAAAAATTTATTTTATTGTAATTTTATTATCCCTCCCTTCCACCACCATTTAAAAATATTAAGATATATGAAGAACAAAAATAAATATATTTTGTTTTCATTAACGTGGAGAGTAACTAATTTGATGATAAACTAGATAAAAATAATCATATCAATAATTTTTTTTAAATAATACTCCAACATGTAAAATTATATGCAATTTTGGAATAGATGAACAATTTTAATAATTTTTTTTATCAGCAATAAAAAATCAATAAATATGAATCACTTCATGGGTGGTTTAACTCTTATATAAAATTGCACTTTATCCTCTCCTACCTATCAAAAAAACGCCTACCAAACTGACAAAGCCACAAACCCTAACAAAATAAAATTTGCAATAAAGGCATCAAGAAACCAACCTCATACAAGCAAATGGTCCAAACACCAGTTAGAGTAAGAGAACGAACCACAACGAGACTTTGACTAATTTTAAGACCAAACTTTTACTTGAACAATTGCGAACACTTCTGACGCATCATTCATGCCCCTTTTAAAGATGACATTGTTCCTGTGTTTCCAGATTTCACTCACTACTCCAACTCAAATTGCACTCAAACATCTTTAACCGAACCTGAAGCATTGTGAATTGTACAAAATTTGACACATGATCATTGTGAATCACGAACGTCACACCAAACCACTCAAAGCATTGACTTCAAACAACTCAAGCAAATTTGCAATTGAAAAACAAATGACGGTAAGACTCCTCCTCTTTCTCGTAGAAACAATTTTAATAAATAACTCACATTCAATCATTGGAGTAACTTTTTTTTATCTTTCATTCCTACGTAGATAGTCATCACTTACTCCATTTTTATGTAAAGATGAAACATTTAAACTGAAAAAACTAAGAATTTATTAAAATATTATTTAACTATTCAATACTTTAAAGACTTAAACATTAAAAAAATACTCAAATATTATGTCACTCTCATCTACTCTTAAGAGTAAGTATTTTTTCTATATGATGTACTGCTTTAGTAATGAAGTATACATATCTTAATAGTTTTTAATTCTCGTACCTCTTCTCATGTTATAATCTTATATGCTTCCATGTAAAATGATGAAAACTTATGTATACAACTAAATTTTATTCATGAAAAACTTTAAATAGAATTAACCATTAAACTCGTAAATATGAGTGAAACAACAACTAAACTTACTAAAGTATGTTGCGTAAACAATTTCTCAAACTTGCAAGAATTTACAAGAAGTAACAATAATAGAATATAACAACAACAACCACAAAAGAGACACAAATATTTTAAACTGAACAAATCTCTTCTCAATATGAGAAATAAAAAACAAGCTAGTCAATCAAGTTTCACTAAGATTGAAAAGTGATACAAGACAGTCACGTCAAATGCACAAACAAGTTCTTACAACGAGACAATACACCAAGGTAATAAAACTTTCAAAATTGAAAAACAAAGAAAATTAATCTAAAACAAGAAATTGTAGAGAAGTGATTTATCAAACTACAGACTTCAAATCCATGATCCCAATTGTCAAAACGAAGAATACTATGTCGAGAACCTCCTATCCAATTTTCAGTCTAATGAAGTGGAAATAACAATTTTAATGAAGTTGTTAAGTGAATATATGTATCAATTTTTCTGTTCTCTTTCTCTCCCAAAGATTACAAATTAACAGTTTCTCTTGACCTAAAAGACCTCTTTTCAATTGGGGTTAAGTGAAACAAAATAGATTTAACAAATTTAGACTTTTTAGATACATACTCTCAAATCTAACTCAACATTCTTCTCATATTAGTCTTGTATGTTTTCATGTAAAAATGATGAAAACTTAGGTATACAATTAACTTTTATTCATGAAGACTTTGAATAGATTTAACTAAAATATTTCCTTAAATTTACAATATTCCATGTTTGAATAATAACATTTAGAAGATTGACTATTGGTTGAAGCTAAACTCTTAAAATGTGGGATGGATAAATTCAATAATAGTAATTCAAGATTGTTTGAATGACAATGAGGAACTGAAACATTGTAAATAAAAGATGATTACCTAAAAAAAATATACTTTAATTTATGTTAAAGTGTCAAAATGAATAATTGAGTATTTATTCCATTAATATTGACCATATTTATAAATGTCAAGTTAATGTTCAATATGATTTTTTTTTTCAGGAGCGATTCAATGTAATAATAAGATTAGTTTTATATAACAGTAAGATAACTCTACTCTAGATCCATATATGATTTACTATCTTTGGTATGTCTTTGGAAAATTGTATTGAAGCATTTGACCTATTCATACTTGTTTTGGGATTTACAATCTAAAAATATCATTCCGTGTAAAGTGGAAGGTAACATAAGAGATTGGACCCATTATACAAATTGAACATTAAGCCAAATTCAAAACTTACCATTAACCAAAACATTTGGATTGTTACTAAAATAATCTGTAGGTAAAATAAATTTTGAAACTCCTTATATTAAAAAAACCATACACGTTACTCGTTTTCATGTTACAGACTAGAGTTTGGAGCTTTCCAGGTGAACTATGTAGGATTTACTAATGACCTCTTTGCATCAGGTGAACCGTGTTCAGGCGGATGGAATATCAAAGAAATAAGTTGTTTGTATCACCTGATTAGGAGGAATTGAAAGTGTGACAATGAAATAGAGAAGAAGATTCCTCTATACTGTGTCGCGATAGTAGAAGAAACACACATGGACCAAACCTTATTAAATTTTTACCCTTCTAAAAAGTAAAATTGAATATTATTACTTACCCATAATCTTTATTAATTTTGAACATTATTTTCATCTTAATTTTTAGTATATTTTCTTGTAATAGATACTTTTCAAGTAATTTATATGAAGTGTTTTATTTTTTTATTTTTAAACTAATTCAATCTAGTTTGATAAAATATCATTAATATTATTAATAAAAAAATAATAATAAAAATAAATATAGTCATTTATATAAAATAAATAAATTTATATAATAATAATATTAACATTATTCATTATAAAAAGTAAATATATAAATAAATTAATATTTTTTATTTCTTATAACAAAGATAAATTTACTAACTTATATTTTACACATTTTAAAAGAAATAAAAAAATTTCCACAATCATTACATCACTAACCAACTTTAATAAACTTTTCTCATTAATACACTACAATACCTCAATTCAAATAATCTCACTTTATTCAAACTTTCCATTCAAATCACTCTATCAAACCTACTCTCCAATCCAAACACACCATAAAAGATATAACCTCTTCCCTTCTGAATTTGTACAGCCATTTTTTTAGCTTAGCCATAACAGTCTAAACTCGTTCTAAGACGTTAATTTCCTTCGGGTTGAGATTTGTATCACGGCAAAAGCTTCCCTGCTATCGATTTTGTTCCGACAAGAGCTTCTTTAGCCAATTTATTCAGTAAGAGAAAACTTGACTGATTATACTATATGTCAAACACGGTAGTATTTTACCAAAATATGGTAGCCTACTATGTAAGGAGGAAGACGCCAAAACTTTATTGGGGCTGGCTCACCCTGTTCAAGATTGCTTTGCCTTTCTTGTCCCCCGTGAAGTTGACAAATCAAAAACTTTTCTGTTTACATGAAACAATTTACAGAATTCATAGATGACAACATCCTGATGATACTCAGATTAGACTGACACCTACAAAATCCCTTTTGCGATCTCCATCTCATCGGAGATAATCAATAGGAAAAGATAAAGTTGATGAAGAAGCCAATGGTGGAATAGATACATTAAAGAAACCATGGAGCAAATAAAAAGTTAGGTGAAGGAAAGACGAACTGATAAATTGCTCAATAAAGTAATGTGTCAGATCCTGGTTCATGGCCACCCATGCAACTTATTGTTTTCACATTCATATCAGTATATCATGCCACGGTCTAATCTCTCCCTTTAAATCCTTTATTCCTTTGTGTCCCGTCATGCCTGAAAATTTGCCCTCAAAGGAAAAATGTATAGATTCGTTGTGATTGAGAAAGACAGACAGCGTTTTGGGTATTACTCAGATTTAGATATCCATGAAAATAATAATAACTTCTGTAACTCACCCTTCTCTACAATCAAAACAGAGACCCGGGAATCAACAAAATACTAAAGCAGATAGTTGGAAGTTACTGCCTATAAATACTATTACAAAAGTCTAGGTATACTACTATTACTTTTTATTATCCAAGGTTTGATCAAAACCAACAACAGCCACATGAACCCAAATTAACCAAGGAAGTTCATGATCACCAAATGAAGCACCAGATTACAGAGAACAAAATCTGCAAAAGCTCGCTCAGGTGCAAGATCCTGCAGTACGATGAAAAGGCAAATACATGTAAGAATATATCAAGTGAACAAGCAAACACAAAATATGAATTCATTTCATTCTTGCTTTGACTTGTCGTGTTAAAGATGTAGGGGTCTAAGTTTGAAACTACATCAGTTAGCCAGATTGTTGAAATATAACACGACGGATAAAAGAAGGAAACCTAAAAATCTTATGGGTTGCAATTTGCAAGGGTAATTGCAGGTTCTCAATTTTAATATATCAAATCAAAGATCAAAATAGACTAGACAAGAATTTTTACCTTGAATTCCTTATTCTCTTTATTCACTTGGATCCTGAGACAAACTGGTCCACAATGAAGGAAGGAAGACAATGATCAGATAGACAGAGAACAAGATTTTATACATATGTTCGTAGCAGGTTTATACGTCCCATGCCGTGCACATGTATCTAGTAGACACAGAGAGCTCATAGTGTACCAAAATGTGTTTGTGTGTGTATATTCATAACAAGCTAGCCTGCAAATTGTTATAGACCTAGAACACTTACCAGCAAGAACAGCAGTTCCGACACAAGAAAGTACTCCTGATAGGAAGGAGTTAAAAGGAAATGATCCCACCAAAGCCATGTAAACTACCTGTTCACAAACAAAAAGTAAGAACTCGATTTCAACACATGCAACTTAACACAAACCCACAAAACAGATTGAGCCCTTAAAAAAAATAAAAAATTTCATCGGTACATTTTTCTTCTAAAAACTAGAAGCTGTAAGAATATGCAATAAAGAAACAGGATTACAAATTTCTGGAGGCACTTATCCACACTCGATGCCTGTGCAGTAACATCTAAGGCACAAGCTACTTTGTTGCAACCCTCCTCTCTAAGGTCATAATAGGAGGGATTTGTGATTGCGCATTAGAGACCCTTATTCAAGATAGTCCAATTCTGCTTCTATTTCCAGTAAACACAGATAGAGGCTAATAGAATAGCAACATCATTCCTTGAGCTTTGGTAATTCAGAGAAGAATGTATCTTCCATTAAACAAATTCTGTTAATCGAATACCAACAAACAAATTCTGCTTATATTTCCAGTAAATACAGATCAGTTGCTAATCGAATACCAACGTCATTCCCTGAACTTCAATTATTAAGAAAAGAAGAAATTCGCCATTAAGAAGGTGCAGAAATGGCTATATATATATATATATATATATATATTTGCTTCCCAGGATCAGGCACGTGTTATTCCCTTCCATTTTGATTATTTTCAAAACTGTTTTTCTAAAGAATTTCACACTTCTCAGCAACCAATTTCTCATCCAGATTCTAAATTAACAAGTTGTTTCCAAAACAAGTGTTCTTAAAAACACAAAACAGAAACAGGTGGGAGATGCTTTCTCATTCTCTTACTCTAATTCTTCAGTGCTTTGTTCAAGTGTTCATAGGACAAACCAGAAAACCGAAATGCGATCAAATGTGCTCAGGCACAATCAAATTTTAGAAAACAGTAAACTAACAAAGGCTAGATCTTCTGAATTCAAGTATTTTTTTTTTAAATACCAAGGTGACATGGCCAATAACAGCGTAAAACTCAAATCCATCAAGCAAGATAAAAAAACAGACTGATCTCGCGCTAAATTGATATTCAAATGAGAGAAATTGAGTAAGCAAATGTTATTAGAAAAGGGATTAAGATACAAATGCAGTGAAAGTAGTGGAAAGTACCTGGATGAGAGCGGTGAAAACAGCGAACATGACGTAGAGGTCAATGATCTGAAAGAAAGAGAAAAATTGGGGTTGGAAAAAAGGGAAAAAAGAGTGTAGAGATTTTTTGAACGAATGGAGAAGGAAAGAAAGGAACCTTGAGATTTGTGGGGGTTGCGGCATAAGCAGACCAAAGAGCTCGGAAAAGGTCTTGTGCATCCTTGCTGCTAGACCTCGCCATTCTCTCAGATCTTCGCGATTTGGCAATGCACCACAAAAACCCTCTTCTCTTCTCTTCTCTTCTCTAAACTCCAACTTCAACGCACAGAACTCTAAAGTCGTCTTTGCCAAATCACTCCAAGAAATTTCCATTTTTTTTGTCTGTTGGGCTTAGGCCCTAACCCACTTCAAAAAAAAATAGCCGATTTTTTTTTTATTTCAACTTCTTTATTACTTAAATTTATTTATTTGTCGTGTTAATAAAAATAATTTAAATAGCAAGAGAACAAAACTTGCATAGGTATAAAAGAGATTCTTTTCTCTAATGTATTTAGAATTTAAAAAATTTCACACATTAAATACTTTTATAAATAGTATCATTTTGCTGCAATCAAAATGGAAAAAATATATATATAAGGAAAAGTGAGATTAGGGAAGAGTGAAGGAGACATTTACCAATTTTAGTGGTTTCAAAATTTACAAATTATAAGTCCCATAAATTTAGCAGCTTCCTTTTTTTTTTTTTGTCTTTTCTCTCATTTCTTCTTTCTTCTTCCCTCTCCCTTCTTCTCTTCTGACAAGTGCCTAAGCTGAAATGGCGTCGTTTTTGTCTATTCTCCCTGCCGTTTCCGCTCGTCCCATTCCCAGAGCCTTCTCCCTCACAAGACCTCCTTTTCAAGCTCACCCCAACATGCATTTCAAAAACCACCGGTTAGTACTCCAATCCCCTCCCCCGACTTCACAATTTCTTCTCCTTCATTTTCTTTTTCTGGTTTAATTTTAAAAATAAAACTGGAATTCTTGTTTTTTCTGCTATTTGTCAGTGTTTGGAACACGTGGGCCGGGAAATTAGTTTACTGGGTTTGGGTTCTTTGCTTGTTCGGTGATGGGTGGTTTGATTTCACACTCGTCAATTTCAGTTTGAGGGTGGAAGTGGATGTAATAGATTGTAAGTTCAATTTCAGGGTTGTTCAGTGAAGGAGTTTATGCTAGTGGTTTCTGTTCTAAGGATTTTAGATATTTGGTTTGGGGTGGTAAAAAGAAACTAAGTCTTTTTAGGCTACATAGAACTGTAAGGTGGGGTTTCAGCATGTTGTAGGTTAACTTATTTAACAAGGATCAATGGTTTACATTGGATTGTAACTAAAAGAATTTGGTATTGATCAAGGAAAGCACTTATGTAGTAATTTTGTGCTGCAGTGTACATACTCTTTTCAATATAATTCTCAATTTTTTGTGTCGCATGTGACAAACACTTTGCATTAAGTTTAGATGGTCTCTGCTTAGCTATTTGGTGATGGTCATGCATTGTTACCGTGGCACAGGCGCACAGTTCATCACTTTTTACGTTATCATTACAGGACCTCCTTTTAGGAGAACCTGGTGGTACGCGGTGAATTCAGTATGCTGTGCATGGTATGGGAATTTCAGTATATGAGGTATACAGGGTTATTTAGGGAGCTATGTAACTAATACTGACCAAGTTTGACTTCCCCTTTGCTTAATGGGGATATGGTATGGTGATTTTGGTACAGAGGGTTATTGTGGAAGTTACGTAACAATGGTGATTGATATTGATCAAGTTGGCTTCCCCCTTTGCTTAATGGGTCCTGATTGTTGAATGATCCTAGACATGATTTAAATATCTATGGAATGCTGCCTAATGGTTTATGTATACTGTTCTGCAGGTTTGCAGTTAATTTTAGTTATGCAGAAGCAGGTGTCAGTGCTGATTCTAAATCCAACACCATAGATGTTGTGGCTGATGTTAAAAGTGAACGGGTATGTATATATCTCATTCTTTTAATAATATGAGGCATAGATTATGTATTTTTGGATCTTTTTACATAAAAGTTCTTGCATTTATGTCTCTTTTTGTAGATTGTAGTCTTAGGAGGAAATGGCTTTGTTGGTTCTGCCATATGCAAGGCAGCAGTATCTAGGGGCATAGAGGTCATAAGCCTAAGCAGGTTTGAAAAATGTCCAACCAATTGCCTGCATCTGTCTGTCTATCCGTTTCCTCGTCTCTGTATTTTGTTTTTGCTTATTTAACAAACATTTTGTTTTACAGGTCAGGGCAACCTACTTACACAGGTGCATGGGTAGATCAGGTTACTTGGATTTCAGGCATGTTAACTTAACCTAATAATAAACAGATACATCATTATTTTCTTTATATTGATTAAGGGAATCTGAGCATACACACAAAGAGGGTAGGGTGAGAGTAAAACACCATGTGGATTGTTGAGAAGAGCAGGCAGCTATTAAGATCAATAATGATGCATATAATTTACTCACTTCATATAGTCAACCAATATGTTTATGTTACAGAACTGTGCATATTTATATGTTGCCTTTCTAATTGTGCTTATGTTTATACCCTTTTATAGATAAAAGACATGCAGACGTAACAAAAAATTATGGCACAATCTTAGCACAGGACTTTGGAGTTTTGAAGTTGATATTAAGCATTTGATTGATAGATGTCAAATTAGTGTATTATGAATTCATGGTAACTCAGAATTAACTATGATAAACAGGATTTGCTTTGAATAGTTCTGCAGATTTTAATAGACTGTGATTGGACCTATTAAAGTATAATGTCAATGTTAATATGTTATCTTTAATATTATCTTCTTTACTGTTCCTTGCAATTGTTGGTGTATATCACGTTAGCCTGAAGGTACACACACCTAGTATGATCTGATAGAAAAGATCCTATTGTTTCCTCTGATATTTGGTAGCATGTTAACATAATAATCATATCATTGAATGTATATTATGAAATATACAAAATATAATGTGTTGCGGCATATAAACAATTTTTCAAGTGATATCCATTTTTTCCTTCTGGAGGCTAATCAGTATATTGCCTGATGTGCAGGAGATGTTTTTTATGTAAACTGGGATGAAGTACTTGTTGGAGCTACTGCAGTTGTTTCAACACTTGGAGGTTTTGGTAGTGACGAACAGATGAAAAAAATTAATGGCGAGGCTAATGTTGTGGCTGTGAATGCTGCAAAGGAATATGGTGAACCATCTCATTGAGCATTAATTTGCAGTTAAATTCACCTGTGTTCGACCTTTATTATTCATGTTAGACTATATTTTAGACAGAGTTTCATTCATACCCTTCCATAATGCAAGACGTAAACTTTTGATAGCAATGTTCTCTGATCTTTATGAAACAAGCATCAACCTCATTTAAATTATTTAATTGTCATATGTTACCACAGGTAGGTAGTTTTATTTGAACAAATGTAATGAATTGTCTAACAGTATCATTACATCAAGAAGATCTCAACTATTTACAAATATGCTAGTAGGAGACGGATCCATATGTAATTTCTAGAGTTCTTTTCTCCGAAGAGATTCTATTCTTATCTGACACTTTGCTGTCTCCAATTTGCTCTGCTTTATTTATTTTTTGAGAATATTTATGGATCTAGGGAAGGAGTAGTGGAATTAACCAATGCAACTAATTTTATAACTGCAAATTACATCATTTTCAGTTGTCACTTAAAATTTGATCAAGCAATAGGATCAATGGTAGGTAAGGTTTAGTTACTAATTGTAATAATGTCATCTACAATGCATGTGATGTGATTAGTAATGAAATCTTGCTCGAGTAATGAATTAATGAAATATAAGGAAATAGTTATGACCTGAACTAACAAGCAGCTAACTCTGACTTACCAGTTGTGTCAAAAAATCCCTTGGCACTTTCGCAATTCTTCAGCATGTTCATTTTGCACAAAATTTTCTTCACATTTCAGCTTGTTGGTTTGGATGAGAAATTGTTGTAAGCCGTTGTCTTACATTCACGTTAATTCTATTGAGATATGTGTATACTTGCATTCTATTCGGGGTATTTCTTCTTTAGATGCTTTGAATTTATGAATGGAACCATAGATTAATAAATTAATGTGCTATTCTGTTCTCACTCACTTCTGCATTGCAGGAATTCCCAAATTCATCTTGATCTCAGTTCACGATTATAACTTACCATCATTTTTACTTTCCTCTGGGTACTTCACGGGAAAGAGGAAAGCAGAATCCGAGGTTCTCTCTAAATACCCCAGTTCAGGTCATTATTCTAGTCTGTCATGATCTTAAACTAAATTGATATTCCAAATTTGTTAATAAGGATCCAATGGTTACTTATTTGCTGATAGCATCACCAGACCAGATCTGTAAACGATTCAATTTGTTGAATTGAAAAGACTATTTTGAAACAAATATAGCGAAAGCTCGTTGAGGATCCTGCAATAGATTTTCTGGAAGATGAATATCATATTTTTTCAGGATATAAAGCTAATGGATAGGTCTTAATGTTTTTATTGATTGCATTCTTGAATTTCACTGTCATGTTAACATCTTCAGGTATTGTCTTAAGACCTGCGTTCATATATGGGAAAAGGAGAGTGGATGGTTTTGAGGTTCCTCTGGATTTGGTAGGGGAGCCAGCAGAAAAAATTCTACGAGCAGTAGAGAACTTCACCAAACCTTTAAGCTCTCTTCCTGCATCTGATCTACTCTTGGCTCCACCTGTTAGTGTTGATGATGTTGCATTGGCAGTTATCAATGGTGTCACAGATGATGACTTCTTTGGCATTTTTACAATTGATCAGATCAAGGAAGCTGCCAATAAAGTACGGGTATGATTTACCTACATGTGGGAAGTCAACCGAGATAAAGCTGCAATTACAAAATTTGTACAGGGAGGGAGTAACTACATTGAGGTCATTTTCCTCGCTGCGTTAATAGCAGTAGCTTTTGGAGCAAAATCATGAGTAATGGTGTTAAAAACATATATAATACAATAAGGCAAATTCTCCCTCCACCATATTTTTCCTCTCCATCTCCATATTAATTGCGAATATTAATTGCAAAAAGTCAGTTTTGACCTTTTTAAAAAATTTAAACAATTTTAAATGAAACATAACTTCACCTTTTTAAATAACTTTAACTACATCCCCACACCCACATACGTCTGAAACATTTTCATTCTTTTGTTGTACTCAATGTTTTTTAGTTCAGGAATATTTTTTTAAAGTTTTATACTTTATTGTTGCATTTTACTATTTTTTTTCTGAACTTTGTAGTTTTAAAAAAATAAGCTAATGAAAAGACAATAATTGAAAAACTTAATTGGACTATCAATCGCCCCAAGCAACCACCACCAGAAAATGAAAATAGAAAACACCATATTTTTTACCATACTTAAAAAGAGTATTGATAGAATTTTAAAATACATTTTTTTACCATACTTAAAATGAGTATTGATAGAATTTTTAAAAAAAATATGAAGGTGCTGGGGGAGAGGTATGGAGTGAAGTATGGAGGTGAAGGGAGAATTAGGTGAAGTATGGAGGTGAAGGGAGAGTTTGCAATGCAATAAACGAGTTTCTCACATGTATATCAAGTGTTAAGGTCTAAAAAGTGATGTAGAAAACAAGAGTAAGCAAAAAAATAATTAAAATATGAAACTCATCTTAATAGGTGCGTTAACAATACGATTTGTTGAAAAGTGGGATTTCATTAGGAAGTGTAAACAAAATCTTCCTTGGAATATTAGACACAACAACCATCAGCCATTCTAGTAACCGTGCTTTTGGGCCCTACGTGGTTTATGTGTAAAATTGACAAGACTAATAGGCATTTGTGAACTGTAAATAAAAACTTAAATGATAGTTAATATTTTCAATGAAGAAATAACTTGCGTCTAGATCATGTTATTTACACTGTACATGAACACTAGTAGAATACCAACGATTTGTCCATAAGCTGTTTTAAGCTTATTTTAACCAATTTTCATGGATAATATGCGAAAACAATTTAACAATTTTTCTTAATTGTAGAAATAACTTGTATATAGACAAGTACACGATAAAAAAAAACTTAATGAATAAGCACAATATTAAATAAACTATTTACCCAAATGTATCCAATAGAAATAACTTAAATCATACCACAGACTAAATTAGACATATGATGATATTCAACTTTGGCATCGACGCAAGCATGGTTGGGCTCTCATAAGCCATCATATAGACCCAGTAACACCATTTCAACTCTCCTTGTGAAGTTAAGAAAAAAAGTAATAAGTGATGGGATCACTTTTCTCTCGCTAATACCCAACTACTAAATACAGACATTAAACAACAACAAAAAATTATCCATTTTAAAGTTCCGCGATCCAAACCAAATCGAGCAAGAAATTCATGTCTGCCGCAGACAGCAAAAACACTTCCTGAATATATCCAGTAAAATATTGCTAAGAAAACTAACACCGGGGCTTCAAAATTTATGAGCCAGCCTGTCCAATCAGATCATAATACCATAGCTCTGATTTCCCAAAGAAGCTACGATGAAGATCAATAACCCAATTGTTGAGAAATAATCACAATAAGAACCCATTTGACTCTACTTGAAGATGTAGTTGTTTATATTTGTCTTCTGTTTTGAATGGATTGTTGAACAACATACCTGTCATCATCATAACACCAATCATTATACGAAAAGAAAGGAAAACATACAGGTAGAGGTTTGTTTGAGATAACCCAAACAGCTCACTAAACATGTAAACCAGACAGTTTTTTATGCAAACAGCTCAATAATCACTAATTATGTAATCATATTATTCTGTGCCAAAAATAATTTCCTTCAATCATGTGTTTCAATTGAATGAACAATTATATATAGCACAAAGACAAAAACTAAAGTCTTTTAAGTAATGAAAAGTTTAATAATACTCAGATAATCCAAAACACTATATTTTGTTAAAATAATAATAAAATTTATCAATTACCTATAGCAAGTTAGATATATGCTTGAATAACAAATGACCAACATTAATCATAAATAAAACTTGCTTAGCACTTACTTTCCAGTATAGAAGCCAGCAGAATACCAGGCATTCAAAACAGCAGCAAGATCCGTTTCAGGACCATTAATTTCTTCAGGTTCAGAATTGTTTCTCTCTTTTCCTGAATTGCATGTAGCAAACACAATTATAATGATCACCAAATAAACTAAAAAATTGAGATAGTAATGAAATAAAGCCCCATATCTAGATAACAAAGTAAAGCCATAGAAACATAACAAGGTCGAAGGACATTAAGCATTTGATAACTGTGATAGTTTCATCAACAAACTAAACAAAACCCAAGAAGGAAAGAGGAAATATTTATGTTACAATATGTGAATCGTTTAAAAACCAACATACATTAAAACAGTTGATACCAAACTTTATAAACAACAAGTGATGGCAAGTTATTATTGCCAACTAGAATGTAATTCAATTCTTAACTCATCAAATCAAATTACAATGGTTCACATGAAACTATAAACTACACAAACATTGTGAGAAAAACAATGGATTTACCTTCATTTACATTAAAATCACCAGATATGGTTGTTCTAATAGTAGACAGTGCCTTCTCTGCAGCTCCCATTGCCATTTTGCGAATTTTATCATCTTCACAAGGAAATGACATTTTATGATCCATTTCCACAGAAGCATTGTTACAAGGCTTGCCAACAGATAATCCACCCAAAGAGCAACCATGAACTGTGTTCATGGTTGCTGGCAGACATTGACTATAACAGGGGCAACATGTACAGACAGCATTTGGATCAGAAACTTGGTATGCAGCCATTGAATACTCTTGAGAATTAGAATATGGTACACTAGAACTAGAAACAGCAGCCTCATTTTGGTAATTCAAAGTGCCATATTGATTGAGTTGCTCCAAAATCTTCACCCTTTTCTCCTCAAGTTCATAATACTGCGCAACTAACTGATTATAATCATCTACACCTTCCGCATATGCATAACCGCTCTGCCCACTCTGGATGCCTTGACCACTTATTGAATCTAGGCAAGATTGGTCTACCAGTGACTCTATGTGATGATCCTCTTCCAGTTTTGACTCATTACTAGTCTCACCTGAATCAAGCACGTCAGTAGCTGGAATATGGTCATTCGGGTCAGCATCCCTGAGTTCAATAAAGCAAAACAAATTGAGAAAAATGAATAACAATAAAAACTACTGCCGTGTACTATAAGCCTATATCGTGACCTAATTTCTCTTTGACAGCATTAACATTGAAAAATCATTTGAGACCTTTTCTTGGTGGCACAACAGCATCAAGCTATGACGGTTTATGTTCGGTTTAATGCACTCCATCATACAATTATGAGAAGTGGAAGGCTAAACAAAGACTAAAATTGTCCAGTGTAGGACATACTAATAATAATGCCGATACAACTTGTTACACGTTTGAGAAATACCACGGAATGCACGGTAGCTCGATAAAAAAAAATAGAATATATATTATTTAATAAACACGAAGAAGATTGAAGCATGTTTCAATCGAGTGTTTTGGTTCAACAATTATACGCTCACTAATGCGAGAGTTGAATTGAACCTTGTAGGGTCGGAACTTGCGAAGTCAACATAAGAGGCTTTTTCTCCGATCACTGTCTCCGCCTCTTGAGCGGTGGCGTCTTTGTTCTTGCCGCTGATATGCATTTTCTGTAAATATATAAATTGCGAATTTAATAGACAAACACATAATTTGAATGACGAAGAGTGAAAAAATGGTTACGAAATTATTTGGCATTAGAGAGAGAGAGAGAGAGAGAGAGAGAGAGAGAGAGAGAACAGAACCTTGTAAGTGGAAATAGCGTGGTCGAAGGCAGTGATGAGAGCTGAATCGTCCCATAGATCTCCTTCCTTCTTCCCCATGCTCTGTGTTTCGATTTCGCACCTTCCTTCTTCCCAATCCTAAAACCCTTTCGAATTTAAACCCTCACACCACCATCAAATGATACAAAAAATTGAAGGGGTAAAAAGTTACAAACCTATTTTCAGATTAGTATAATTATATATTCTTAAATAAAATATTTAAAGAATAACAGAAATTTAAATAAAAATAATTCAAAACATTTAAAAAATATCTACCTAAATTATTAGTTGATATAGATAATAAAGGAGTTAAAGGCCGATTTACATGGAGCATATATATTTTTAATACTATCATAGTTAATAGTTAATAGTTTGGACTTGATCATTCTAACATTATAATTATCAACATCTCTACATAAAATACTAAAAATTATATTCTTGAAAATCAAACAATTCTTTCTTGTGCCACAAAAACAAAAAAAAGGTACAAGGTTCGTCCGAGTTAGTAAAAACGACTAGAAAAAATCTATTTTTGGGAATAAAAGTTGAAAACAAGAATGTAGATGTGAATTTATTTCAGTTTGTCGATAACATCCTTTTTGTTTGTGAGTCCACAGTGCAGAATATCATGGTTATCAATGCTATTATAAGATGTTTCGAATTAAGTTCTGGCCTTAGAGTAAATTTTCACAAGAGTAAATCTGGGGTGATTGGAATAGATAGGAATGTGGTGAATATGTACTATGAAATTCTACAACCTAATGGAATTACCTTTCACTTACTTAGGCCTGCTTGTTGGTGGTAATCCATCTAAGTGTTCTTTTTGGGAACTTGTGCTATCAAAGATTAGAAAGAAACTTTCGATGTGAAAAGGGAGGAACCTATCCTTTGCGGGAAGAATATGTCTTATAAAAATCTGTTTTTAATGTCATACCTCTGTTTTTCCTATCTTATTTTAAAGCCCCGAAAGGAGTGAGCAAGGAAATTATAAAATTACAGAGAAATTTCCTATGGGGATGGGGTTCGAAAGGGAGGAAAAATGCTTGGATTGGTTGGGAGAATATTTGTAAACCGAAAGAGGAGGGGGGACTCGGTATCAAGAGCATTGATATCTTTAATAACACACTCTTTGCAAAATGGTTATGGAGATTGAGATCTCCCGAGCATGGTCTTTGGAAGGTTGTACTGGAATCGAAATATGGGTCTTGGGGAATTGCAAATTCAGTTACATCGGCTCAAAATGGGTATAAATCTATATGGTGGAATGACTTATCGAAAGTAAGCCTCTCAGAACAAGGAAGCAAATGGTTCGTTCCAAATTTGGTTTGGCAAGTAGGATCAAGGGAGAAGTTCAAATTTTGGGAAGACGAATGGTTTGATAATTCTCAGCTTAAAGAGAGATACCCCAGGATTTACAATAATTCTCAGCTTAAAGATAAACCTATTAGGAGATTTGGAAGTTGGTCTACAAAGGGGTGGAAGTGGGCTTTTAGTTGGAGAAGGGAATGGTTCGAGTGGGAAAAACCTATGGTTGAAGATTTTATGGCAAGTATAACAGGTTCCCCTACATCAAGATAAGGAGGATTTATGACTATGGAATGGTCCTCCCTCATATAGTTTCTCAGTAAAATCTGCCTATAAAATTCTAACAAATCATAGAACAAGGAGTGTCCAGGAGGTGTTTGCATATCTTTGGAATCTGAAGGTTATGCCATCGACGCAGTTTTATGTGTGGAGAGTCTTATTAGATAGGATAGCAACAATGCTAAACCTGTATAAAAAGAGGGGTAATGTTGACAGATACATTATGCGGGAGGGAAGAAGAATCGATATCACACATTCTTGTTTCATGCAAGGTTTCAATCTTAGTTTGGAATATGTGCAATAGGTGGCTTGGGATTAGTTCGGTGAATCCTAATGAGGTGGTTAAAATTTTTGAACAATTTTCCACCATTTGCCTTAACAATGAAGGCAATAAGTTGTGGAAAACCCTATGAGTTTCTGTGATATGGTGTACTTGGAAGCATAGAAACAAAACTATTTTTAATCATGCAAAGATAGATGCTGAGGAAATTCTCACCATGGCACAAGTCCAATCATGGGCATGGTTGAAACATAAAATAAGGAAAATTAACTTCTCATTTTCTGATTGGATTTTATCACCCTTAATTTGCATTAACATGGTAACAAAATAATTTGGTGAGTATAATTGCTTAACTTGTTCACTTGTTCTATGGTTTTGAATTTAAATTTGTTGCATGTTTATTGTTGTCAAATAGAACTGTTATGCTTTGATATCTGTCATATGGATGAGAGGAGAGAAAGGTTAAGTTTTTTGGTTCAGGTCATGATGTTACACGAATGATGGGGTAGTATGGTCTAGTAGGTGCAGAGTGAGTGGTAAGTTTGAAGCAAGGAAGCCAGGTCCTATAGCTGTTATTTGGAGTTTAAGAGTTTAATGCAAAAGGTGTTAAAAGTTGTCAATAAAGAATGGCAAAAGAGCATCAACATCAACATCTTTAATCACATATAGGAGTTATCTTTGTGGATACGTTGTCTTGGTGGAGTCAACACTGTTAATTCTGGAAGTTGTGGAATATGTCAAAGTCATTGTATCCATGTTGTTGGTTTTGGAAATTATCCTGAAATATTGGTTTATGCAGTTACCAGTGTTGAGGTAGTTATGTTAAAAAGGAAGGGATAGATCAAGAAGCTAGACTTTAATTTGTCTTTTCTTGTAATGCTTGTGGTTTTATGACTTTTGAGTAAGTTAATCTTACTCTCTTTTGTACAAGGGTTAGGGCACCCCTGAAATGTTACTTTTTATTTTATTTATTCATTCTTTACCGGAAAAAAAAAAGATCTTTCTTAATAATAAATATGCAATATATTACACTAAAGCTTTAAAATACACATTTATCATGTTATATCATTAATATATTGGTACAAAAGTTATTCACAACCTTTTATATAGAGGAAGTGGTTGTTTCATATAATATTAATAAATTATCGAGATTTTATGGTTTTTATCAAAAAGTTACTATGTTGAATTCCACAATTGATAAAAAAAAAGTTGTTCTAAAAAATAATCATGTTAGTTATAATATTATAGGTTTATGGTTTGAAAAATGAATGAGAAGAAAGCGTGTTTCATAGTTCAATAATGTTTTTTCTCCAAATAAAAGAAGGAAATTACAAAAGATACAGGAGAGTGATATGGAAACTCCTATGAAGAAGAATTTGGTTTGTTTAGGAAGAAAATTATTAAGTAACCTTATTAGTGTAAAATTCCATCATGAGTTCTTAAAATTAATAACTTGGATTGTGTACTGTCTACGGCCGAAAGGTTGACCGATAGGAAAACTAAAAGGTGAAAATTAAATAAATAAATAAATAAATAGTTATTATAGCAAAGCCCATCTAAAAGGCCCAAAACATAAAGGGTGTGCTTAAAGAAGATCAGGTGCAAAGAGTAAAAACCCAACTGGAATTGAAGTCCAATAAGAAAGTGTTATAAATAGGTGGTCAACCCAAGAGGTAAGTAGAGTGAATTTATCTAATAATTAACTAGTACCAATTCTTACTTTAGTATCGGAGCACCTTTTAGGTACACACTCATATGTGAGAGGAGACCGATACCAAGAACCAAGAGATCCAGTTGACCTAGCCCAGAGAACTGAGAGTCTACAAGTCATATCGAAGTCCAAGCCAAAAGCCCAGACCGAGAACTCGCACCGAGAAAGAAGACCGAGAAGTCAACAGTCTCAGAAGAAAGAAGATTGTTTCTAGGTCCTTGCAATAACAGATCTCATAGAGAATGGTGTAGATGAGTGGATTTCGATCAATGAGACCAGTGAGAAATTTAACTTATCCTTTGCATGTTTTTTTTTTTGCAATAGGAAATCTCATATTTGTTTTGGTCAAAAAATTTTGGTTTATGCTTAATAAAGGAGCTAAGATAAACCAATTTCAAGGAGGAAAAAGAGGGGAAGTAAGGATTGTGTTTGCTAGTATATGTTATGAGATGTAGTGGGGTATTTGTGGCCTAAATTCTTGGAATCACATTAAGAGAACAACCTCTTTGATTTAGCACTACAAGAAAAAAAGGTTTTAATATAGGTTATTTAGTGGAGGTTAATATAACCTTAGGAATTGATTTAATTAATGGAGGTTTTTTCTAAAACCTCAACAAAATAACGGAGGTTTTTTAACCTTAGCTAAATTCCAAAGGTTTATTCTAAAACCTCAGTAAAATAACAGAGGTTTTTTTAACCTTTATTAATTTTCAAAGGTTTATTTTAAAACCTCCGCAAAATAACGAAGGTTTTTTTAACCTTCGTTAATTTCCAAAGGTTTATTTTAAAACCTCCACAAAATAACGAAGGTTTTTTTAACCTTTGTTAATTTACAAAAGTTTATTTTAAAACCTCCATAAAATAACAAAGATTTTTTTAACCTTCGTTAATTTCCAAAAGTTTATTTTAAAACCTTCGTTAAATTCTAAATATTTATTCTAAAATCTCATCAAAATAATAGAGTTTTTTAATTTTTTTTAAGTGTTAAAAGTTTATTGTAAAACATCAATAAAATATTTTATATTTTATATTTTCTCAATTCTTAATAAATAGATATAATTAAAAATTTTAGTGAGTTTAGCCTGGTATATATATTTAAATATGCTTTGAACTTAGGTCTTAGAGGTTGATTCATTAATTGAAGTTAGAAGGCACTTCATTAATTGAAATTATTATTCAATTCTTAAAGATTGTTTTTATGAATTTCAATAAGTAAAAATAAGTTGTTTGTGAAGTGACATTAACTTATCACATATATACATCATCATAATTTATTTTTTGGTTACATTTACAGTATCAAATTTTGAAGAATGAGACACTGGAAACTATTCATTATAATAATATTAATAATAATATTTATAATGATATTAATAATAATATTTATAATAATATTAATAATAATATTTATAATAATATTAATAATAATATTTATAATAATATTAATAATAATATTAATAATAATATTTATACTAATATTAATAATAATATTAATAATATGAATAATATTAATAATATGAATATAATATTAATTATAATAATAATATTAATAATAATGTTAATATAATATTAATAATAATGTTAATATAATATTAATATGTATAAATTATGTTAATAATTATAAGTAAAATAAAAATGATAATATGACTAAAGAACTTCTCTGGTCCAGTGGTTAATCTTTCCCTGATTATTGGGAGGACTTGGGTTCGAATCCTGGCTGATGCGCTTTCTTTGCAATATTAATTGTGGGTGCTTTGGTTTTTATTTTACGGAGGTTTGAAACCTATGGTTTAGCGAGGGAAATCGCAACCCAGGGTAAACCACTTAATGGAAGTTTTAACCTTTGGTAATGTAAAAATAAAGCAATATGGCTAAGTCTATAAGGTAGTGTTTTTTAGCTTAAGGAGGTGTACACTTGAAATTGTTTGGATCTTAGTCTTTATGTGGCATAATGGTTTATGCTTTTATGTAAGTTGGATTACTTAAATTGGTGGTCTTGGTGCAACAACATGATAATAAAGGAGAAGGCTCATAGTACATAGTTTTGCCCTTGAAGCTCTAAAAGCTAGGTATTGTATAGGTTGGCTAGTTGTTGAGGTTATATGTAGCTACATAAGGATGCAATAATGTTTGGGAGGAGGTGTAGTCATACATGTTAATTGTCTTGGTGTATTTGTTTTGCATATTAGTTGTGTTTTTTATCATGGTGGAGATTTTGCTGCAAAATACATTTTGGTTGCCTAACTTTTGAAAGTACATTTAGTTTGTGGATGTATCAAATGTTAGGAGTGAATATTTGGTAGAATTATTCTTGGGGAAGTATAGCTTTTGAAGATTTAACCACTGTTGAAAAAATAGTTACTCTTAGGAAAGTGGTGAGTTTTAATACATCTGCTTCCTTACTCAATTTTTTTAATCCATATTTCAGTGTTGATACAATAAGAGTGTTGTTAGACATAAGTATGGTGATTTTGGATTTTTTTTGTCTACTTGTGAACTTTAAGATTGACTTGGGGGAAGACTTATTGCAAAATACATTCGGATTGACTATCTCGTGATAATTCTCTTTGTTTATTAGAGGAAAATCATTTGGTATTTTGGTATTGTGCAAGTTTTCTTTAAGGTTGGATTTAAATTATTCTAATATATGTGAAAGTTAGTGAGCTTGTATCATGTGAAAATGGAGATGAAAACTCTAATCACATGACAAGTCTTTGAGCTAAAATATTGAAATCCAAATATGGAGATTGTACATATTTGGATGGCGATAAGAAAAATAAAAAGTGCTTCATTTAGTGGAGTGAAATGACGAAAGCATATGGTATAGAAAATCAATAGAAATGGCTTGACTATATGGTAAATAGAAAAGTGGGAGATGAGACAAATACTAGATTTTGGACAAAGAGAATCAATTGATACAAAGATTCAACATGTTATTCGTAAATCAAAACAACAAAATCAATGTGTCAAAGACATGTGTGTTTGGGTGGATAATAAGTGAGATTGAAAGTTTATTGTGAGGAGACAATTATTTGAATGATAATCTTTTATTATTACATATAAAAACTTTATTTGATAAAACGAGTTTAACAAAATATGTATAGATGATATATGGGTATAAGAGACTAAAACTTGTGGCATAAATTTTGTCATATTGACACATCTCAAATATGAAATGGTGAACAACAACGAAATTCTTACCTTTAAACTCTTGTGATAATATTCCATCAAATTAAATGTTGTGCATGGAGATTTTCGTAAATGGACTATTGACTAAGAATAATCTAAGGAAAAGAAATATTTTGTAAGGTCGCATTTTTTACTTTGTCACATCCTATGTTGTGTTAACCTTTTGCTATAGTTAGGTAAATTTAACTACAATTCTCCCTTGCAAGCCAATACCACACTTCTATCAATGTAGGTTTGGTTTGAGTAAGTTCAAGTATATTGAATAGGACTTTGGCTTGTGATTGTATGAAGTCCTTGGAAGAAGAGGAACTAAATAATGCTAAATAACAGAACATTTAATGAAGCAAGAATTATGCAGTTTATTAAGTTTGAGTGTAGATCAACAAAGTGCACCCCTGTAGTTACTAAAAAAAAATTATTAAATAGTAATCAAATTTAGAGACAAAAAATAATTAGTTACTATATTGACTAAATTATATATTAATTTAGAGACTAAAAAATTATTCATAACTAAAGTGGTTTCTATTATTAATAAAAATTTATAACATGATTTCTAAATTGGTATCTAAATTAGCTACCTTAGTTTTAACTACTAATATTTTAGATTTAAAATTAGTCTCTAAAAGACTAATTGAGACTAATTTAGAATATAAAGTAATAAGTAGATAGAACCTTGGTAGGTAATGGTTAGATACCAATTTAGAAACCATTTTATAAATTTATATTAATAATAGAAACTACTTTATATACCAATAATTTTTTTAGTTTATAAAATTGTCCTTAATTTAATCAAATAGTAACTAATTATTTTAGTCTCTAAAATCATATTCTATTTTATTATTTTCTTATAGGGAGTTGTATACATATCCCCCGATAGAAATTCAACTCGAGACTCCATCTCACGAAGAATAAATAAATAGAAAACACAAATAATTATAATTTTTTTTTCTTAATTGAATGATAACTTAACTTGAATTGAACTATAGTAATTACATACACAACTTATGAGATCCATGTTGTAAGTGTTAGGATCTATAAAACTTTGACGTGACTTTGAGGTTGTGTTTTTGCACCTAAACCCTAAACATATTGTGAGCATGTGCACTTAACGGATGTGTGAATGACAGTGTCAAATATGCTATTTTAGGCCAAATACAACCAAATTCTTAGACGTGTCAATGTTAACATGATCCAGACCCATGGACACATGTTTTAGCTTGAAATCATAGGTGAATCTATTTTAATTAAAAGAAATAAATAAGGAACATATCATTTTTTTTATTAGTGATCTTATTCATGTATTCAACGCTCTATGAAAAAGGAGAGGACCGATAGGAGAAGATAGACATATGACCCATAAATTTTATTTCTGATCAAGCATCGGTTACAAAAGAAATAACGTGTTGTGTTGAAAAAAAAAATGTGTTATATAACTTGTATTGGAAAAGAAAGAACATGTTGTATTGTAAAAAAAACGTATTGTATTAAAAAAAATAAAAAAGGATAAGTACACGTTACAAATAAACTTAAGAGTTTAAATTATTTCATCTGTAACATTTTTCAACAAGAAAGATTTATAATATTATATTATTAGTTTGTTTATTATAAACTATTTACTATTTTCCAGTTACATAGTTGTTTATATTGTTTATTAGACAATACAAAATTATTATTTAATTAATTATTTCATAAATTTTATTTATTTATATTGTTTATTGCTTACTACTTACATATTTGTTTATTTGTTTATATGTTTATTTTTTATTAAAATTTTAAATTTGAAATATATTTTCTTATTATATTTTATTTATATTTTTTAATTTGAATTTAAATGTGACTTATTATATAGTTATGTTATGTTGTATTTTTTTAATTTAAATGATATTTTTATTTCATTTTTTTTTACATTACAAATATAAAATTATTGAATTTTATAATTAGTACATAATTTTAATATACTCTAATAGATTTATAATTATATAAATAGTGATGTGTCCAATAAGTTTCAATTTAATTGTATTTTGGTATGATATTGTATTTAAATTCGTATTCATGTTTTTACTTCATAGGTGACAAAATAAAAATGTGTTGGTGATTTACTCCGTGTTTGTTTATACCTAATTAACACTTTATGTGGATAGATTTAAAGTGACAATATTGAAGATCTTATATCGATTATAGATAAAAAAATATTTTATAATATATAAGTGAATGCAAATCTCACCTTATGAATCAATTTTGTAATATTGTTTTAGACTTAAAATTCACTTTTTAAGATGGTATTAGAGTCATATAGAGTCCATTCTAATAAGAGTTTGTTTGATTTATAAGTCATCTACTATCAAGCTACACCGGACCGTCCACTATATACACACAAGTTGGAAGGTCTCGGTGTGAGGTGTGTTAAAAATTATAACATTTTCTAGTATACAAGTGAATGCAAATCTCAACTTATGAATCAATTTTATAAGATTAGACTTAAAATTCAATTTTTAAAAGGTAAAAAAGCAAAAAGAAAAATACAAATATTCAATGATAATCTTTCCTTCCTAACATATGAGGATTTGCAAAAATAATACACATAATTATTAATCATCTAAATGACAATGAAATATTTACTACGTAAACAATTATAAAGTTTAAGTTGAAGGTATATCAATTATAAATATTATTAACCTTTTTTATTAGTATACATTTTATAATATAATAAAAAAAATATTAAAATAACAAATAAAATAAATTATATAATATTCTATTAATATACATTTTATATTGTAAAAAACTTAAAATATTAAAAATTAAACATTAAATAATAAATAATAAATAATAAATAAAATAGTTAATTTAATATATAACCTTTCTCTATCAGAAGTGAATGTGATATAGTATTTACAACACTGGATGTTACATAATATCTTTATTTCAAGTTATGTCGTTATTTATATAAATTTAAATTATATATTGATAACTAAAAACACTAATAAAAATAACTACACTTGAGTTTGTACCAAAACAACATCATAAAAGAAGTGCAGAGTATAATTGTGGTGAATAGAATGCAAACAACAAAGTTAGTGTATGAGAAGGCATTATTTGGAAGAATTTTCTGAACACCAGCTTATCTTCATTAAAAATAATAAAGGTGAAATTGAAAGAAATAAAGACAGAATTAATTCAACATATGATTAATTTATTGTAGCAAATACATATTTATAAGTGTTAATAGGGTTGACCAAATTCTTCAACAACTAAGTCTGGCATTGCTCTCAGTCATAGGACACTATTTAATTCTACAGTTCTATCTTCTTCAATACATATTCTCATATTCTCATGTCCAAAAGATAAAGTTCCAACCAGATACAATAATTAATTAATACTTTAATTTAATGACATATTTAACTATTTTTTGTTTTGTGTCTTTTACATAATAAACTAAACCTTAAAACCGCGCTTTCTACGGAAATTTTAAATTATTTTTATAATTAATATATATATATATATATATATATATATATATTCAAGCATGTGTTTATTTGATATTTAAAAATATCACATAAAATAATTATGAAGCTGCTATTTTTAATATAAAAAGAATATTTTGAGTTAGTATTATTTTTAAATAACATTACCAAGTATAATTTTATAAATAAAATTAAGATATAATCTAATAAAGAGGACCTTTTATAATTGTTATGTAACTATTTTTTTTACACATTTTGTTACCAGTTATACCTTTATTAATATAATTTATTTTATTATTCACAATTTTAACAGTTTACGATAAAAATTATTTATGATAAAATTATTATTCATGTGTTTAATAGAAAATATATATTTAACATTTCTATTTTAGTCTTAATTATTTTATAATGTAATTATTATATTTAAATATTTATAATTAGCTTACATAAAGATTTAATAAAAATATTTTTTTATTAAATCAAGAAAGATGGACATACATGTTCATGTGTTTTTCATAATAAAAAGTATATATATATGAATAAAGAGAATTCTTTTTTTAATATGTATATATATAAATATATGTTATATATATTAATTAATTAAAAAATTGCTATGTGTTTCTGCTAGTAATTAATAATGTGGTTGCTAAAAAAATATTGAAATGAGACATTTTTTTATATTTTTAATATGGTAATAACTTTGTGAGATAGATGATACAATTTGAAAAAACAATATCCTTTTTGTTATAATTTTGAAAATAATTATTTTAATCTACGTTTATAAGATGTGTTTATTTTATTGTAATGTTTTTTTAATAGAAAAAATAATTATAAATATTATTTTTGTTAGTATTTAATTTTTAAAATGAAAATTTTGAAATTTAATATTTTGATTTAAAATTCCACCATTCAAAATGTAACCTTAGATATAAATCGAATAATAAATTCACACTTAAAATTTTAAATAATTTACAATATGCTATCTACAGTATAAAAAACTAACTTGAAATTTAATAGAATGCAACTTTGAATTTTAATATTAAAATTTTGAATTCACATTGAAAATTTCAAATTCAATGATATACTTAAAAAAAAAATTATATTTTATTTTTTATTTTTTAAGTATACTTTTGGAAAACAAATTTAAACATTAATTCATTTAGAAATTATATTATTTTAACTATAAAGGGGTAAAATATAAAATTGATGAAATTTAACTTTCAAGATTTAGTATTATCAGATTTTGATGGTTTTAATTATAAAACAATATTAATCATAATTAATATTATTATATGAAGTTTTAACATTTAAAATTTATCATTTGTATATTTCTGAAAATTGGAAATAAAAATACACTTTAAATCTATCCGAATAATTATTATTGATATATTATAGTAATTATTAATTAATATCTTTCAGTAATAAATTACTTAACGTATAAATTGTGCATTAAGTATTATTGATGCAAAACATTAATATATAATTATTATTTAAGTGACTCAACTTTATTTTTTTATTATTATCATTGTTATCTCTTAAAAATTCAAATTTTAATATTTGAAATTTATATTTTAAAAGAAAAAAATATTTATTAATCAAAATTTATTTTGTTGTAACATTTGATTATTTTATATTGTTTTTTTTATGAATGAAAATTCTTATAATTCGTTACTTTTTATTATTAACATGATGTAAAATTCTTATATATAATTATTTTATTATTATTGTCGTTACTTATTATAATAAATTATATATAGAGAGAGAGAGAGAAGTAACAATCATTGTTAAAATAAAACAAATAAATATAATTAATAATATTGATTCAATAATTAAAATCATACATTATATAAACAAATAATCATTATATATAATTATTAAATTGAAAAATATCGAAACAAAGTAGTCTTATTTCCATTCATGTTCAACTTCTAAACATTCTTTTGTTTCTCTTCTTTTTGTTCTTTTTCTTCATATACTTAGCAGAATAAGTATTTATATTTGTAGTTTGAAAGCATATTAAAATTTGCTATTGTTACAATTCAATAATATGTATTAAATAATAGTATATACAATTATCTTTTTACTGTAAAAAACATTAACCATGATGATTACAATGTTGTTAATAAATATAGAATCAAATTAATTTTGTCAACCCTCTCATTTTCAATTTTCTAAAACCTTTCTTAATCATCTTAATAATGTGATATTCTACTTAATCTGATTACACATAAGAAAAATAAAACGAGTAAAAAGAATAAAATTTATTTTTGTAGTTTGAAAGAACATTAAAATTTGATACAAACATTATATCTTCTCTCCTTTTTTGGTAAATTTGATGTTTTATGAGGTGGTAACCACTTCTAGTTAATTTTTCTTCTTTTACAACTGAAATTTACCCAATTATACATTGCAATCTTTGCTATATTTTAATGATATAAATTTGTCTTTGGAATCACTACTTTAACTTCTACCTTAAAAAAAAAATATTGTGAAAGTTTGCCTTATATAGAGCCTTCAAGCAAATTTTTCATTTTTTAAATTTGAATTTATGTGTAAAACCAATGAAGCCTCTAGAAAAAAATTTAAGTTGAGGTTTTTAATTATTGTAGAAAAAATGAGTATTTAATTGAAAACATGTTCAAAATAAATTAATAGATAATGTAATTTTAAATTACTAACTTTTTTTGTAAGGGAAAGGGGTACATAAAATTCCTAACATCTAACATAACCATATTAAAGTTAACATGATTTAGCAACATAGTTTTAAAAAATGAAACATTGTTTGATGAAAGACAAAATACATATAATAGGATGAGAAATAAGTTTAAGTCTCCCACATTAATATATAATTGTTTTATCATTACAATTTATTATCTAAGGTTACAAAGTATAAGATAAACATGTGCACGTATACCGAGAGAATAAGGTTGAAATGTTTCCTACCGCTGAGATAAAAATGAATTCATATATTATCAAAATCAAAATTCATATGGTTTGAAAATCTCATTTTATAATTAAGTTTTTGTAAAGTTCACCTTTTTATTATAATATTTTAATATAATATTAAAATAATTATCTAGAATGTATTCTAATGAAACATTATCTCATACATCTATTATTACCGGATCGATATTAGATTAATTATAAATATTTAATCTCATATACAAATTATCAATAATTACGACACTAAAAATAGTCAGAGGTCTTCCCTCAATTAAAAATAATACTAATTCATAATTTTATAAAATTAAATTATACTTAAATCTATTTCTTAATAATAAAAAAAATAAACCGTAATAATTTGATATCAAAACTAGTTATTTTTTTTATCATTGGTCAAAATTATCCAAAACTGATAGTCAATGAGTATTAGGATTAACACAAAGGCTGATAGAAGAAATGAATATATTTTGATTAGAGGTGTATAGTTGGTTTTAATTTGAGATAATTGACAATAAATTTACTCCATTTAGTAACTCTCCTTGAATTAAGTGTGTGGAAGTTACACATTGACTTTGAATGAAGTACGTTTTATTTTCCATGAGAAGTTTGAGTTTTTGTCGCATCTTTTTACCTACCCAAAACGCAATGCGAGTTCTTGTCACACGTCCTTAATAAAATAGAATTGCCAAAATGTGATACACACAGCCTCAGCACCCTCTTTCCAGAATGATTCCAGATGAAGAAACATTACCAGAAACCAAACCTTAACCAAGAAATAAGAAAGGTTAGAGAATTTGCAAGGCATAAGAAATGGTTTGAAAGCAACATAAGTTGACATATTTGACCCAACCATAAGCCAGGAACTTGGGCTCCCCTCATGATGCAAAATTTAAATCTGTTGCAGAATGATCATAATTAAGTTTCCAATGCAATTAAAATCCCTGTCCAGTTCCTCCACCAAATTTAATTCCATAGGGGCTTTTCATCCATGGTGTGGTCCCCTCCTGAAAGGGACACCCTTGGATCTCACTGCTTTCAGTGTCAAACCTCAATGAATAACTCACCTTTCCATCATGCAAATCTCCAATGTCAATCCACCCCTTCTCTTTTCTTTCTCTTTCAACTTCACAAATTCACACACTAAGATCATAAATAATTAAAGAGACTATGTAGTTTCAATTTCTAATCATGATTATCTCCTATATATTAATATTAAGAAAAAAAGATGTTATTATAAACTGTAATTGATATTATATAAACTTATCCTAAGAGGTTAAAAAATAAAGATATATTTTTACAACGTTATTTTCTGTGAGAACTATTTCCAATAAAGCGTTAAAAAATGGAATACTGATTAATCATAAGTGATTATTAGTAGTAGCATTTAAAAATAATGGTAATAAACAGGGTTGAGGTTTTTGTTCTTATCACATCCACGGAAGATATCTCCCCCGAGAAGGCGCGTGTAGGTGTGGTGGATTGTGAGGAGGCAGAAGCGCGTGGGGAGAAGTTGAAAGGAAAAAAGGTTTGACTTTGGAGAAGGGTGTGGGAAACGTTTGGAATGGCCATTAAGAGAGCAGCACGTGGCATGTAACAGCCGACGGAGTAAGTGGCAGTGATCGGTTTCTGTGGACCTGCACTTACCATTCACAGTAAATTATTGAATTAACCGATTTATTACAACACAGTAGTATCAATGTGAGCATTATATTATGTGAGAGAGGAACAGAAAGAGAGTAGGATAAGGAGGGATCAAGAGAAAAGAGAGGGTCCCCTTTTGTGTGTTTTGTGTGCGTGTGTTACACAACTCAACTCTCAACTCAACTAAGATCATTCAACAAAACTCCTTCTGGTATGTTGTAACTCAACTCTTTTTTTTTCATTTTTTTTTCATATCATGTGACATGCTAAAAAATCTTTTTAAGATTCCGGGCTGGGTTGGTCGGTTGGTAGTCTAGTCTGGAATATTTCACACTCTTGTGTTTTTGGGGTTGAATGAGAATGTTTTGATGGTTTAAAGCTTTTTATTGTTTGGATTCTGATATGGGAAACTTTTGTTGTGGGGTGTTAGAGACAGGTTTGGCTCAACTGAAGTAAGGTTTGGTTTGGTTAGCTTATCTCTCTCTTAGCACCTTCAAAAACAGTACAACACACAGGTGAAGTTGGTTCTCCAAAGCAAGAAGAATGTATGGGGATTGCCAAGTTATGTCAAGTATGGGAGGGAACGTAGTAGTGAACTCCGACACTCTCTTCTCCTCCTCGATCCAGAACTCTAACTTCAACTTCATCCCCACCATGCCTTTCCAACCTTTTCCTTCCATGGTAATTATTAACTCATCAACTATTTTTCTTTTGCATGTTTCTGTTCAATCTCTTTCTTCTTGCCTTTGATTTACCCTTTTGTTTTTGAAGCAGAAAGAAGAAGATGGGATGCTGCGAGGGAAGGAGGAGATGGAGAGTGGGTCAGGAAGTGAACAGGTTGAAGACAAGTCAGGGAATGAACAAGAGAGTGAACAACCCACAAAGAAGAAGCGTTATCACAGGCACACTGCTCGCCAGATCCAAGAAATGGAAGCGTGAGAATATGCTATATGATTCTAGATCTCTCTTTCTCTTTCCCTTATTCTTCTCTGTCTTTTTGTTTTCTTGCTATGAAACGGAAATTCAAGGCTTTAACTTGTTGTTCATTGTTTGCTGCATGTGTAAAATGTAACTTTGGCAGTTTGTTCAAGGAATGTCCTCACCCAGATGATAAGCAGAGGCTGAAACTGAGCCATGAATTGGGCCTGAAACCGCGCCAGGTCAAGTTCTGGTTCCAGAACCGTCGAACCCAGATGAAGGTACGCTGCAACTTAATTACCATGCTTTTTCTCAGCTTCCATTAAAACGTTCACTTTTACTATCTTATAATAAAACCAAACCCTAAACTGTATACATGCTCTTAATTCCACCCATTAAATCTAACGTATACTGCTAGCACGTTTCCCAATGAACCGCGTTTCCTTCCCTTGCATTAAAACTTTCCTATGCCCTAATAAAACAGCTACATCAACAGTGCAACAGGAAAATAGATTAAAAAAACCCATCATATATATGTGAATAAATAAAAGAAAAAAAAAAGGAAGAGGGGAAACTCTCATTTACTTGTGGTTCTTGGTAAGTCCATCATACAGTCTGTATTCCATTAATGTACGCATTAAACCCTACCTGTCCCAAGTGGTCTCAAACGGTACTCATATTTATTGCTATTATCATTACGGTTTTAGGGTTTGAATGGATGATGAAGGGTCTTCGGTCTTCTCTTTCTCCGCCATAAATTTTAAAAGCATTTATGTTGAAGGATTTATCGAATTATATGCATGAAGATTATACCCTCATTACTATATATGTTGTAAGACTACAAAACATACGGAAGAGTCTTTGGTTGGTTTGCTTTAGCCATTAATTCATGTTTGACTTTATCAATTCTGGGACATAGGCACAACAAGATCGGGCAGATAATATCATACTTAGAGCCGAGAATGAGACTCTAAAGAGCGAGAACTATCGGTTACAAGCTGCACTGCGCAACGTTATGTGTCCCAATTGTGGTGGCCAATGCATAATGGGTGCTGATCTGGGTTTGGATGAACACCAAGTTCGCATTGAAAATGCCCGCTTAAGAGAAGAGGTATATTTATTACCATTATTTCAATTAAAACTTCTCTCTCTCAGAATCACATTCAACAAATATTTGATCAAATTTTCGTTGTGCTGTACAAAACTGTCTTAAAATTTGGAAATGGAGTTGATGGTTAGTACAGAAGTTGAAAAAACAGTCCACAAAACAACAAATTAACGTTTCAGTTTTATAGATAGTTATACTATTTTTGATTAATTAATAATGCATATATAGAAATTAAGTTATGTAAACTTCAACTTTACATTTAGAATTAATGTGAATGTTGATTTTGCAGTTAGAACGTGTGTGTTGCCTGACTTCAAGGTATACTGGGCGTTCATTGCAAACAATGGCAGCAGGTCCTACTCTCATGGCCCCTTCATTGGATTTGGATATGAACATGTATCCTAGGCACTTTTCGGATTCTGTTGCTCCTTGCACAGAAATGATTCCTGTGCCAATGCTGCCTCCCGAAGCTTCACCATTTTCTGAGGGTGGAGGAGTCTTAATGGAGGAAGAAAAGTCTCTGGCCTTGGAGCTCGCGGCTTCTTCCATGGCGGAACTTGTGAAGATGTGTCAGACAAACGAGCCACTTTGGATCCGAAGCAGTGAGGGTGAAAGGGAAGTGTTAAATTTTGAAGAGCACGCAAGGATATTTCCTTGGCCTCAGAATCTCAAACACCGAAGTGAACTGAGGACTGAAGCTAGCCGTGACACTTCTGTGGTTATAATGAATAGCGTCACTCTTGTTGATGCTTTCCTTGATGGTGTAAGTGATTGCTGAGTTTTTAGCACCCTTTTTCATTCTGAGTAAATCCTTTTCTTTCATCGGAAAATGTTATTCTGAAAACTGTAAATTGAAATATACTAATTTATTATAATTTCACCAATACAATTTTAAAATTGTTCCATTTCATTTCAGAATAAAGTTGTTTTTCTTTTTCTTTGTAAATATATCATCCTTCATCTTATTATTTTTAGAAACTTTCACTTCATTTGTACAATGTTTTGCTCCATTTTTAATAGCATTATTTTTTCTCCATCACTCTTTACAGATCAATTATATTTTATCCACACTATTTTCACTTCTCTATCTGTTTCTTTCTTGTACAAAAATTTATACAAATACACCTTTTCATTTGTAAAATATCATTTACCTTAATGTCTGTACACTTTTAGTAACAACAAAAGGTGAAATTTAAGTTTTGTCAATTTAAACCTTAACTATATAATGAAAGCTCTTTCTTTTCTTTTCCTTTGCCCCTTCTAATTGGATTTGTTTTCTGATGACTTCTGTCCTTTTACATTTTAGCAAAAATGGATGGAATTGTTTCCTACAATCGTGTCTCGAGCAAAAACTGTCCAAATCATATCTTCTGGTGCTTCTGGTCATGCAAGCGGGACTCTTCAGCTGGTATAGTGTCACGTTGCTTGTAAATATTGAAATGCTACGTTATATAATTTAGCTAGGTTATTGATATATTGCTTGTATTTTTCTAGATGTCCGCAGAATTTCAAGTTCTTTCTCCTTTGGTGTCCACTCGTGAGACTCATTTTCTTCGTTATTGTCAACAAAATGCTGAGGAGGGAACCTGGGCCATTGTTGATTTTCCTGTTGACAGCTTTCACCAAAATTTTCACCCTTCATATCCCAGATACTGCAGGAGATCCTCTGGTTGCGTCATTCAAGATATGCCAAATGGGTATTCAAGGGTAAGTCCTAAACCCATTGGTGCTTCTAATTATATATTTCATTGCCAGCATTTTCTGGTGTGTATGCATATACCTAATTTCATCGTTATGCTTCGATTATGTGTATTTATATATGTAGGTAACATGGGTTGAGCACGCAAAAGTAGAAGAGAAACCTGTGCATCAGATATTCAGCAACTATGTGTACAGTGGAATGGCATTCGGAGCACAGCGTTGGTTAGGAGTTTTGCAGAGACAGTGCGAGAGGGTCGCCAGCCTCATGGCCAGAAACATATCAGATCTTGGAGGTTCTCAAAATCTTATCTCTCTAATCTTAATTGCACTAATTTCAACAAGTTATTTTTAATTCAGTAATTAACAAGGAGACTGTGTATATGAAACACCTAAAACTTGGCTAGGGAAACCACACAAACAAATATAAGTAATGATTCATGAACGTTCCTAGAGTTTGTACGCCTAATTGACCCTCTTTATTTTATCACCTATATAGCTTCTATATTTCTGTCTCTTCCATCTATTTAGATATAGATTACTACAATGTGTCCATTAATAATTTCTCAACAACTATATATATATGATAGTAACTTGTGACACATATATGTTGTACTACAATTGCAGTGATACCTTCGCCAGAAGCGCGAAAGAACTTGATGAAACTAGCCCAGAGAATGATAAAAACGTTTGGCCTTAACATGAGTACCTCTGGTGGTCAATCGTGGACAGCCATATCAGATTCCCCTGAAGACACAGTCAGAATCACAACTAGGAAAGTCACGGAGCCTGGCCAACCAAATGGTGTGATTCTAAGTGCTGTTTCAACCACTTGGTTGCCCTATTCTCATACCAAGGTCTTTGATCTCCTCAGAGACGAACGCCACAGATCTCAGGTAGTGCAAACCCCTCTTCTCCCCACCCAATATTCTACTCATCGATTGCAATTCAAATTCAATTCTTAATCCATTGCACTTTAACGGTTAAGTAATGAATACCCGAATTTTTATTTTTTTTTTGGCAGATGGATGCTCTTTCAAATGGGAACTCATTGAATGAAGTGGCTCATATTGCAAATGGCTCACATCCAGGAAACTGCATTTCACTTCTTCGCATAAATGTAAGATCAATTTTAATAAGTGATTAGATCATTATACCAGAAATACTTTAAAAAAAGTACACATACGTATTTTCTCAGAGAAATAACAACTAACAGAAAAATGCCTTTTCCTGATATGTTGTTTGTTTCCTGTTAGACAATGGAGAGGATGACTGCTGTGGACATTTTGATTTGATGTGAAATAATCTAGTTATAATACAATGTTAAAGGTTTTCTATTCTAAATCGTAGGTTATTGTTACATATATGCAGGTAGCAAGCAACTCATCCCAGAACGTAGAGCTAATGCTGCAAGAGAGTTGCACCGACCAGTCCGGAAGCTTGGTAGTATACACCACCATTGATGTGGATTCCATCCAGCTAGCCATGAGTGGCGAGGACCCTTCTTGCATTGCCCTTCTCCCCCAAGGCTTCACGATAGTGCCAATGCTATCATCACCCAACGTTGACACACCCATCAATGCTAACTCCTCAGAGCCTCCATCTCTCAACTCAGGTTGCCTCCTAACCATGGGGCTGCAAGTTCTCGCCAGCACAATCCCTTCTGCAAAGCTCAATCTCTCAAGTGTCACGGCCATCAACAACCACCTCTGCAACACCTTGCACCAAATTGAAGCTGCTCTTTCTAATGGCAACGAGAATGGCACCAATTTCCTTTGCACTGAACCCACCGCCAGTGCTCCTCCCAAGAGGTGAAATGGAAAGTCACAAAATGGTTCCTTTACCCGAGTTTTGTTTACCCTTTTGGATTTATGATCTTGTAGTTGTGGCCAGAGGAACTACCAAGAGGAGAAGAATGAGGTTATTTTTCTAGACATGATGGGGGAAGCAATAACGAGGGTAAGAGTAGTTTAAAATAAAAATGGATTTGAGTGGGGATTATTAATTAGGTAGGGAAGCGTGTTAGAAATGTAAGGTGTGAGTAATGGATGTGTGTAAGAATTGAGAAACAATGTGGAATCGCATGAATTTATGTGTGTGAGGGTAGAGGGACTGAGGGAGTCAAGAGCGCACCAGATAGTACCTTGGGCTCTGGAGTGAGGCCATGGCCTCACCATTCAGTAAGGGTGCTGTGGTTCGGGAATTGACTCTTGTTTCTATGTCAGCCTCTATTGTGTTTATTTTTATGCTTATCATCATTCAACTTCACTTAATTCACTTCTTTATGTTTTCTCTCGTTTTCATCTTCTGTTTCCTATGAAAACCTTATTCTCGTTACCTTCACACCTCTTATTAATTTATATATGCATACGTAATTATCCTTTCTAACCTTCATTGTTCTAATAATCCCTTAGTTATTCATTTTCTTGCACATGTCTAACTTAAACAACCTCATCTGCAAATTGATATTGTTATCATCATCACCTGCAGATTTTAATCACACTGTAAGCACCCTGTATCCACCGTTTTGAATAGGTCAAAAGGTGGCTAAAGGACAAATCTTATTATAAGAACTAAAACCTTCTCAACTAACGCACTGTTTTCAAGCAAATGGACATAGACATCAATCAGGAAAAAATTCTTTTTAAAAACTTACTTGTTATCCATCATGAAAATCTCAATAGCATTATCCCATTTTTAAAGATAATATATAAAATGATATTCACATTCTCTAACTTATAAATAAACATTCACATCTTCACATTCATCCCTCTTATATTTTAATAAGAAGTCCTTCACTTTACTTCTTTGATTTAAAAATTATAAAATTTAATTTAAAGTTTTAAAATATTAAATTAAAAAATTGTTATTAACATAAAATCTGAATTATTTAATTATTATATATTAAAATATCATAAAAATATATATTTTTTAGAAAACATTATTTTAATATAAAACTAATAAACAACTATAAAATGTATGGTTAATTTTATTTAGCTATTATTATGTTTAAATGCGGTTTTAATACAAATATAAATGTAAATAAAAAAGAGTATAAGTATTACTTTATTAATAACATAAGTGAAGTGATTTTTTTAATTATTGTTCTCGTGTGATGGTTGGAATCTAGAGAACTATTGAGAACTTGATTTCTCGTACTGTCTACAATCTTCCTACCTTTTCTCTTCCTTTTTAGCCTCAGCTCTCGATCTTCTCGTAATCCAGACTCGGAAGGTACCTGCAGAAGGCACTTCGACGCTCAAGTTAGCAAATACCTTCGGTACTTGATTCTCATAGCACAATATATGATGACATACTTGATTCTTGGGATATATGTTATTTATATTACCTTTGATGGGCTTTCCTTATTGGATCAGGTTAAGGAGTTGAACCGTGCTTAGGGCTACATTACCTAACTCCTAATCACGGATTAGCTTCGTTGACCTTGTTGGTTGAGCGTAATTGGACTTGAGCTATCGGTCGGTCCAATGGATGTGAACCTTGATTAACTGTCGGTCGGCCCAATGATAAAGATCGAGGTGTGATATCAATCATACTATCCTCACCGATATAAAGTATAATGTGGTTTTTTGAGTCCTCATATTCTCTCATCTATTAAGTTAAAAACTAATCTTGCTTATGATAATGTAATTAATGTTAACTTTATAAATTTTCTGCTACTAATCTTGCTTATGCGGTGAAGATTGAATGTAAATTCTCTGCTACTTGGATCATTCTCATGATATGTGAATTTCATCTAGGAAGTACGATAAAATTTTCTTATAATAAAATCATTTTTTAGATATAAAAGTTATTTAATATTTATATTTTAAAATTTAATTTTCAGGTATTTTTTATTTAAGTTTCATTTAATATGTTATTTTTAAATAAAAAAGTGAATGTGTATTTAAAAATATTCCATAAATAATTAATCTAAACTTAATTTTAAAAATATAAAATAATTACTATTTTTCTCTAGATTAATGGACTCTTGAAAAAGGAGTAAATGGATTAATACACAGACTTGAAAATTCATTTGATTTTTTTTATAAAAGTTGTGTTGTGTTTAACATCCTGGTTTTAAGTAGCAGTTGATTAATGAAAATATACGTTTTCATTGCATTGGAAATTGAAGTGTTTAACCTCATAATTGTGTGACACTTGAAGATCTGGCGACCATTTGACCTCATAATTTTTTGGCCTAAACCCTAAACCTAATAATCTTTTGAGGTTAGGTTGGAACTAGAGTTTAATAAATTCTTTGGGTCATACTAAAGATATTAAATATGAAAAAGACCTATAATAACTATTCTCTTTCCTCCCCTTATGAAAAAAAATATGTTTTCATTCTTTTGTAAATGTTATTATTCCCTTCAATTCCACTGAAATCTTTAGAATTTCTTTTCCTTGTAATTCTTTTGGTGTTTATGGCAATTACTTCCTGCACCATATGACTATTATGAAAGACGAAAATGTCCTTAAGTAAAATGGGTTACATATTAAAAATACGACCTTCTTTTCTAAAATATGTTTCTGCATTTATTTTGGAACGAATTTTTTTTATTAAGGATTTTTTTATTTAAAATGAGATTTTAATTTTTTTAATTTTTTTTTCATTTATAGAATAAAGGGCATTTTTGGAAATTTAAAACTATATAGGTGTAGGTTCAAAAAAATTGAGTGTTGGAAGAACTTGTCTAAATTTGTTTGTTTATTTTTGGGCTTAGCTATTTTTTGTTTGACAATTGCTTCCTGCACCAATCAATTTTGACTAGCGCCCGACAAAAATTTTAAAACTCCATTTTACCCTTGTCTTTTTTATTAAGAAAAATGATGAAAACTTGAATATTGGCCTCCGGATGCACGAGTCCGGAAGGCATTGTTGATCATTGCGGATATAAAAATCCATATAAAATTAAAATTTCCAATTTAATATTCTGAACACCAATATCTGTAAGACAAAGATGAATTATGGACGCAAATGTCCGTAAGTGGAAAATGGGTTCCAGATAAATTTATCCAAAACTAAGCATTGCAGTGCAAACAAGCTTGCTTCCAGACATAGGCATTCACAGTAGAAAATTACACTTCTGGATACCACACATTCAGAACCAACAAAATGACGTTCCGATAACAATATTCGTAGGTCATTAAGCAATTTCGACATAAAATATTTGGAACGCCTAGGCAAAGAGAAAATTAACCTTATGCATGTCTTCTTCTCAGGTCACTTCGTTTTTCCAGTGGCTTCGTTCTCTGTCACTGTCCAACTCCCTCACAAACTATGTTGCCTCAGTCACCACAACAATGGACGTCGCTCCTCAGTGAAGGTGAAGCGTTGTTGCCTCAGTGAACGGAGACGCGCGCATAGAAGAATGAAAACGACAACGGGTGGTTGTTGTGTCTGTGTTGGGTGCCTGGATTGGATGCACATCCTTAACCTAATTTTCATTTCATTAAGGACATTTTAGTTTTTTTAAATGGCCGATTGGGTGTCAGTCAAAATTCATTGGGTGCAGGGAGAATATGCCTTTTTGTTTTCATTTTAGGGCCTTTTTTGTATTGGCCCAAATTTTTTCTTATTTCATTAGTATTTATACATCATCAGACGCTGCCTTTGTTTTTACCATCTGTACGATATATGAACATCTTTCCGTGCTTCGTCTTGTATCTTTCTTTCGTTTTCTTTCTTGCAAACTTCGCTTTCTTTCTCTCAGACGCAATCTTCGTCTTTTTCTGCTGGACGATCTGCGGTGTCTAGACGATCTCTTCTTCTTCGTATTATGATATCAAAATTCTTCTCTTTAAAGATCTATGTTGCACGCTCTATCCTTAAGTTGATTTTTTTTAGTTTTCGTATGCGATTTTCATTTTTCTTTAATCTTTCAAAATCTTAAATTAATCTTTTCACTCGTTCCTAGTCCAATTTTAAAAACATTAATAAACACAAAAGTCAATATTTTACAACTCGATATTGTGTATTGGTTTGATACATTAATAGAAAACGTGAGTATTATTATCAAGTTTGATAAAAAAAATATAACTAATGAAATTTTGACGAAATTATAAAGAAAAGATAAGGTAAAATACATGCAAAATGCTTAATGAATACTGAAGATGGAGGTATAAAATCAAAGCTCACAGAATAATGAAGATAAATAGTGAAAAACAAAATGTTTAAAGAATAATGAAGGTGATACAAAAATAAATAAAAAATATTTTTATAAAAAAAAGGATAGCTTTCATAATAACAAACATGTAAAAAAAAAAGGTGGCGTGCTTACAAAATGAAGAAAAAAAAACTATTTTCTTCTTTTACTTTCATATTTTCGTCCTACACTTTTATAAATATGCAAATTTCTATTTTATGCTTCCTAAATTTGGTAATCACGAAATGAAAAGTATCTTATGAATTATATTATATACAAGAACCTAAAAATTATATAATTGGGAAGTCATTTTATTTTTTAGACTACACAGATTAAAAGTTATTTTGACTTTTAAATTATACAACTTAGAAACCACTTTTGATTTTGCAATTTTAAAAGGTTCTTTTAAGCAAAAACTAGTTTTCACATGTAATTTGGAAGTCAAAAGTAACTTTTGAATTATACTATCTAAAAATTATTAAAAAAATAAAATAGGAACCTTCATACTTATGGAATATATGGAGATACAACACGAACGAAATATATGGAGGTGGAGGAAGAAATATCCCAAAAAATCAGATGTATAAACTTTCGTGTCTGCAACTTAAATGGGCTAAGACATTCATTCCTCATCCAATTTTTAGACTGACAACGAGCTAACCCATTGGGTCTGAGCATATGATCTTTAGGGATTTCTTTCTCCACCCCATGATTTTCTTCTTCACCCATGATTTAAAAATATTGAAATTATCCATTTTAGATTCTACTCAGATTATAAATTTTGTATTCCACGTTAAACAATCCAGAATATAAAAAATAAAAAATAAAAATTTTCTCAATTCTATAATCCAAAAAGTCTCTGGATTCAACTAGAGTTAAAAAAACAATGAAAAACATCAAAGAATAATTTGGATATATTAAAAATATGAGGGTGCAGGAAGAAACGCATGGAATTACCCAAATCGTCTAGTTTATACTTAACATTTGGGCTTAAAACTGGATACTTTAAGGGCCACGTGCTATTTGTGACGGCAGTTACTATTTACACTTTCACATGCCAATACTTAAATGCATCCATTACACTTCACCGCTTTGTAAACTTCACTCCAATAATTACTTTTTTTTTGTTCTCCGAAAATACTGTAATTTGAAAATAGCATATTCTCTGTGTTTTTAATGCTCACCGAACATACAATAATCTACCATTCTCTCTCTCTTCTAATTTTACTCAGTTCTAAGTTGTCTTGTTTTCGCATTAAAATTAGTTCATCACTCCAAATCTTCAATCATATAAATAACACATCAAACATGTGTGACAATATTAATTTTTATAAGAAAAAGTTATTGCCTCCATTTAATTGCTGGATGACCAGAGTAAAAAGTAAATACTGTGGGTGCTACCAAACAGGCTGGCGAAGGAAGATTTCATAATTATAAAAAAAAATCCATAACTTCCTTCATTACTTTAAAAATATGAAAAATCTTACTTTTTTTTTGGCATTTATGGTTAATGAAAAAATAACTTTCGAATATAAAATTCATAACTTATTTTTTTTCATGAAATAAAAATTTTCAAATTTCACAATTGGAAAGTAAAAAATGACTTCCTAATTATACATGTTTATTAAAAAAACAATTTTTATATTAAGTAGAAGTAAAAGAGGCTTTTAAAGTAATTTTTTTGCAAAAATAATGCACAATTCAAAAGTCACTTTTGACTTTTGGATTATAGAATCTAAAAGTTTTTTTACTATGCAATCTAAAATACTTTTTTCAAATAAAAAATGAGTTTCAAATTATACAATTTATTTATTTTTTTTAAAAAAACTTCTAAATTACTCAATCCATAAGTTATTTTTACTTAATCCGTGTCTTCTAAATTAACAATTTTTAGAAGTGTCTTTCAGATTAAATAATTCAAAAGTTTTTTTTATGGCAAAAAATATTCACTTCCAAAATGAAGAATATAGAATTGTCTTATGATTTGCACAATGTGAAACATTTTCTTTCTTAAGTCAATCCATGTCTCAACATATAAATAAGGGTAGTGTGACGGGGACACGGATAAGAAGGGATGGTGGCAACAATGACAAGAACATAGTTTGATCTTTTCATCATTCATATGAATGCATATGAAAATATGGAAATACAAAAAGAAATGACAAAAAAATATATGACTAGTGAACTTGGACCATTATTCATTGGACCATCATTGAGTCAATTACTTCCTGCACCCAATTAATTGTTTCATGCACCTGACAAACTTTTTAAAATCTCATTATGCCCTTGTTTTTGTTAATCATTTTGAATATAAACATATGTAAGCAATTAACATTTGCAGTTGAAGCTCCTGGACACATATGTCCGTATTAGTGAAATGCATTACGAATATCATTATCCGGAATTGAGTTTTGTATTCTGGATGTACATATCTAAAATTGGGTTTGGAATTTCGGATGTACATATCTGGAATAGTTAACTGTGTTCTGGATGTGGACATGCGGAAGTATATTTTTTGACTTATGGATTTCTATATCCGGAAGCTAAGTGATATTTTTTTTTCAGCATTCTCAATGGATACAACTGCCTCATAGGAGAAATGCGAACGGAAGAATGACAAGACGACGCTGCCCACTGTGTTCAATGCGAAAATAAAGGTGGCGGTGGCGGTTGCTGCGCGAGCACGAAGGTGGTCGTGACCGTGGCGGCTGCTGCGCGAAAACGAAGGGTGCTGTGATTGGGTGCAGATTTCTTCCTTAACCTAATTTCAATTTTATTGAGGACATTTTCGTATTTTTGCAAAATTCATTAAGGGTATTTTAGTATTTTTGTAAACATAATCAGCCCATCATTCATGTTTCGGCCCAGCCCATTAGATCTTAAAACCAATCAAACCTTATTCTGCAAAAAAGATTGAGGCCCACTCTCCCACCCAGCTGCTACTTTTTCTTTCTATATCTTTTTTTTTTTTAATTATTTAGTTTCCTTTTTCTCTTTGGTTCTGTTTTCCTCTTTTTTTGCAATCAATTTTATTCTTCCTACGTCTTCCTCCGACCATTGATTATAGCCTAAAAGGCTAATGCTATAATCATTGTCGGTGCCCATCAAACCAATTTCCAAGCATGCTTTACGACCAAGAGTCTAAACGGCCAAGCCACTCAACATTTTATACCTTTTTTTCCCTCTTGTTCTTGTTGACTTATGTTTTTGTTCAAATTACACCCTCATTAGTAACAAGTAATTTAGCATTTCAAAAATACCCAAATATGTCTTCTTTAATGATTAAGGTTTTAAAAAGCAGACAAAACATTGTATATGATAAAATTCATCTGGGGTTTGAAATAATCTCTAGTTGACAAATTTTTCCTTCTAATTGATGTTAATTAATTAGTAAACTCTCCTCCAATTTGTAGTAATACTTTTTTAGGCCCTTCTAGTTGTAGACAAATGAAATGGTAATGGTGTAGAAATTTAAACTTAATAAAATGACCTAGAAGTTTGAGGCAAGTGAAATCTTTTAGCTTTAAAGGGGAAAGAAAGAAGAGAGCAAAAGGTATAACTTGAAATTTGACCAAGATTCTATATGTGTTGTGCATGCTTAAGCATGCCATGCACTATGCAAGACTACTTGTTAAAGCAAGAAGAAAGATGGAGGAGACAATTGAAGCTAAACCTCTAACAATGGCATGAAAAGCATAAGATTCGTTGAATGAAATGAGTATCTGTCGTTTAGGGAATAGCCAACCAAGACACTCATAACTAAGAGCAGATTTTGAGAAGTTGTCGTTTTGATTTTGACCTATTCAAAGAAAAATAAAATAAAGATGATTGAGGTCCAAGTCGTGGTCTTTGCCTAACATCAACACACAACACCATCAACTTGGTCAAGGTTTCAAGCATGTAAGCGTTTTCCCATTTTACTTTGAACCAATCTCATAAACAAGCTCCAAAACATTCATTCTTAAAAGCATAGTTGGTGTCACACACAAAACATAATAAAGGGACAAGTGGCCAAATGATTGAGCCAATATAAAAATACTTGTCTCTCCATTTCTTAAACCATATTTCTCTTTTAAATATCTTTGCTAACTTGTAAGGAAATTTCCTTTCATACTCCACCAAACCTTGGTTAATTTCCACACTTTCTACCTTTTCATATTCATATTCAAATTTTATTTTATTTTATATTATCTACTAGTTCAGGCCACGTATTCCAGTGTAAACTCAAAATTTATTAGGGGAATAGTATCGCTTTGAAAGGTAGAAGAGACTAAGAATTTTATTTGTTCTATTTTGTGCTGGAAAGTGAATACTGATGAATTAAATTAAGCTCCTAGTAGTAGGTAACGAATATTCTAATCCTCAAGGATCAATTATTTTAGAATTTAAGTGATTACGCACGTGAAGCTCCAATTGTTTTTTGCGTCTACAATGTTTTACCCAATTCGTAAACAACCACTGTTTCTATATGTTTATTTTTTTTTAATCTTCATGGCAGAAAAACAAGTTTTTCATACTTTCTCAAATTTCTACATAAGTTGGAATCCAAATTGGTTGTACGAAGTCGAACATGAAGTTCTTCTTAAAAATAAATTACTTCTTATTAATAAATTATTCTAAAATATTATATGTATGCTGATGATGAAACTGATAAACTCTCATTATAAGAGACTAAAGAATAAGATAATTTTAAAAGAGATGGTGAATGTTTCAAAAGTGTTTATACTTATTCAACTAAAGTTTTGGTCGTGAATTGTCTACAAGGTACCTTCAACTGTTTTTTCTTATTCTGAAGGTACCTTCAACTGTTTTTTCTTATTCTGAATGACGTCTTCATCATTTGGCTTGTATGTATCAGATTTAAAAGTTTTGAGTTTTGTTTTATTTGGTTAGGTGTAAATGGGTATGTCCTCCACAGTTGTTAGGAGGTAATGTTGTATATAAGAGTTGGATCATTCCTGAAAGTGGTTCATATTTAGTTATCATTTCTTACCGATAAAAAAACACAGTAGACTTTAAATTGATAAATGAACTTTAAACTTAATTCAACCTCGTAAAATCAATTTATAATCCATTATATATTATAAAATTTTAAAATAAAAGATTTTAAAATTTTGAAAAAAAACACCAATTACATATTAAAAAAATGTGATTTTGATCGATCTAAACCAGTTTAATAGGTAAGATGTATTAAATTTTCGGTTAAAAAAGTAAAGTTTAGTCATAATTTAATTAATAATAAAAAATCTATATAAAAAAAATAGTTTTAAGTTAGGTAAAATCTTCAACGCACCTTATTATATTCATGACATGAATATGAACGAATGTGTCACATCACCATTCTCCAATATATAAGTAGATTGTTTAATGATCATATACTAAAATCTAGAACTATATCTGAATGTCTAAGTATTCAGGTGTTACATTTTGTTTTAATTACAATATTAAAGAAAAAAAAAAGTACTGAAAATAAGAAAAAGTGAATTGGTGAGTGAACAATAAGAAAAAGCGTATTGGTAATGTGTAGAGGAATCAAGAAAATGCCTGAAGAGTGGAAGAGGAGGGATGATTCAACATCACATCAAAAAATCTACCACACCGCTAGAATATTAATGTGAACCACAACACAGACCCCAGGGGATTCCTTGAATTGCATGGTGCATTTAGGTAGGAAATAGGAACTCAAAATTTAGGCAAAAAAATTAGGTAGATCTAAGTGAACCTGTTAGATCAACTTAATCTGATTTTACTTTATTCCACACATTGAACCCTATGCATATAAAAAATCAAATTAAGCTTTAGAGAAGGAGATTTGGTGGGAAAAAAAACCCACACAACCAAAACCATAGATAGATAGATAGATACTGGGCCATTGAAGTGGTCACTATGAACATTGGAGAACATACATTATTGATTCGAGGGAATAAAACAAGTGGGGTTAAGTAAAAGTGCTTTGTGAACAGTGATTGCGCAGACAAAGGAGCACCTCTTTTTCTTTTTTTTCCTTTTATTGCATATGTGGCTGTGAATCATAGGCTATTCTCAACCAAATGTGGACACAAAACTTGGTTACCTTGTGAACCCACAAATTTATGTTAAAGTTCAAAAGTTTGTTTGCCTCAACTTTTTCTTTTCTTTTTAGCTACCCCAAATACGTGGTGCTTTCATTTACCATAAAACAAATCCCACCTCCATAGCCATAAAAAACACACCTTCCCTAGTAAATTCCCCTTTCAAAATGTGTGACCATTTTCCTACTTCAATTCGATTTACACATATTCTTTGTGGGTTTTCCCCTTATCAATCAAAATTTAAAAAGTTAGCAAGAGATGGTCATAAGGGTAATACCCCTATGGTGTATGGTGAGAGACACAAGCTTTGGAAACGTGGATTAATGAAGGGGCATAGAAAAGTTGGTGTGAAGTGAAAATTCAAAGATTTGGTCAAGTGTGCACAAAATGGTGGCTGAAAAGGTTGTGCCCAATGAGTCTTTTCCAACTTAATGCACAAAGTTTTTTTTAAACCCATAGTTTTCATCCAAGGTGGGAATGAGTAAACTAAATTGGTACTTTTAAGTCAGAGGTGGGTATGCTAGCTTTCTACGTGTCTGCGGTTTTGGATTTTGTCTCAGTCTGTTTTCCTATTTGTGAATCCTTAGAAGTAGTCAAATTCTGCTTCCAATCAATTTCAAAACCTGGCACTTAAATATCATGCACATGTTTTTAGTGTTTACATGTTTTATAGAATTTAATGTTGACTTCAAAAAAATATTACTTTTCAATTTTTAATACTTTTTCTATTTATTAATGGCATAATATATTACGTCACATGATCTTCCACACTCAAATTCCAGTAGTTTCATCTGAAATTGAGAAATAAAAAAGCATTGTTTGTAAATAATTTGTTTGCTTGACATAATAGCTTAAATTTTTAAAACAAATATGAAAAAACAAGTTATTTTCTGTATTAAAAACTTGTGATTATTTTTCCCCTTTTTCCGTTTCATACACATTTATTCTTATGTACTTTTTTTTTCCATCTCAATATTAATTATTTTTCAACTAATCTAATTAAACAAAAACTAATTCATAGTGTATATAACTAAAAAAACAAAGGTATTATAGTGTTTTCACATTTTCTATACTATTTTATTTAGATAAAAGTTTCATTTTAAATATAAATATATATTATTGGATGAAAAGTTTTATCTTATATACATATTTTAGTTTTTCAGTTCTAATTGCTTGACTGTTCTCATTTGTTATGTCAGTTGTAAGTCTTATATTATGTTTGGGTTTGCTTGGTCAATTGTTGGAATTGTACTATTCCATCATTTATAACTGTTCTATTATTTGGTAACGTAATTATTATATTACGTTGTGACTGTTATGCTCTACACTCTCAATTACAACGCATTTACTATGTATGTTATATTTTGATATTCTGTTAGTTATAATGTAATTTTTTGCATTGTCAGTTATAACATAATTATCGGTAGTCGTAACGTAAAATGTTCAGTTATGTACGAAAAATCATAAAAATATTTTTTTACGTAATATAAATAGTTATAAATATTTTAACTTTTATTTGTTATTATAATTATATGATAAAAATAATTTTAATCTTTAGTAGATTTTATAGGCAATAGAAATTAAAAAAAATATCTATGTAATATAAAAAGATTAAAAAAAAGAGTAAAAAACGTGTTGACAAAATAAGACTTACAAAATCTGATCCTATTATATATTGTTATAAAATATAAATTATATAACTAATTTTAAATATAAATATATATTATTAGATGATAAGCTTGATTTTATATAAACATTTTAGTTATTTAGTTTTGATTATTTTATTAGTTATAACTATTCATCAGTCATCTTGTACTGCTCTACTATGTTTGTCAATTGTTGTAACTATTTTGTCAATTGTATCACACCTTCGTTTATAACATTGTAAGTTATAAATCCTAAAACCTACTCATAACACGACTATTATGCTCTCTATTATATTAGTTATAATATAACTATTCCGTTATATTAATTGTAACAAAAAATTATAAAATTATTTTCTTATATAACATAATGGTTATAAAATATTTTAACTTTTATTTGTTATTATAATATATAATAAAAAAAATAATCTTTATTAGTAGATTTTATAGGTAATAGAAATTAAAAAATTTGTTGATCTATATAATATAAGGTAAAAAGGTGTTGACAAAATAACACTTACAAAATCCAATCATTGTTATAAAATATAAATTATACAATTAATAATTAAAAGAATTTAATTTTCATAAATATTTTAAACACGCCTTATATATACGAATTTTCTTAAGGCTATCAACAATAAATTTAATTATATTTATAAGAATAAAAAAAAAAGACACAGACTCTCATGTGTAGATATAAAATGATACATAAGAACAAATAATGTGTTCTGGGAATTCGTAGAATCAATTCCCTGTTTTCATCATCTCTTAAAAAGGTCATTATTAAATAATGCCATTTTTTAATTTTAAAAAAAATGTTAAAATGAATTTCTAGGGTGAATCTTGTGAATTGACAAGTTTTTTTTAGAAGTCATTGCATCTAGAATGGACTAGCACATGAGGGTTCTTTGGCAATAAAAATAACGTCATTACATGCTCATTATCTTTATCACAGAATATTCTTCTGAAGATTTTGATTAATTTATGATACTTGGCTACATACATCAAATAGTTGACTTTTGAAAATTACCCTACATCAGAGTTTTCCCCTTCTCAAAGGGAAACAAAAATGTCCAAATTTATCATTCCTTTGGCTATTTCTCAGTTCTTTCTCTATAAATTTCTTGACCAAACTACAAGTTCAAATTCATCATATAAATTCATTATCTATGGATATTAATCTTTCCCTTTGCCTCTTTTTTTTATATTATTGCTTTCTATGTCTTACTTTTCTTCATGTTGTTCAAACAACAAAAGTGGCCATATGGGCATTATAATAAGAACCCTTCATAGGTGTACAAATAAGGGCACTTGATGAAATATTTTTCTCATCCAAATCAAATATTTATATTATCCTCATCATTGTATATCCTATATGTACTATACACAGAGACATCAATAATGGTGCCTCTATTTTAACCAGCAGAACCATCTTTGTTGCTGGTTTAGAAGCTTTGCTTTTTGGAACACTATCCTACTACCTGCCTTTTCATTCATGGACTAAGGCTACACATATGTAGTGAAGAAAGAAGAAAGTTTTAACTCATATTATGTTCTCATTTTTTGGGAATGGTTGGGTTATGTAAGAAAACAAAAATGACTTAACCAAATTAACACAGCATTTGTGAACCATCTACTTGTTATTGATTAACCACATGCAGAACTTTCTTACAGAGGAAACCTGCGTGTTTCCCGTACGGTGTTTTTGTTCTCCAATCTAAGAACAGGGCACGTGTCACTTCTTTCTATAAAACCTTCAGATCTCTATTCCAAGAATTATGCCTCGTTGTTTTCTGCACAAGTGGGAGTTTCATAGCCTCTTTTCAGACCACACACCCCTCCAAAACACTTACTTTTTCCCCTTCTTTCTTCATTTTTTAATGCCAAGATTCTCTGTGCCTTTATTATTTTCTATACTATTCACTCAGAAATTTATTTCACTCACAATAACACAACTATCGATAAATAAACTAATTTAGACTGTTAATAATTTCCTAATCTGCCTAGTAGTGAGTTTTTGTGTCATTAGATTATTAGGATTTTTTTTTTCAATGTTTTTATATTTTAACTCGGTATCTTTACTTTTATTTAGTACGTCCAAATTTGTTTTTTTTTTTAACATTCAATTTTTTTTAATAAGATGAATCTAACTTTATCATCGGAGCACCTTGTAGGTACACACCCACCTAAGAGCAACCTTGGACCTAGAAGTCAATAGTGGAACTTGACCAAGCAGCCGAATGATAAGAACCAGTCCAAACACATATATCAAAGTATAATCTAAAAGATCCAACCGTCGAAAGCCCAACACTATTGAAAAACTCAGAATTACCGACAAATTTTTACCCACATACATGAATTCGTAGATAAATTCAGCATTATTTACAAATATTATTCACTAATTTGAATCCGTAGGTAAATTCAGTATTACATACGAAACTGAATCCATAGGTAAATTGAGCTTTACCTACAAATTATTACCCACATAACTCTATCCTAGGTAAATTCAATTTTACCTACAGATTATTACCCACAAATCTCTATCCGTAAAATTTTTTTACATTATCCACAAATTTATCCACGAATATATATCCAAAATAAATTAAAAATTATTATTATTAGTATAATTTTTTATTAATAATATAGATAATATTCATCATGATAATTATATATGTAATATTAAAAATATAATTATAATATAAATAATTATAAAATTCATAACTAATATTCATAAATAATAATTATAACCAGTGGATATATTATTAACATTATAAATTAATAATATTAATATTATTTATAATATTAATAATATTTAATAATATGTGTAATATTTGATAATATTAAATAATTTTTTATATTATTAATTATATTAATATTGATAATCCTACTAATAAGCATAATAATAATCATAATATAACAACAAAGTTTGACTAGTATAATGATTGAAACTTCTTTGAATATTTAAGGGGCTTGAATTTGAGTCCCAACAGTTTATGTCTGATATTAATAATAATTATAATAACATATACAATAATAATCCTAAACACATATATAAGTAATATTGATAAATAATAATTAAAAATGATAAAAAAAATTAAATAATAATTAGAAATTTAAAAATAAAATATTGCAAGTTATCTACGGGCTGTTTTCGCTAAAAAAAATATTTTTCATCTTTATATCACAAAATAATGACAAATGAGTATTTAACAAATATGAGATAAAAACAAAGATCAAGTACTATATACTAGTGCCTAACTTCACTAACTTGTTTTTGCAAGTTGAGTGGACTAACTTGTTTTTTTTTTCTTTCTATATAGCAAGGTCCTTTTGACCTTATTGTAAGATAATAAAATTGAATAAATAATCTTTGTGCAAAGGATGATAAGGTATTCATTCTAATAATGAGTGGTTGAACTATCCCATTGATAATCAAAATTAGGTGTTTGACATTAATATTTATCCATAAAAGAAAGTTTATTAATCTAATATAATTAAGAATGTGTTAGATATATAACCCAAACTATTACTATAATTACCTAGAGTTATTTAAACTTAAAAAAAAGTTTGAGTTTCTGCAATATAATTGTGTTAAAAATATGAAAGAATTATTTTTCCACCTATAATGGTTAAAGGAGGGTGATAAAACACTCATTATTTTAAAAAAAAACTATTTTACTTGAAAAAAATGTTAAAGAAACTAACCATTTCCAAAAATAAAATAAAATTGGTGCAAACTATATTTTAACTTAGAATTTAATGTGACTTATTTGAATTTTTCTCTTATATACACTAAACCAGAAACTAATATCATGATTATGGTTAACTTGAAGGGTTTTATATGTAGCAAAAATAGAATAGGGCACTAAATCGATCACGTCCTAGATATATGAACATATGATGTAACTACCAATCTAAATGCTTGAGTATTCCTATTAATTTATTTTTAACAAGATGCTGATATTCATTACACTATGATGTTTTTTTTAATGAAATAATGTCTTATATTTTTAATTTTTTTACTTTATATAAATATTAACTATTATTAGTTTTTTATTATTGATTGAATTCAGTTTAGCCGTTGAATATATTTTTTCATATTTATGTTTAAAAGTTTTAAAATAAATGTATTATTTTACAGTAATGTTGTTTGACTAAAATTCGAATTAGTGATCGTTGGTGTTTAAAAACAATGTTCTAGAACCAAACTTAAAACATTATTTGATGTACACACGTCACTGAAAATTTCTTCCACTGGAAACCTACCGCTACCAACTATATTCCAATATAAAAATTAGGTTTAATAATGGATGGTTGGTTGTTGTTGATTTGTTAACTCCTTTCTTTTGATGTTGGTGGATGAAAAATTAGAAGAAATAGAAGTTGTCAAATTTAAATTTGAAATTACATTTTAGATATAAGCAAAGATATTTATGATTCACTCATATATAATAGCATCTATTTAACACAGACAGTTAATATGTCATTAATAGAAATAACTATAAATAGAAGTGAAAGGGTTTAGAGTCAACTCAAACGGAAGCTACTAAATAACCAATTAAACTAACTTAAATAATGGCTGGTTTGTTTGAGTATGACCGGGAATAGTAGGTAGTAAAGGGTGGTAGTAGAGTTTGAAATAAAAAAGTATGTAGGTATTGGTGAGTGAGTTGTTTCCAAAAGGAGTTATTCTCTTCTTCATGTTGTGGCTTAATTAAGTGATTATTAATTATTAAAATATTAACGATACCTTAAGCAATGGTGCATTGAGAATGTGACATAGCCCCATAGATAGGATCACAATGATTGATTCTTAGATTATGTTTGGGCGTGAATCTTTGGAACATTATTTACTTTGGCTGCATTTCAAGAGAACTGGTAGAAACAACGTTGCGTGGGAAATGGATGAATTGTTAATAAGACCTTCTTTTCTGTCAAATCTGCTTCGTAATTAAGGAATGCTTCGGCGTACAACTATCCTCATCAAAACCTCACATCTTTTCGTATCTTTCGTGTACCACAGATTCCTATTCAACCATAAAATAATAATATAATTTATATGATAGCTATAATAACAACTAAAAATGAAATAAAATGAATAGCTAAATTTTGATTAGTCATTCTAGATCTGAACACGTTCGTTACTTTACCCAACCGAACAATTATCATTCTAAAATTGTCAACGGTTTTGTTATACTGGTATTGCACAACCTTGATCGATAATCCATGTGCCTTTTAATGCTCAAATATTGCAGTCACACGATCATCTCCCAATCCAAATTTCCCATCACATCATGGCTTGTGTCTGTTTCTAATCATTTAGTTATTTTCTTCATTTTTTTATTTTAGGTATTTATTTATTTATGTGAATGATGAAGGTGGTGCTTCATTTTTAATACAAAACGGATAACATGAATATGTTTTAGATAAGAAAGGGAGTAAGATAAAGCAAGAGGTGGGGTCTTTTTGTATGCATAATCCTTTTCCTAATTTTGCCTTTTTTGTCTTTATTTTATGAGCAACTAGGAACTTGGTCCATCTCACTGAAATTCTCCAATGACATTGTCATTCACCCCATTTTGGGTCATTTAACTTCCAAGATCGCCGGTGCTTTGGAAATGGACACCTCCAAAGTTAACCCTTCTTAAACACTTGGATGCTTACCCATCATCATCTCTGCTAGCTGCCTCATTTAACTTTGTAGCTACCCTTTATAAATGCGGCATCATAACTTCTCTGCCTCTCCTCAATTATCTCCTATCCAATCCAATTCCTCATGGTCCCATCCCATCATATCTGTGATATGGATTAAAATTCATATCCAATATCCAATTCTTCTTCACTCTTAGTTCATTCACTGACACTTTTTTTTTTTTAAATATCTGGTAACTTTAATTTACATATACTCTATTCATCTTATCCAAGCAATTAATTAACCCTTCACACAATTTTTACACTTGTGAGCTGTGACAAAGGCTGGTTGGTTGTGCTGTGGTCCCTGCACATTATTTTTTGTTTTGTAAGTCACAGCACAAAGTTTTGCATACTCAATAGCCACAGGTATTTATGTGAATTCGCAGTATCTATCAGGTATTTTGGTCAATTGAAGAACTTTCCAGAAACAGAATCTTTACCCTTACTCCTCCAACCAAAACCCAACTGGCTCATCAACATTACCAAGATACCCTTCCTGCTTTCAGCAGCAGTCACAGCTATTTTAAGCGAGTATCCGCAACCTGAGCTTACACGCAAAGCAGGGAAGCTTCGCCTTCCACAGTTAATAATAACAGGTTTCGTGTGTCCATTGCCGCATTTATTGCGTGCCACTTACTTTAATTATTAATAAAAGACATTTTTTGTCACTTCCTGTTCTCCAAATTAATTTTTTTTTTCTTTTTAGTCTTTATTTCTTGAAATTACATCCTAACCCTAACCATTTCACATCAGTACGGATTAAATTTTTTATGAGGCCAGTGTGAAATATCATCTTACTTCCATTATTTCCTCACCATATCAAATTTTAATCATTAGTCCAACCTCCGCCTAACAAAAAGTTCAAAACAACATTTCAACCAATCAAAAACATTATATTCAATTTTGGTCACTTTCTTTCTTAATAGATATCACTACTATTTTTTAAAAACTATTTTATATTTTATAATAAATATAAATAACAATGATAACACTTTTATTGCACATAAAATTGTAAATTAAGAATTAGATGTATATTTTACATTATTAATAATTAAAATAAACCAATAGCTGATATTTTAAAAATACTGATTAAGAAAAAAGAACGGAGTATGACATTATTCCTTTATGATAACCTATTTTTTTAAAACTATTGTGGTAAATATCATAATTTTAAAATAATTTGAATATTAAATAGAAAAAAAGGAAAAGAGAAAAGACAATTTGCTTTGACTTAGAATGGGATAGTTTGTATATTAGTTCACATTTTATCCCTTTCGATAATGTCAGGTCACAATTACCCTATTTTACTTATTTACCAAAGTCATTGAAAAAAACCCTGAAACACCTTTCTCGTTGTGACAACGGGACTTAACTGAACAAGGACAAACCCGTCATTTCATCTCCTAAGGCTTAACTAACTGTAAGGTAGGTGAGAGTTATCCTGTATAAGCCGGCCGTTGAACAGAAAAAGTACACATGCTCCTGGAGCTTTCTGATTCGATAGCGTTCACGTACTTTGGACGGTTTCAAGTAAACGACGAAGAAAATCAACGGTTCGATGTCAAAGTTGGATATGTAATTGACCCCAGTCTTATCCCACTTGATCATTCCTTCTTCTTGCCTTTCATTGGTAATACCGTCCTTGAACAATTACCAAATTACCCTTTTCTACAGTGTAGTAATCACCGGCTCTTCAATTCTATACCCGCCAATAAATAAATCCACTTAACAGTAACGGCGATCCCGTGAATACACGGAACGGGAAAAATTCAATCCCTTTTACACCCAAAACGCGTCTTCGAATTTGGACGGCACGTTTTGTTTTCGTTGAACCACCTAATAACAACCACTTCCCAAAGTTTCTTTAATTTAATTATTTTTTAATAATAAAATGAATAATTAAAGTATATTTTTTATTCGGTTTTCTGAACTAATAAAGAGATAATTAGTTTAGAGTATAAAACTATAAATTATCCCTTCCTTACCCTTTTTCGGTTTTCTAAGCATTCGCTTCCTCTCTTTCCTCATCCACTATTTCTCTCCGTTTTCTGGTACAGCCGGAAAACCTCCCCCGTTCGCCGGAAAACCGCTTTCGTTTTCCGCGTCCCTTTTTCAGCGTCTCCAGAGGAAGCTGATTTCGGTCTTCTCATTCTCACGTTGGCATTCTCTCGCAATTTGCTTTTGTAGCATCTCCGAGGCGTTGGATCTCTCTGTGACGCGGTTTTAGCCTTCTATTCGGCGTTCTTCGAGAATGTGGCGAGCCTGGTTGTTATTCGAGGCTCGCGCTTAATCTGCATCATTGAGGATCGTTGTTTAGGGTTTGGATTCAGATTTTTATCGTGCCTGCTTTTTCTGGCGATTTTTTGTACTAGTTAACGAAGACGGAGGCCTACAGGGAGCGACTTCGTAATGAAATGGTAGGCCAATCGTGTTTTGTTCAGAAATTTTTTTGTATTGCCTTTTTATTTGGTTTTTGATTCGCTAATGCTTGGAACTCTCCAGATAATGTATCTTCTTCTGCTCTTCCTTCAGATCTCGGACATTGTTACAATATTTTACAGTTTTGATGTGATTCCTGTTGTTTTGTTTGCTTGAATAATGATTTTTTTCAAATCACGTCTTTTAATATTTTTCTTTTTCCCTCGTTTATGTTTTTCGTGTTTGGGATTCAGAGTGTGATACACAACTGATGTTCTTGAGGGATGCTTAAGGTGCATTTTGTTAGAGTGTATGTTTTTTCTCCAGTAAGTAAACCATGGTTCTTCTCTGAAAATCATTAGTAGAATAGAAAAGAGGAACACGGTTCTTCTCTTTTTCTTTTTTCTCACCAGTTTCTGGAATAGTATTTTAGAAGATTAAGTTTAACCGATGATTAATAATTTTCTCGGCTTATAATTTTCTTTCCTTTTTCGTGTTGAAATTTATGTGATTTGCGCTACTTTTTTTTTATTGATTTATCCCAAGGTGGAAATAGTGATGTTGAGAGGAGTAAACTATTCAAATTTCAGCGCATGCATTTGTTGAATATTTCTATTAGATTGTTTTTGTTGACTCTTTTGCTTTGCGTGGTTCTAAATTGGGATAAGGTACTTTTGCTCAATTTTTTCCCTTAGCGGATACTTTTCAGAATGAGGTGATCTTACGTTTGACTCAGAATGACTCTGTTCGTATAATGTTCCCAACTTTGGTTGCCACATTACGAACGACCCATCTTCTAATTATTGACTCCTCAATGGTAATATACGATAGAAATTCGAATTTATTTTCGCCCTGGGATTGCTCTAGTTTGCTAGAATTCAAACTTTAGTCCATTCACTCCTTCGAAATACATTCTTTCAAGCTGGATTGACATCCTTTTTGTTCATTTGAAGAATTACCGGGCAATGCCTTGCATGACGCTTTGTCACCTTAGTTCAACGATCCAGTTTTGCTAACATAACATATTTCAATATGTTCATTGTTGATCACTATCCATCTATTTTCACATTGACTTAATTTTGTTTTCACGTGTGCGTTTCACTCTAGCATTACATTTAAAATCCTGAATGTGAAATGTTTGAAATACAGGTGGAAAGAAGAGTGACTTTATCTAAGGAAGTTAGGAATGGGTTAGAATTTTTGAAGCGTAAAAGGCTTCAGCGTGCACAATCTGTCACTGCCACCCAGACAAATATTGCTAACATGATGAACAGAAGTGGAGGAGATGCTTTAAGAGCTTCATCATCATGTGGCATGAGATTGCATGGTAATGCTGATGTCTTTTCCAAACGCAAGGTGGATAAGTTTGATACAAATGACCTGGACTGGACTGATTCAATTCCAGAGTGTCCTGTGTATTCGCCAACAAAAGAGGAATTTGAGGATCCTTTGATTTATTTGCAAAAGATAGCTCCAGAAGCTTCTAAATATGGTAATAAGTTTTGGTCTGTTGAATATTATTTCTTCTAGTGTGTATTCACTTTAGTATTTTGGATTGATATTACATATTGGTGAACAGTATGTGGTTTTGAAAAACTCACGGAATGGCAGGGTTTTCCAGTGCTTGTCCTTCTTTAATCCGTTTTTGAGTTTGTAGAGAGGGTATTGAACATTAGTGCTGTAAAAGATAAAATCATTGAATGATGAGGATACAAAATGTAAGATTAACTGAAGGATGATCATTCTTTCTGTATCTTAAACTTTAAAAAGATTATATACATAATGAAATCAAGAAGTCTGACTAATGGACATGGTGTGGAGATATTAATTAAATGATTTTTCTCTCAATCTTGTGTCATCATATGTCTAGCCTAACACTCACTATTTGTATTCATTTCCTGAGGTATTCTATATTCGTATTTTTTTCTGAAACCTTTGGTTTAAATGTGAGGATTACTATTGGTTATTTTGGAATTTGGTAGTTAAATTCTATTCAGCATGATGAAATGAAAGTAGCCTCCTTGTATATTGGGGGAGGGGATAGATGAAACCATTTGAGCAATAGAACTGACCTAAATGTTTTCTATTTGAATCTTGTGATAAATTTCAGGTATATGCAAGATTATTTCTCCTTTGAGCGCTTCAGTACCTGCTGGGGTTGTCTTAATGAAGGAGAAAGCAGGATTCAAGTTTACAACTAGAGTGCAGCCTCTTCGCCTTGCTGAATGGGATTCTGAAGACAAAGTCACGTTTTTTATGAGTGGAAGGTCGGTTTCCCTACTGATTATATTAATATTTGCATTATGTGATTTTAATTGCATTATTGCCTTTTTGATTAATAAATATTAATTTAAACAGAAATTACACGTTTCGTGATTTTGAGAAAATGGCAAACAAGGTATTTGCTAGAAGATATTGCAGTTCTGGATGCCTTCCTGCCACATACTTGGAAAAAGAGTTTTGGAATGAAATTGGTTGTGGGAAGATGGAAACTGTTGAATATGCATGTGATGTTGATGGCAGTGCCTTTTCGTCTTCTCCCATTGACCAGCTTGGGAACAGCAAATGGAATTTGAAGGTCTTGATTTTATTGGTGTCTCACTATTTGTTTAGATATCCTTTTTCTTTCTTTATAGAAGAGCAGAATATCTGTGACAAAGATACGTTTTGGCTTTTCCCTTGATATAGTAGTTAACTTATTAAACAATTCCTTCTCTATGATCTCAGAAACTTTCAAGGTTGCCCAAATCAAGTTTACGTCTCTTGGAAACATTAATTCCGGTATGATAGTTTCTTATGCTGGTCAAGTCATTTTTGTAATATACTTTTTACATGAATTAATATTAGATTTTCATTCCAGGGAGTAACGGAACCCATGCTTTACATTGGAATGCTGTTTAGTATGTTTGCTTGGCATGTGGAAGATCATTATTTGTACAGGTAAAAATGTTGCTTATTTTCATAATAAGTTCATGATAAAATTATCACAACTGAAGACTTTCTTCTTTAGTTGTTTATTTATTGATATTAATATATTACATTGTTATGACAGCATTAATTATCATCACTGTGGGGCATCCAAAACATGGTACGGTATTCCAGGTCATGCAGCTTTGGAATTTGAAAGGGTGGTGAGAGAACATGTGTACACTAATGATATTTTATCAAGTGATGGGGAAGATGGTGCCTTTGATGTTCTCCTGGGGAAAACAACTCTGTTTCCACCAAATATTTTGTTGGAGCATGAAGTCCCTGTTTACAAGGCTGTTCAAAAGCCTGGCGAGTTTATAATAACTTTCCCTAGGGCCTATCATGCTGGCTTCAGTCATGGTTAGATTTTCTCATTTCTATTTTGTAGTCCCAGGAATGATATCCCACCTATTCACTGCATGTGAAGTAAATAAATTAAAAAAACTAATCCATGTAATATTCGTTACAATTGTAGGTTTCAACTGTGGAGAAGCAGTGAATTTTGCTATTGGTGATTGGTTTCCGTTAGGGGCTATTGCTAGCAGAAGATATGCACTTCTTAACAGGGTTCCTTTACTGCCTCATGAAGAACTTCTATGCAAAGAAGCAATGCTTCTCCGTACATGCTTGGAACTTGAAGATTCTGATTTTCCCTCTTCTGATTTCTTTTCTCACAATAGCATTAAGATTTCATTTGTTAACTTGATGCGATTTCATCATTGTGCGCGATGGTTTCTAACGAAATCAAGGGCTTGTATAAGCTTCTCTTCTCATTCCCATGGCACAATTCTCTGTAGCCTTTGCAAACGTGACTGTTACATAGCTTATGTTGACTGCAACTGTCATGCGCATCCTGTATGCCTACGTCACGGTAAGCTTTGCTCATTGTCATTTACTAATGTGTTATGTATGTTTGGTTGTTACGTGTTATTTTATTCTATGCTTTGCTTAATATTATTTACCATGTATGATAATCTCATGGATTTAGAGTTGTTTCTTCAATATCCTATGACATTATAATAGGAAAAAAAATATCTTGTTTCTGGACTAAAAGAATAAATTATGGACACAATGAGTTATTTACTTGATTATTACATGCATTTTTTGTGATTCAATATTCTCATTTTTTATGTCTTTAAATTTTGAGAATTCAGATGTTGATTCTCTTGACTTAACCTGTGGGAGCAAACACACACTTTATATGAGGGAGGATATTATGGATATGGAAGCTGCAGCCAAGATGTTTGAGCAGGAAGATGGGATATCATATGAGATAAGGAAGCAAACCAAAAGTGGCCAAAACATGTATGCGTATCCTTTATCAAATATGTTTCAGAGAGCCGAGGCAAATGGATACATTCCTTATTGTGAGCTAAAACTTGATTCTGTTGTTGAATTTTATACAACTCCAGAGCACTCAACAAATAATCAAGAATACAGTACACAGAATCAATCTCTCTTTGTACCTTGCTCTGAAAATCAAATACCCATGGTGTCTGACGTTTCATTTTCATCAGCCACGTCCACTCTTTCTGAATCTCTTGAGAGCTTCTCTAATCCCAAAAATGTAAGTAATCTGAATATGGTTTTTGAATATTGACGTTGCATATTATTTCATTAAGGTTATTAAACAGCTATTATCGATTCTGGAGCTAAACTGTCTGTTAATTATTTATTCTGCTAACAGGCTGAAGGGCAAACTAATATCAATTTAGAAGGTATCGCTGATTTTGAGGAGTTTGGTGAAAGAATATCCAACAGTGCATGTGAATCTTCATTATCCCCTGCTGTGTGCCATGAAAGCTCGGGTAAACCACAGGGTGTTCTTCAGAGATTTGATACAAAGCCCATCGCGGACGAGAGTGATTCTGATTCAGAGATATTTAGGGTAAAGCGCCCTTCTTCTCTTAAAGCGGAGAGGAGACATATGAATGATGTCATGTCTTCGAAGCAGACTGAGCAGCAGGTATTGTCAAACATTTAGTTTACTTATTTAGTCCATAATGTACACCGTTGCCATTTTATCTCAGCGCTCAACTTACGTTCCCAATGTTTCCTCTTTCCTAAATGGATTATCAGATTTTGCTATATGAATGGACCATGATGACATTGTAATCTATATGAGCAGGGACTAAAACGACTGAAGAAAGTCCTTCCTGAAGGAAAGAGTGATCAACCAATGGATTTCAGCAGAACCCATGAATCAAGTTACAAACACACTCACCCTGTTGTTAACCATAAAGGTCGTGTTGAAGTCTCCTCCAGGGACAGATTTGCAAGGGGTAATGGCATTCCCATTTCTATAAGATATAAGAAGTTAGGGAACGAGGAAATAAGTATGCAACGAGATCACCACCAACACCGGAAAGATAGGTTGTTGCAGCGACAGACATTTAGGGCACCGCCTTCCATTGAGATGGAGCCAAAGCGCCTTAAAGTCCGAGGCCCTTCGTTTTTAGGCTTAGAGAGCAGATTGAATTGATGTTTCAAGTTGGCTCGAAATGATTGTGAAACGCGATCAAGAGTCTGAATTTGCTAACTTCATTTAGCTTACGGGCTTTCTAACAATACACTAAATCCAAATCATTGATTAAGGGAGCAAGCAGCGGCAAGATATTAACGTATTAGGATATGAAATTACATTCTTTGTGCAGGCCAACATTTGGAATCTGCACGGGTGGTGATCCTTTGGGTTCTCGCGCCGAGGTGTTTTTCCAACTTTGGTTGGTGAACCTGACTTGCAAAGTTAGGACTTAGAAATCGGGTTAGCGACAATTATTTCCGTGTAAATTTGTATTTTTCTTCTCACCAGTTGTTTAGGTCTGTTAGGAACTTGGGTCTCTCCATTGTTTTCTCATTAAATTCTATCAGCTGCTTCCCCTTCTGATGTTAATCCATTCTTTTTGTAGCAATAGGTCCTCTTTGTACCTAGAACTACTTGAATAAAGTTCAGGGAAATTTCTCATTTTCTCTCAATACCTTACAGTTCGTCCATTATTTGTTGTGCTGATCAAATTCGGTGAAGGGCAGTTGCTCTTTTGTAACTAATGATGATCATATATTTCATGAACCAGAGCAAGAAATCATTTGGTGTAATATACTATTCTTTACCACATTCCTAATTATCATGAAACATTTTAGTGGATTATATAACTGCTAAGAATAATACTTTTTATGCGTAATAATTACGTATAGTCTGTCTAATTGTTTTAAAAGATAATAAAAATTATGCTGTCTATTTTTCCTAGCCCCTACAATGTTGTCAAGATGAACCGCTGGTGAAAAGTTCGCGGCATTCATGGTGAATGATGATTGTACTTTTTAGTTTAATAACACGCCACAGGAGTAAATTGTTGTGGGTAGGTAGCTTTGTTATGGTGGCAGAGGTCACATGTTTCTGAGACTATTCACATCAAATTAGACAGCATCAATATTTGTTAGTTTAACCTATGTCAATTGGTTAACCGGAAAATTTGTTTAGTTGATCTATACACAGTGATAACTTCTTCCAAAAATACTTATTTATGTCTAAAATCAAACTTACTTGTGTAATAAAACTATCCATATTTTTTAAAATGGTATTTGTTTGTTTTGTATCCAGCTGTCTCATAGCCACGGATGCACAACCGCAATAAAAATGTTCGAGTAATATATTTGTTTTAAGGCATTTGAAGGTTTTGTTCGTTTTATTTAGATATTTTGTTCAAGCTATCTTGCAGGTTGTCTAGGAATGTTTTAAGGATTGTCGTCTAGTTAAGAAAACTAAAGTTAAACATTCAGACGAATATATATAAAATAATTACCTTTTAAGCGATTAAGAGTATTTAGCAAACTATGTTCTATATTCTTTAACTTCTATGTTCTTAGAATACTATTTTAGTAAGATCCGAAGATTTCCTTTAATTAGTGTATGTTACTTAGCTGACTTCAATTGATGATAATTCAGTAATTCTTACACATTTATTTTATTTTCGAATTTACAAGTTTTATATACGCATAAATAATCTCCAAACGTTAAATTACAATGTATTAAAAACCAAATCCAAATTCCAATATTATTCTCCTGCGACTATTTTTAGTTCCATTATTTAAATCTCTTAGATTTTGTCTTTAATGCCCTTCTAGGAATCTTCATGAGACAGGAGTATTCAACTAGGTAATGGTTTGTCTGAGATTTTTTGGAGAGAATTTGTTTGAGAATTACATTTCTTGCTATTTATTGATATAATTTGTATTAGCTTATCAGTTTTTTTAACACATCTGACTATAGTTATTAGTTACAAGCATTTGCAGCTGTATTTATTGATATCTAACATAGCATGTATATTAATCACTTTAGATATTTACTCCCTCGACTGTTAGGTTAATTTTTTCATTCTTTCTTTCTTTATATATATAACCAATTAGATTTGTTATTCTTTACAAAATTATATACAAAACCTTTCAATAGAAAGTATATAAAATATAAAATTTTCCAAGTCTATCTAAATCTACTAATAAGATGTACAACATCATTTGTGTTCATACAAAATTCAATTATAATAGTCATAAGTGAGAGAGTAGCTCGTTATAAGTTATTCTAAATCATCATACACATTCATTATTATATCTTATTCACAACAACAATCACAACTTGTTAATGAAATTCATTGTAACTTAATACCTTTTAATAGATTCGTATTAAGTATATGTTATTTAACTCATTCTAAGAACACTTTCAGGACACCAATTTTAGTTTTATAATAAAATTTATTTGTAAAATGTTTATAGAAATAGTGAAAGAATCATATTCAAATTTTCATTGATACGCGAAGTGAGAAGCGATGTATCTAGAACTCAAGATGGAGAGGGAAACACAGTGAGATTGAGAGATTTTTTCGGTGAGGCTGAGAGTTTTTTCCGATGAGGTAGGGTGCAAGACGATGGCTGATACTTCATTTTTCTTTACTAACTTTCCCGATCACTTCTTCGAAAGAGATTTGTGGAAAGTTTTCCAAAGATGGGGAAGAGTACTGGATGTCTTCATCTCTAGAAAACTTAATGCAAGGAATCAAAGGTTTGGGTTTGTTAGGTTTCATGGTGTGGCTGACTTTTTTTGTCTGGAAAGGGAACTGGATACAATATGGATAGGTATGTGGAAATTACAGGTGAACCTACCTAAGTACCGGAGGAGTGAGGTGACAAGGAAAGATTGGAACGCCAAGTCAAGACCGGTTCGTGTTAGGAATGTCTGGAAACCGAAGGAGTAGCAGAAGAAGGTTTCCTATGCTCACGTTGTAGTTTCGGGCGAGTTTGCGAACTGCTCACATGAGAGTGCGAGAGCTACTTCTTTTAACGTACAAGTGGAATTGACCTCTTGGCTAGAGGGATGTTTTATTGGTTGTATTAGGGAGGTATCTTGTATGCAATCGATTAAGGAAAGCTTTATCATGGGAGGATTTAGTCTTGTTAGGCTAAGATATCTTGGGGAGAGGTCTATTCTGCTGTCTTGTGATGACGAGGGAGTTCTCGAGAGGCTTATTGCTGAGAACAAAGCTTGGTTTGATGGACTGTTTTCTTCGGTTGTCCCCTGGGATGGTTCATTTTTAGTTAGAGAGGTTTGCCTGGGTTCGGTGTAGAGGCATCCCTCTACAACTTTGGTGTTCTCAAAGTTTTGTTAGTATTAGTGCTCTTGTTGGGGAAGTGGTTCAGATAGATGACGTAACCTTGGAAAAGGAAGTATTAGAGTTTGCTCGTTTTCAAGTTAAGTTACCGGTAGCCAGTTCGGTTAGGTTGGAGAAAGATATTTGTATCAATGGTATTTCGTGTAAGGTGTTGCTTGAAGAGGAGGAGAGAGTCCCAAATCTTGAATATAAAAGATTTTATGCTAAGTGGAATGGAGGTTTCTCAGAGGTGGACACGGAAGCAGGGTCAGAAGAAGGTGAAGTGGGAGGAAGTTTTTGTTATTCGGTAGCTTCTGATTTCGGAGAAGCTATTGGAGGTGGAGTTGGTGAAGGCGAAACTGTCTAGGGCAAGGTGTGTTCGTCGACCCTTGGCGCGACTGTCCAGATGCAAGTGGCTTCTGAAGTTCAAGAGAGTTTAAGAGGTGCAGTAAAAGTGGTTGGTTCCATCGAGAATATTTCTTATCACCAACCTGGTAGAATCGAAGGGTTAGTAGAAAATGGTGCAAAATTTATTGAAGGAGTGGCCCACTCTTTGGAGGCCTGACACGCTGTTGAGTGCGGTTTTAAGGGTGTTGTTGAGGATCTTCTGGTATTAAATAAGGAAAGAGAAGAAGAAGTCCAGGGTGTTTTCGAGGAGCAAGTGGTGGGTGTGAATAACTCATTTATGAGTGTTGGAGTTGGGAGTGGGCTCGTGGGAAGGGCTGAGGTGGCACACGGTTCCCTATCAATTAATGAGGAGACCACTTCTCACCTACCTAACATTAAAGAAGTGCATGCAAAAAGTTGCCATGCATTTAAAGTGGGTTCCTCTAATTCACGAATGAAGGAGAATGAAGAGTTGCTTTTTTCTGGTGGTTTTTTGGGTCACGTGGGAAGCTTGGGCTGGCAGGAGCACTCAAGTATGTGGGAGACAGCAAAAAACAAAGATGCAGGTTCACGGGGCGTTCCTGGTGGTGGAGGCTTGGCCGTGACGAAGGTGGTTGGCCCTCCAAGTGTCGTCGTTGGGCCGAGAGGGACTTACAGCGTTGGGAGTGGGGATCGACGGAAGGGGGCTTTGGTGCTAGAGGGTGAGTGCGAGGGAGTATTCCCTCCGGTAGGGGTGGCTAGGGTGGAGTCTGAGGATGCTAGATTCTTGGAGATAAACGAAGTTAATCGCTCCATGGTCCTAACAACTTGGAAGGAAATGGGAGTAGAAGAAGTTAAGTCTGATGTTGCAGATTTCCCGTTTGATGATCTTAATTTCTCGACTGATAGTGGAATTGAAAATTGCAACAAATTTTTTTGGGTAAAGAATGACAAAAATGTGGCGTCCAGTGTTTGGAGTGTTGGTAAAGAAGCAGAGTATTCTAACCTCGAGCAAGAAGATGTAGTCATTAATAGTTTACATGCCTTGTCTTTTTGGGATGGTAGTGAAGGGAGGAAGCCAAGGGGGGAAATCAGAAAGTTTGTCGATGAAAATAATTAGTCTGAATGTTAGAGAGCTAGGAGGTTCTTTGAAAAGAACATATTTAAGTGATTTGGTAAGCAAGGAACAGGCGGATATGGTGTGCTTACAAGAGACAAAATGTTCTGAGTTTAGTAGGGAGAAAGTTTGTCTTCTTTGGGGAAGTAACGAAGTTGACTGGGTCGTAAATAAAGTAAACAATAGTGCTAGTGGAGTCTTGACGATTTGGAATAAAAAGTTTGTTTAGATGTCTAACTATGTTAACAGAAGGAATTTTACTATTATTGAGGGTTCTTGGAAGGTTGGTAATGGGGTACTTGTAACAATAGTAAATGTTTACTGCTCTGGCTCTTTACGGGAGAGGAAAGAGGTTTGGGAAGAGATTAATGGGTTTAGGTCGAATCAACTCTCGAAGGCTTGGTGTGTTGTTGGAGATTTTAACTCAATCAGACGTCAAGAGGAGAGGAAAAGTATGATCTCGGAGATAGATTATTTTAGAGAAAAATAAAAGGATTTAATGAGTTTATTGAAAAATCAGAATTAGTAGATATTCTGTTGGTTGGCAGGAAGTTTACGTGGTATAAACCTAATGGAATGGTGAAGAGCATAATTGATAGGGTTATTGTGTCAAAAGAATGGCTTGATGCTTGGCCCCGCTATCAACAGTTCGTCCTAAATAAATCAATTTCGGATCATTGTGCAGTTGTTCTTAAAGAAGTGTCTGTTGACTGGGGTCCGAGACCTTTTAGGTGTTTGGATGTGTGACAAAGAGATAATAGATTTAAAGATTTTGTGAGGAGGAAATGGGCTAACAATGATGTACAAGGACGTGGAATTTATATTTTCAAAGAGAAACTGAAAAAGCTTAAAGTAGATTTAAAAGTTTGGAACAAAGAGGTCTTCGGGGATGTCAGCCTTGCTAGAGAGGAGTTACAAAAGAGGATTAATGAGTTAGATGCACAAGATGATGATAGAGGCTTGGTTGAGTCTGAAAGGGAGAAAAGGAGAACTTTATTAGCTGACCTTAATAGAGCTATGTTTAAATAAGAGGCGGTCATATTCCAAAAAGCAAGACAAAAGTGGTTGAAACATGGAGATTTTAATACAAAGTTCTTCCACTAGTCCGTGAAGTGGAGAAGGGCAAGGAACGAGTTACATGGGATGTTTGTTGACGACCGGTGGTGTGAGGATAAGGAGGTGATTAAGGATAAGGTCAGAGTTTTCTTTGAAGAGAGGTTTGCCAGAAAAGAAAGGTGTCAGGTTAGGTTGGACAACGTTAGGTTCAACTCTATTTTGAAAGAGGATAATGAGTTATTTATTGTTGATTTTTCTGAAGAAGAAATTAGGGATGCAATATGGAATTGTGATAGTTCTAAGAGTCCTGGCCCAAATGGTTTTAATTTTGGGTTCTTAAAGCATTGCTGGGAAATCATTAAGTTGGAAGTGGTGTCAGCGGTGAAGGATTTTGCTTCTAAGAGTCATTGGCCTAGAGGTTCAAATGCATCATTCCTAAGTCTCTGTCCAAAAGTAGAAAACCCTCAGCAACTTGGTGAATTTAGACCTATTTCGTTAGTCAGATGCCTATATAAGATCATCTCTAAAGTGTTGTCTCTATGCTTGAAAAAGGTGATTAGCAAAGTTATTGATATTAGACAGTCAGCTTTCATTTAAGGTAGCGGTTTGTTAGACAGTGTGTTAGTGGCGGATGAGGTGCTTGAAGAATATAAAAGGAAAAGGAAGAGTTGTGTTTTCTTCAAGGTTGACTACGAGAAGGCATATGACTCGGTAAGTTGGGAATTTCTTTATTATATGCTAGATATGTTGGGCTTTTGCGCTCAATGGATTCGTTCGATAAAGGGTTGCTTAGAATCTGCTTAGTCTCTGTGCTTGTGAACGGTAATCAAACTAAGGAGTTTACTCCTGGGAAGGGACTTCGTTAAGGTGATCCACTAGCACCATTTCTTTTTCTTATAGTTGCGGAAGGGTTGACTGAGGTCTCCAGGATGGCAGAAGAGAAGAGTTTGATAGACAGTCTAGAGGTTGGAACGAATAAAGTGAAGTTAAATATGTTACAATATGCTGACGACACTTTATTCTTTTGTAAAGCTAACATAAAAAGTGTCTTCAATATTAAGGCGATTCTACTGCTTTGAGCTTGTTTCTGGGCTTAAGGTGAATTTTGTGAAGAGTTGTATCGGTGGGACGGGGTTGGGTCAGAGCCTGCTTCAGAGTTTTGCGGCTATTCTTAATTGTAAAGTGATGGTGACTCCTTTTGTTTATCTAGGATTGCCGGTAGGAGGGTGTCACAAGCGGGGTGCATTTTGGAGCAGAGTGTTAGAGAGAGTTCAAGGTAAACTTTCAATGTGGAGAGGTAGGTGTCTGTCGTTGGCTGGGAGGATTTGCTTGTTAAATTCTGTTCTCTCCTCAATTCCGTTATTTTTTATGTCACTGTTAAGTTACCTTCTATGGTGTCAGAGAAGTTAGTGCGGCTCCAAAGGAATTTCCTTTGGGGGTGGGGGTCAGATGGTAGGAAGATTGCTTGGGCCTCTTGGAAAAAGGTATGCGAGCCGCGTGACTATGGGGGTCTTGGTATTATTGACCTAAGGAAGTTTAATTTGGCTCTATTTGGTAAGTGGATTTGAAGGTTGGGTACGAATAAGGGAGGTTTGTGGAAAAAGATCTTTGTTTCTAAGTATGGTGGGTGGAGAAGCTTGAGAGAGGAAGGTAAAATTAGTAAGGGCTCTCTGTGGTGGAAAGATTTGAAGGAGGTGTGGGCTTCGAAGGGTTGGGGAAGAAGTTTTGAAGATGGGTTTAAGTGGGAAGTTGGTGAGGGGAGGGGTATCTCATTTTGGGAGGATATTTGGTTGAGTTGTGGAGCGTTGAAGGGTGTTTTCCCGAGACTATTCTCTCTTAGTTTGTCCAAAGTTGCAAAGGTGGTTGAGCTAGGAAATTGGATTGGTGGTGTTTGGGTGTGGCACTTCGAATGACGTAGACCCTTTTTTGAATGGGAGAAATCTTTGGTGGAGCAGTTTGTTCAAATACTGCATGGGGCGAAGTTGGAATTGGGGAAGACAAATTGCTGGATTTGGAAGGCTGGGGGGTTTCAAACATTTACGGTTAACTCAGCCTATTTTTAGGTTAGGAAGGATAAAGTTGGGGAGGTTTATCCAGTTTACAGTAAGTTGTGGAGGTGCAAAGCTTTGCCTTCTGCTTTGCTCACTGCTTGGAGGGTGTTGGAGAATAAGATTGCTACTAGGGTAAATTTGAAAAGGCGAGGGGTGGTGGTTGAGAATTCGTTGTGTGGTTTGTGTGGGAAGGTGGAAGAGTCGTCCAATCATCTGTTTTCAATCTGCGACTTTACTTGGCGTGTTTGGTGTCTTTGTTTTGAGTGGCTAGACATGTCGTTTGTTATTCACAAAGACCCTTTGGTAAACTTTCTACAATTCAGGATGTGTTCGGCTTCTGATGTGGTTAATGACGTTTGGCGTGCGATTTGGGTTGGTGTTGTGAGCGAAATTTGGAGACATAGGAATTCTGTGACCTTTGACAGGGGTGTGGTAGATGCGCTCGAAGTATGCACACTAGTACAGGTAAATGTTTGGTCTTGGATTTATGCAAAGTCCCGTTGTACTTCCTTTACGTACTATAACTGGGTTATGAACCCAGTGGATTGTATGATGTTGGTTGTTTAATGCTTTCTTGAGTTTGGTTTGGTAGTTCCTTAGTTAAGCTGGAAGGTGTCTCTAGGTAGGAGTTTGGTGCTCTTCGTGTATAAGACTTGGACCACCCCTGAAGTGGTTCCCATTTATTTATTTTTTATTGCTGATAAAAAAAAAATTCAATTTCTCACTATTTAATATCTTAATTTATATCATTTAGGCCATCAATAAGATATCTACTCCTATCTTCAATGTGTTTCTTTTACTCAATATCACAAATAACAACTTAGCCAAAATATTATTTGATAACATTTTTTCATTCCAATCAAATCATTGTATAACTTAATACAATTCATTCATGTAATTTCAACAAAATACATCAATCTAGTAATCATATTGTAGAAATATATAAATATAACCTATAACTTTTATAAATGAAAACATGACTTTAGAAACAAAGGAATGTTGCTTGAGCGAGTCATCCTCACTTGAATGAATTTTCTTCATAATTGAAATTAAGTTATTGACTTTTCTCATTCTAATTAAATCATTGTATAGTTCAATAGAATTCATTCACGCAATTTCAACAAAAAACATCCATAATCATATAATTCAATTGTATGTATATATAAATATAACCTTTAATTTTTATAAATGAAAACATGACTTAAGAAAGAGAGGAATGTTGCTTGAGCGAGATATCCTCACTTGAGTGACTTCTTCATAGTTGAAACCAAGTTATTGACTTTTCCTTACTCAAGTTGAAAACTAACAGCTTGAACAATTGACCTTTTTGCTTAAGTAATCACTTTACTGCTTGATACATAACTACAAAAGATGAGAAGTTACAAACTTTTTCTTGCTTGAGTCTCTATTTTTTACATTTTAGCGACCAACTCTAGTAGAAAAAAAGTAAACCTTAACTCTTACTCCTCAAGCACTCAAACTACCACTTTAGTGACCTTAGTCATTACTCAAGCTTCACACTTACAAAATCTCATCCAAAGTTATTCGCTTAACAAATTTACATCACTTGAACGGTGAAAATTCTAGAAAAGAGAAAATAGTCTCAACATCTCTCTCTTACTAAATATGAAAATTATAGCTTGATGGACCAATTGAATGCTTAAACAATAATTCTCTCTTGCTTATTCTGAGATGTAGACATTCTTGTGTAACAAACCTTATTGCACAAAGAACCAATTCATAATGAATGTTAACTATATGCTTAAAAAAGGAATATTCTTTCAAAGAATATTCATACTTAATTCTCATGTTTGAAGAACTTCTAAACTTCATGTTCATATCTTTATCTTTATTTTTCAAGTAAGTTCAATTAACTCTTATGACTCTTTCTAATGTTTGTTTTATATATCCTTAAAAGTTGGGTGAAGTAAAATCAATATAATATTTATTTGTATTGGTTTCTTCAATGAACTCAACACCTTTTTGGAAGGCTCAATCCCACACGTCAACTTTCGTAATGAGAATAGTCACTACAAGAAAATCATGAAATAAAAATCAATTTTTGAAGATCAAAATAATTAGTTACAATAATAACTAAATTAGAGACCATTTTAGAAACTAAATAAAAAATTGGTTTCTAAATTAGTTTCTATTATTGTTAAATAGTTTCTAAATTTGTATCTAATTAGCAACCAAAGTTTTAACTACCAATTATTTAGTTTCTAAAACCTTGGTTGCTAATTAGATACCAATTTTGAAACTATTTACCAATAATAGAAACTAATTTAGAAACCAATTTTTTTTTTTAGTTTCTAGAATGATCTCTAATTTAGTTATTATTGCAACTAACTATTTTGGTCTCTAAAACTTGATTTATATTTCATGATTTTCTTGTAGTGAGTGTACACATTCTAATACTTCAATGAATAACATTTTTGTTTGTTTGTTTAGATTAATGGTTGATCTCCTGATAGTTACATTTGTGTTTTGATGTGATGCTTATGTTCATCAAGTAGTATATGTAGAAAATTAGAAAAACATAATTATAGCAAAAAAACATCTAACAACCTGTTTATGCATCATAGGAAAAAAAAAAACTAACATCAACTTCGTAATTTAACTCCAAATAACTTTTATGAAAACATTTTGTTAGACAAGAAAAAGTATTATAGTATATCTTTAGTTCCTAGAGTGCACAAAACTCTTTTAAAGAGCTTTCAAAACACAAACCTTTAAGTTAAAGCAACATCATTAGTTTAATGGAAGAAAAAATTTATATTTCTCAACTGATCAAATATGAGGAATACAAAAGTTCACATATAAGAATAAAAGAGAAAAATAAAATAGATTTAAGAGTAGGATAATAAGAAACTTATCATGATTAAGATTCTAATTAGTTAATCTTAACTTAAAATTCAAGTGTTTTCTAAACTTTAGAGTTTGAACAATAAAATGATAGAGATTATTGCACTAACTTAGAGAAAGAATACAAAGGATTTAAAGTTTGAAATAAATAAAATTTTATAGTAAATAAAAAATGAAATATTTTAAATTTATGTATACTTTTTTCGAAATGATATTTTCATTCTTTTATTTAATTTAAGTTTTATTCTTTGAACTTAAAAAACGAAATCTATATTCATGGTATAGTGACATCGGAGTATACTTGCTATTGTGATTGTTTTAATCGGTTTAGAGTGAAAAGTTTTTGTTAGAGTAATTATATATAGACACTTCATTAATATCTATATATTTTTTTATCATACCATATTATCTAATTTATTTCCATCTTTTCTCTTTATCTTAAATATAAACTAGCATGACTATATTCATACAACATTTTATCTATTTTTCCCTCTGAATTTTTGTTCAATTCTTAATTATTAGAATTATTTGTTTAAATTTAAAGTTTTGTCTCTCCACTAAGACAGGAACCTTGTTTTTTACTAGGAATACGTAATATGCATCATCTGATAGAAGTGGCCGAAACTTTTGACTAACTATTTTCCTTTTTTGTTCACAACTTATGACTAATTTTAAGACCCAGGAAAGAATACATGGACCCACTCTAACTTTATTCATAATCACAATTTTTTTTGTTATGTATCTGGTGATTTTTTAAAGCAATTTGATGTCGGGTTTAAAACCTTTTTTTTTCCTCCATATTTTTTTTCTCCACCTTTAAAAATATAAACAAAATCACTTTATTTTCTTTTTCTAAATTATACAATTCCAAAGTTATTTTTAGTTTTCAGAATTCAGATGACTTTCATAATCTTAGTTGTCATTTTTAATTATAATTACACTATAAAAAAATTATTAAATAATAATTAAATTTAAAAACTAAAAATAATTAATCACTATATTAAATAAATTAGATATTAATTTAGAAACTAAAAAAATATTGAATCTAATGTAATTTCTATTTTTAATAAAATATTATAAAATTATTTTTAAATTAGTATTTAAATTGGTTACCAAAATTTTAACTACTAATATTTTAGATTCTAAATTAGTCTCTAAAAAGTTAATAAAGACTAATTTAGAACATAAATAGTTAGTAGCTAAAACCTTGGTAGCTAATAGTTAGATGCTAATTTAGAAACTATTTTATAAATTTTTATTAATAATAGAAACTATTTTAGATACCAATAATTTTATAGTTTATAAAATTGTCTCTAATTCAATAATATATAATGACTAATTATTTTGGTCTCTAAAATTAATTTATATTTAATAATTTTTTTTATACAACTATTGTGTAGAAGAAAATCACCATTAAAATCGAGTTCTTAACTAACGATGTTGTTGTCCTTTTCTACTACGAAACATTAAGTGTGACCTTAGCTATCAATTTACCATTTTTCAACAGAAAAGATTACATCATTTTTGAATTATACAATCTAAAAAATATTTTTTTTTCTTCTAAATTATACAATTCTATATTATATAATCCAAAAATCATTCTTAACTTCAGAATTTTACAATTCAAAAATGCAAAATGAAAATTTTCATATTTATGGTGGTGTAAAAGAAATGCATGGAGGTGTAAGAAGAAATTCCTCTAGTTTACGTTTCAATAAAAGAAAGTGGGCTTATAGAAAGAGAGGCCTTCAACTCGTGACGGGCCAAAATATGTTCACGTATCTCCACTTTATTGTGATAATTTTTATCATTTTTATTTATGAAAGTTATTTTGATAAAGTTAATGTACAAACTAGATTTTCTACGGTGACTTTTAGAAGAGAAAACAATGAAAGATAAAATAAAATAAACTTATAGATTAAAATAAAATTTAAAATAATTATATCATATAGTTTTTAAAATTAATTTATACATATATTGCTGAGAAATTATTTTTTTACAAATCCTTATAAAAACACTTGTATAAACAAACATACTGATAGACTATTTCCAATCCAATATCTTTAACTTTTTTACATTTAACATTATTTAATGAGTTTCATATTTACGCATAATTATCTTTCTGAGTATTTTTTTTACAACTTCGTTAAATCTTCTTTCTAATCCAATAATTTTTAAAAGTTTTACTAAATGGATCTCACATATGGTTCCACATGCCTACACAATCAAGTTCATGTTCTTTATCGAGCATTATATTACTTAACTCAACTATGTGGAAAATAGTAAATTTTAAAATTTTAATGTAAAAGGTGTTACTTCTTATTATTTTTCATAAGATTGCCCGATATAGAATTTATTGAAGGACTATAATTATGGTTAGTTTATTATAATGCAAACTTAAAAAAATAACCATTAAAATAATAGGCAATAAATTAAAAAGTATAGATATTTAAGTTGTTTTTGTGGGTTTTGTTATGTTGAGGAGTTTTTAATAAAATAAATGAGAGTATAAAAGAACTTTGAGACTATATATGAGTAACATATAAGAATGAAGTTACTCATACCTTAAAGAAATTAGAAAATAAGGTTCTTGTTTACTTAAAATCCTAAACATCTAACAATCCAAACTAAGATTTAAAACTTGAACGTCTTCTAAACCCTACCCTTGCATCCAAAAGACTATTTTAATATTTCAAAAAATATAATATAAAATAAAATAAATGTGAAAGGACCAGTGCATTAGGAAGTGGAAGTTGAATATTCTAAGTAATTCTACCAAATTGATATTAAGTCAGAATTGTTAGATCTATTTTCTTTTCTCCTCTATTCCTCTTCTCTATATCAATATATTATATTTGTCTTTTAAATTTGTAATATTATATAATAACTAATTTTTAAGTATTAAATATTTAAATTTATATAATACTTTTATTTTTTTCAAATATATCTAAAAAAAGCATGTAGTAGAAATTAAATTATTATATCTAAATTAACAAAATAAAAGTAAAAACTTTAAATAAAAATTAAATTCATATTCAAAATTTTAAGTATTTTTACTTTTTTTTTTCATTCATACATAATAATAAAAAGTAACCAACATATATTAAAATATAAAACATATTTTATGCTTTTCTCTTTAGACATTATTATTTTTGTTTATGATATTAAAGTTTATTTTAAAATGATGTAATATTATAAAATTAAAACTAATATTAATATATAGAAAATAAAATGTAACCAAACCTCTAAGTAAATTATAATTATTTTTATGTAAAATAAAATTATTGAATGGAAAAGTAAAAATAATTACTTATTTATCTTAAAAATAACTATATTACTAATTTTATTACGTATCTGAAAAATCTAATTATCTTAATTTAAAATATTTTTTATTATTTTAATCACATTTTTTTTTTAAATTTTAGCGTTAAACTAATTAAAGTTAACGATGAAGATTAGAAAAGAACAGTTAAAAAATACCTCCAATATAAAAACTAATAAGTATTTTCTTACAGAAAGTAAATAAAGTCATATTTTTAGATAGTAGAAACATATTAAAATTAAAAAAAGACCCTATTCAATCTTATATGTTATTATGTTTTGAGAAGGTAATTGATTATTGTACTATTATCATCAAAACTCATTGAATTATGGAGTTAGAATGATCTGTATATGAGTATTGATATGAATGCAACCTGCATAATAATATAAGTTAAAATGCAGCTAAAGAGAATGGTGCTCCTTCATTTCTTCTAAAGGCATAAATATATGCTTGAAGATATTGTTATGGAATCTGGTATGAAATATTGTTTCATTACTCCATAAATTATGTTCACCTCATACTTTGCTTTTGAATATTCTCATACCACACACACGCCCATCTAATGGATGCCACTAATCATCTACCTATACTAAAATATTTTATATCACTCAAACGTCAAGGATTTGAGATTCAATGCAAGTTCAAAACAACATTTGAATTTTATAGATATACCTTTTTATTTTATTGGATTGAATATTTATTCGTGGTTGTATTTTTACGTGAAATTGATCTTTTTCTATACTCGAAATTTTAAGATAAAGAAACAATCGAAATATGTTATTGTTAAATTTTTTTTATAAATATAACAAATTTTCAATATAATTAAAATATTAAAATATTTCATGTTAATTCATAATTAACATAAATATTATAATACTGTATAAATTGAAAATTCAATTATTATGTAAAAAACATTAATAAAAACTTATTTTAATAATTTTTTGACTATAAAAGTTTGAATTAAGAAATCATTTTTACATTATATATAACATGTGAATAAAAATATATTTAATCCTATTTTATTTTAATACAATATATACTTTATATATAGATATAGAGAGAAAGAGCACATGAAAGTGTTTTATACCAAGAAAACAACCCTTGCATGGACTAATATGTAACTTTGTATTAAAAATGCAAAACTCAGATATTCTTTTTCACCACTACAAACGATGATCATAAATTAAGGGAAAAATAAAGGTTAGGGAGAAAACCGATTTGGGTTCTCCATGAGAGACGATAGAAGAAGTTGAATGCATGGGAAAGAAAAAAAATAAAATAAGGAGTGCATATGTGCAACTTTAATAAGAAGTTTCATTTGAAACATTTATTTTTATCTAAAGATTATCTTTAATTCTCTTAGATACTTCTCCCACATGAAAAGAATTAAGAGGAAAATAATGCCATTTTTTTTTATTGAAAACTATCGTGTAACTTTTTTTAATGCTATTTATGTTATTCAACTCGTGTAAATGTTTTTTGGGGGTCCCTAAGTTTCTGACATTGCCTTGCAAGTTGCAATAGATTCATACGACCACACATCTTTTATAGAATTCCTACAAAAGATAAGGGATCATAACTTAATGCACTATTTCAAAATTTTAGCAATGCAAACATGACTTAGTTTGTCATAGTCATTGGTACACGCACAACACAAGGAAGAAACTTCGAACATAAATTTAGATTCTTTGAAAGGAGTTCCAGAATGAAGTGATGATTATCACCACTTCTATTCATTGATTTTGTTCATATCATTGAAATACTCAATTATTTCTGTTTCTCATTAGCAATCATGCATTATTTTTGCACCAAATCTTATGCATGTCCCTTTCAAACTACCAATCCAACATTACATATTAAAGTTTTTTTTATTTAGAAAAATATAAAGAACATCTCAATTTGATGACCTCTTTATTTTGATTATAGTTAGTGATTTTCCTTTCACATTTCTCTAATCACCACTACAGCTTTTTTGTTGTGGACTTCAAATTCTTATTAAAAAGAAAAGAAAGAAACACCTTGGTTGTGATCACACTAATCGTCAAACATGATTTGCAAACATCTCAACCTATAAATAACTATGTGCTAATCATTTTCAATTTCTATTTATCATCACACCATCTTTTGTGTCTCTCTCATCTGTAAACCTAATATTCTTGTAATATATATGGTAAAAAAACAGAAAATTTACTCTATTTTTTTTTAAAAAAATAGTTTTTATTTCCTCCTATTATTTTCTGATTGATGTCTTAATTTGTTATTAATTTAATGTTCCTGATAGTTCTTGGCTGTATATAGTTGGTTTTGACTTGGTTGATTTGGGTAAGATTATTAAACATTATGTTGAGTAGCATAGTTATATGTATATAAATTGAAACACCCTTAAATAATTTTTATTTATTTATTTATTTTACTGATAAAAAAAATCCACATGGGTCTGCATCACTAAAGTTATCCAACCTAAAAGAACTGTTGTTAAGGACTTTGTTTCTAAATAGAAGCGTATAGAAGGAGGAACTATTTTCATCATTTTATTCTGGAGATGTATTAGCATGATCCATCTCAATCACACTTTTAGTTTGATTATTTCTTCGATTCTTTTCACACAATACACCATACACGAAAAAGGTTTCACTCAACCCTATGATATGATGTACTCTACCCTTTTTATTCCTTTTCCTTCCTTGCAGCCTTCCTTGGACTTCTCCAGACCCATTGGTAATGACCCTTTTGCTACATTTTTGGTTTCTCTTAAAAAAATAATGAAGGTGAATGATAATTATGTTGATTTTTGAGCAATGTGTTTTGAATTTGTGTGTTGGGAGTTCTAGGTATCTGGCCTCCCCAAGTTGGTAACTGAAGCAAGCATATGTATAATATTATTATCTGTCCATCAAAGGAAACAAACAATGAGTCAAATCAAGAGGGAACCTTCATGCTTGTGTAACTTGACTTCCATGGCAAATCCACCAATTTTCCAGTTTGATTGAATAGCTAAAGAAACTTGGTAGGGCCATCCATCTAGCTCCCACAATTATGTATAACTTTTCCTAAAGAGAATAAATGTGTGAATTTATAGAAAGTGAAGTGAAGCAAGAAAAATGTAAGATTGAGACAGGGAACAAAGCCAAAATTAATGTTAATGGGTTCTTGTCAAAATCTCGCATATTATCTTTCAGTCTGTAGTCTAACTAGATATGTGGGGAACCTTATCATCCATTGCTCCTCTTTGTCAGAAAACATGTATTCAAAATGTTCCATCTTTTACTTTGTTTATTTTTCTTGTGGAGGAGTATTAGGAAAGAAACGGGGATATATCCTATATGCCTATGTGCTTATAGCTAGGACGCAAATGGAAAAAAGAACCCTTTTGCTGCTTTTCAACTCTTTAATTTGTGGGGTTCCACCCAACAAAATTCTAATTCATGGGTTCTGCTATGTTTCCAAGGCATATAACCCCAAATCATTTCATCACACTTTCAAAAGAATGTTATTCAACTCTCATCCATACAATATTATATCCTTACCTTTCAATTTTTCCAAAAGAAAAAGGATATTTCTATACATATATATGATTCAGATTTTATCCTAAGTGTTGCCCAATTACTATTCTCTTACGCTATGCCCAAAACAAAAACCAATCTTCTTGTTTGCTGCGTGGAAGAAACAAATATATTCTCAACAATATATACTACCTGCATCTACAACCTTTTCTTTTCTCTCTCACCAATCACTAAACAAAACAAAATGCATCTCCACTTCATATATTTTCTATAACAAATGTTCCACTGATTAATTAAGTGCAAGGAATGAAGATATAAAAGGAAAAAAACAGAGATATGGGTGAGACAATTTTTCTACCTGTAATATCCTTTAGTTCCTTAAAGATTCCTTTATTATCACCTATAATGAGAATCACAACTGTTACAATCGTGTCGACTAAAAATCGACACATGAAACGCGTAGGGTCATCTCTCAACAAATCACTTATTGTCATTATATATTTTCTTTTTGATGATTTCCATAATTTCACTCTTTAAGGCTTTAACAGAACAAAAAAGAGATTTTGATGATGCTCATTAATTAGGTGGTAGACAGGGAAAAGTAAAACCAAAGAAAAACAAACCTGCTTTAAGCAAGGAACTTTGTATATTAACTCAAGACCACTTTCAAAATTTTCAGTCTATCTAAACCATACTTTTCACCATGCACAAAATCGATGCTTTTGTTTTTAGAGAAATTAGGTGGATTATATGTACCCTGCTGCAAAACGACCCCTACTGTTTACGCAGTTACTTTTATTCCTTCATGCTGTTTGTTTGACACGAGTGAAAATTCCTTTTTCATTCATTATATATATAGACCAAAAGATATAAGAGAAAAAAAGATTGTGAAGATGATTTTTTCCTCGAAATTGAGAAGAATACGTAAGGGAGAGAAAAAAATATTTAAAATAATAACTTTAATATCTAGCTTATCTTAAAAAATTAAAAAAAAAAAAATATTTTTAAGTGTAGGAACCTAATTTATTTTTTAAGATAATGATGGTCTCCATTTATAACATTTTCTTCATCAGACATGTATATCTTGAATGTTAGATTCATATATTTGTGATTAATTTGATATCTTCTTAACATAATTTTTTTTAATCAACAATAAAAAATAATCACATAAATCATTTTTACAAAAATCGGTTTGTAAGGTGATGATTACCCCACTTATATATTGTAAATTGCTCTTATATTTAATTAATGTGAAATATATAATAATTTTACTTATTACTTGGTCTTGAATTTCATCAAAAGTGTCTCATGTGATCTTTTTCTTCACTGATTGGTCCTTAAAATCTAAAGTGTGTATGCATTCGATTAAAAGTCTTTTATGTTTTTAGGTTGGTTGGGCTGGTTATTGGTATCTTTGAGAAGTGTTAGCTTTTCTGGTGACTTAGAGTGGTAGGATATTTTGATTGGTAATGTATGTGTAGGTAGTTGATGATAAATTAGTAAGTTATGTTTTTGCCGGTAAAGAAGTGTGATTGTCTCTTTGATCCGTATAAAAATTAGACCACTTCTAAAATGAATAACATTTATTTTATTTTTCTTAATGATAAAGAAAATTCATATTATAAAAATCTAACTTTACTTAAAAATATAACCTTAAAAAAGAATTGAATATTTTTTTTGTCTTTTCACTAGTGAACTAAACAAATTAGTTGAGATCAATAAATTTATAGTTTGAATACGATTTGGTATTTTTCACTTTATTTTTAAAATTAATATTATAATATAAATTATTCTAATTAAAAATATTTATGTATGATTTATAAATTTTCTAACTAGAGCATAGTTTGTTCATATTAAGAGATTCATTTTATATTTATAATGAGTTGTTAGTTTATCTATCATTTATTTTCATCAATCATATTTCAAGTATTATAAGTAAATATTTTTCTAATTTTTACTTGAAATTTTAAATAATTTTAGTAAATTTCTATATTAATAATTAATTAACCCTTAATCAAACCATTAAATAAGTTATAATTTTTTTTTCTCTTTTAATATAAATTGAACTATTATTACACAAGTCATCAACAGAACAACCATTGATATAAAGATATAAAGACTTAAATAAACTTGGTTAGTTTGTTCCAATGTGATAGACTTTCAAAAAGTATTATTTATTTGAAATGTCGGTCATGCAAAAATATGAATTTTTAAAAAAAATTGTAAACTGATCTATTAAAGTAAATTTTTTTATTAAAAATTTATATTAAAAATTTTCAAAATATGATATTTTGGATGAGGGTAGAACCAACTGATCCGAACATTAGTTTTAATGCTATAAATATAAAATATTAATATTTATAATTTTGTGTTTTGAATATTAATATTTTTCCCATGAAACAATGCATAGCACTGTATGGACATGGGGATTTGGAGTAAAATGATCACAGTCGTGTCCATGCCCATGCTAATTGATTGACATTGACATCCTCACTTCTTCACTTTGTTTTGCATATATTAACCTTTTCTCTTTTCTGTGGTTCAAATATTGCTACGCACTGTGTTTGACTTTTGCGACTCAATTTGTATATACGGAGCAAAACATTTATCGTTTCCAACAAAATATATGACCCATATAATAATCTCTCATGTCGGTAACACCAATAAGGAAAAACCCAAATACCTCCAAATAATCAACACAAAATTCAGTGATTTCCCCTCTCTTGTAACTACCAACTCTCACATTCTTACTTCTGCTGGATAATTTTCAACATAATATGAGAGAAATTTTGACACAATTTTCCTTCACAAGAAATTTTGACATATGTATAACTAACTGAACATTAGATAGAATAGATTAGTGTGTCTAATTCTATTTGTTTTCTTGTTTTAATATTATACTCTAAAATATAAAGAAAAACTTGTTCTTTTCATGTATGATTGTTCCTTCAATGTTTGACTCTGTTTGAAATTATTACTCATTGCATTTCTTGTCTCCGAATTGTGCCATGGTGTTTTATTTAGTGAAAGGCAAAGCACACTGACACTGTAGAAAGAAACAATAACATGAATGTGACATGGGTTTTAGTCTAATAGGCATATGGAATAAATTAACCATGTGTGATGATATGAGTAATTGATTGAGCAGAATAGTTGCTAGCTGTGAAAGGAAGACGATGATGAATGCTTGCTTTCTACACTAACTGAGTGAGATTTGTTGATTAGGATTTACTGAAAAGGAATTGTTCACTGTAACCATTTGAAAACCTTTGACACCATCAACTGGTAATCCTTTTCAAGACAAACACATGGATTAATTAATGCTAACATTTTAATTGAATATCGTTACACTGCTACTTTTCTCCGCATCTAAACTTATACATACTTTATAAATAAGAAAATTAAAATAATAAATAATACTTGATCAAATAGTTATAAATATTTTGGATCATACATTTTCATAAAAACACATCACACCAAAGATTTTTTTTAAAGGTAAGCAGAATTTTATTTTAAAGGAGAAGTAATTCATCATTCTCAAATTTTTTTTTCAATTAAAGATATAATTTTGGGTTACTTTTAAATTTGTCTATATGTTTTTCTTATTATGTTTAGTGCATTGATATTTTAGTTTGTATGTATTTGATTAAGAGACTTTGAAATTCTAAGGTTTTGATTTTTTAGAAGGTTATTTATGAGGTGTTAGGTTGTTTATGTGGTGTTTTTATTTTGATTTATTGACTTGTTTTTTAGTTACTCAAGTAGGATATTTGTGGTAAGCTTTTGGGAAAGATGTTTGTACGTTTCTGTTCAGTTTTGTACAAGAGTTTGACCACTCCTCTCTCTCTCTATATATATATATATATATTTATAACTTCATTAATATGAACTTGTTGCTTATAGATAATAAAAATATTTTGAAAAAAAATCAACATGTATCTATTAACAATCATATGATCCAATTGTTAGATTGTTATCATCATATATAAATCATGTGAAGGTTTCTATGAAAGCAACTTCTTTTAGGAAGAGTAATATGTCATTGCATATATGTGTATGTAATGTGTTAAAAATTACAATATTACATTTAATTATTGTACTGCTAGGCCGAGAGGTCTAACCAAAAGGATGCACTAAAAAGAGGTGTAGTAAAAAAGTATATATGTAAAAAAATTAAATGTAATATATATATATATATATATATATATTATAATAAATATGGTTACTGTAGCAAGACTCAATATGATAAGGCCCAAATTAATAGGTGTGTTTAAAAAGACAGTGGGTACAAAAAGAAAGGCCCAAGTAGATTATGAGCACAATAAGAAAATACTATAAATAGGACATCAGTCTAACAGGTAAGTAGAGTAATTTTTATCTGATAATCAAGTAAACTGATTCTGACTTTTACATCGGAGCGCCTTGCAGGTACACACCCAATCGTGAGAGGAGACCGAGAGGAGAAGCCGAAAGGTGCAGTAGATCCAGCCCAACTTAAGAAGCTTGCCAGACTTAGGTCCAACCTGAAGAGTCAATCCAAGAAGTCAACGTACTTAGCTTGAAGAGAGTTTCTGACCCCCTTTTTTGCAGAAACAATTATGAATGATGTAAATTCCTCTAAATATTATTTAATTTCAGTATTATTATCTAAATTATGTTTTATACTTTAAATCATTATTTTTTTATGAATGTGTTTACATTATACACCAATGAAGAGAAATATTATGTGTATGGATTGAAGAATCCTCAACTTATTGATTAGTTGAAAAACAAAAAAAGTTGAAACTCAAATATACATACATCATCAACTGATTAACTGATTAGTGATGTTTCATTTTATTTAAACATGGTATATATCTAACATAATATCAGAAAATTATTAAATATAAATTAATATTAAAGATAAAAAAATAATTAATCACTATATTAACTAATTATTTTTTTTCTTTAAAATTGTTTTTTAATAATTTTTTTCAGTGAATTATGAATATTTTTTATACTACTTTAATTATAAATTATATTTGACTGTGAATTGAACACAAATTATAACATGTTTTATCATACACAAATAACTTTATATATAATATTATTTGGTATAAATATAATAATAAAAAAATGATATTTATAATGATAATCATCATCATTTTTATACATAATATGATAATTCTCATATAATAATTTTATATAATATAATATACAAAAAATTTAATATATATATATATATATATATATATATAGATCGATAATTAATTTAAAACTATCATATAACATATATTATTGTATATTATTATATATGACAATAATTTAAGTTATTATTAAATGTCTTTTTTTAACAACAATTTAAAAGGTAAAATTTAAAATTATCTATTCTTTATAGTTCTACACATATATCCATTAAATATATGCCTAATTTTATTAATATCTATATGTGTTGTTGCGAGAATAATATTTCTTTTTGTATTACATGAAAATTAATTAAAAAGAAAAGAATGAAAGAGAAAAATAGTGAAATATAAGGTTATTAAATTTAAAGAAGAAAATTAGAAAGTAAGTGAAAAGTTTATAATATATCTATATGTAAATATATAATGAAATAAATTTTTAATATATTTAAAAAATAATCAGTAAAATAACATTTTAAAACTAATTTGATACAAAATTAATTTTTAAACATAAATTAGACTTAAAATAATTTTTAAAATTAAAATAAAAAGTTATTCACTACAAGAAAATCATGAAATAGAAATCAATTTTTAGATACCAAAATGATTAGTTGTAACTTGCAATAGTAACTAAATTAGAGACTATTTTAGAAAAAAAAATAAAAATTGGTTTCTAAATTAGTTTTCATTATTGTTATAGTTTCTAAATTGATATCTAATTAGCAACCAAGGTTTTTGCTACCAAATTTAGAAACTAAATAATTGTAGTTAAAACCTTGCTAATTAGATACCAAATTTAGAAACTATTTAACAATAATATAAACTAATTTAGAAACCAATTTTTTTTAGTTTATAGAATGGTCTCTAATTTAGTTACTATTGCAACTAATTATTTTGGTCTCTAAAAATTGGTTTCTATTTCATTATTTTCTTGTAATGATTATAAATTTTAGTAAATAAAAAAAGGTATTAAAATAGTAATATATCAAAATAAATTATTTTATGAAATATAAAAATTAAATTATTTTATTTTATTATTATATTAGTTTTATTATTTATTATATTATAATATAATATATGAAACTTATGCGTTGCTTATATTAAAAATATCCATTATATAATGGATTATGTTAGAATGTAATAATCGTATATAATTTTTTGTTAAACACAACCTATTATATTCCATCTGCATTCTAGAATTTGTTTTTCTTTCTTCACATACCATACATTATGATCTTTGTTTTTTTTAAACACATATCACATTCTCAAATGATTGCACTCTTGTGTTAAAAGATATGAGTGTGGATTGAGACTTGAGACTGATTAGAAATTTAGATATCTAGTAATGTAATGACAAGTTCAGTGACTTTGTACACAATAAATGGCTTATATATGAGGTGTGCAAGGCGGAGAGATGTTTGGATGGCTTTGGAAGGAAGGAGGGGAGAATCTTGTTGGTAGAACAAAGTCGAAACTTTTTTAAACAAGAAGTTGTTTTGTATCAGAAAGCCCGTCAAAAGTGACTGAAACAATGTGATTTAAACTCAGTTTTTTCATTCGACAATTAAGTGGAGAAGAGCGAGAAACATGATTAATGGGGTCTTTGAGAATGGTTAGTGGTGTGAAGATAAGGAAGTGGTTAAAGCTAAGGTTAGATATTTTTTCAAGTCCAAATTTGACAGGGATCTTGGGCTGCAAGTCAGGTTGGATAATGTAGGTTTCAATACTATTTTTAGAGTTGACAACGCGATGCTGGTAGGCGCCTTTTTAGAAGAGGAAATTAAGAATGGAGTTTGGAGATGTGACAGCTCGAAGAGCCATGGTCCTGATGGTTTTAATTTTGGTTTCATTAAATTTTGTTGGGATTGCTTAAAGAAGAATATTCTTTTGGCAGTGAATGATTTCGCAAATAGAGGAAAATGGCCTAGGGGGTCAAACACTTTGTTTATGTTTCAGATCCCTAAATCCGTCAATCCGCAAGAGTTGTGTGATTTCAGACCTATTTCGCTGGTGGGGTGCCTTTTTAAGATTATTTCTAAGATTTTGTCTATCAGGTTGAAGAAAATGATGAATAAAGTCATTAACGTTGGACAATCTGCTTTCTTTAATGGATAGCGTACTTGTGGCCAATGAAGTTTTAGAGGAGGTGAAGAGAAAGAAGAAGAGCTGCATTTTTTTTAAGGTGGATTATGAGAAAGAATATGACTCGGTGCGACAGGAATTTATTTACTACATGTTAGATAGGCTTGGGTTCTGCGAGAAGTGGAGCTTCTGGATTAAATATTGTTTGGAATCTGCGTTGGTGTTTATTCTAGTAGATGAGAGTCTGTTGAAGCAGTTTACTCCGAAGAAAGGTCTGAAGCAAGGTGATCCTTTAGCACCATTCTTGTTTCTTATCACAGTCGAAGGGCTAGTCGAGGTTTCAAAGAAAGTTGTTCGGAAGAACTTGATTGAGAGTCTGGAGATTGGATGCAAGAAGGTTAAGGTCAATATGCTTCAGTACGCAGATGACACTTTGTTCTTTTGCAATGCTAACACTAAAAACGTGTTTAACTTAAAGGTCATTCTGAATTGCTTTGAGCTAGCTTCTAGTCTTAAGGTGAATTTCTTGAAAACCAGAATTGGAGGGGTGAAAGTCGATCAGGCTGTTACTCTTCGCTTTGCGAGGTGACGAAAATTCCTTTCAAATACTCGGGGTTGCCAGTTGAGGGGTGTCATAAGAGGAGCGCGTTTTGGGAAGGCGTTGTTGACAAAAAAAAGAATAGATTGAACAAATGGAAGGGTAGATTCATCTCGATGGCTGGGAGGATTTGTCTAATCAAATCTGTATTTTCGTCTATATCGTTGTTCTATTTATCTTTGTTCAAGATGTTTTCTACTGTGTTGAAGAAGATCGTGTCTATACAAAGGAATTTTTCATGAGGTTGGGGGTCCGAAGGGAGGAAAATTGTCTGGGTATCTTGAGATAAGGTGTGCGAGTCTCGGAAAGCAAGCGATCTTGGCATCCTTAATATCAAGCTCTTTAATGCGACCTTATTGGAAAAATGGATCTGGCATTTGAGTTTGAGTAAGGGAGGGCATTGGAAGGAAATTCTAGAGTCTAAGTATGGTGGTTGGAGAAGTTTAAAAGAGCAAAGGTTCCTCATCTCAAACTCTCTTTGGTTGAGAGATTTAAAGGAGGTCTGGAAGCTGGAGATTTGGGAAAGGTCATTTGAAGACAACTCCAGGTGGGAAGTTGGTAATGAGAAAGAGTTATTTTTCTGGTAAGATAATTGGTTGGGTTCTGACATTCTAAAAAGTAGATTTCCAACGCTTTTCTCTCTAGCAATAACCAAAGATGCTAAGATTTTTTGTTGTGGGGATTGGATTAATAATGAAATTTCTTTTGGAGAAGGGGACTTTTCAATTGGAAGAAGGAACATGTTAGTTAGCTTCTTGAGGCAGTGCACGATTCGAGACTCATCTTTGAAATCGATGATAGTTGGGTTTAAAAGGACGGTGATTGCATTGAGTATTCACCTAATAATGCGTACAATTTTTTAAGGGGTAAGGTAGTTGGGGAGCCCACGAGCTTGTATAACTCTCTTTGGAAGATGAAAGTTTTGCCCTTAGCCCATGTCACAACTTGGAGGGTTCTGGAAAATAAGATTGTTGCTAAGGTTAATTTGGTAAGACATGGGGTTGTGGTTGGAAATATTTCTTGTTGCCTCTACGGGGTGAATTAGGAGACAACAAGTCATTTGTTTTTTAATGCAGAATTGCTTGGCTTGTTTGAAATCTTTGTTATGCCTGGTTAGGGTTGAACTCGGTTGACTATCATGCTTCTGCCTTATATTTCTTACAATTTAATTTGTCTGGTGCGCCTACATTTGTTAATTTAGTTTTTTGAATTGTCTGGATTGCTTTGGTTAATGAGATTTGGAGACATCAGAATAATAATTTTTTTAAGGGAGGAGTGATAGATCATTTCAAAATCTTCTCGATGACTTAATTGAAGGTCTCGTCTTGGGTAACCTCCAAAGTTCCTTCAACTTGTTTTTTCTTTTCAGATTGGTGGTTGATCCTTTGACTTGTATGTTTTCGATTAAAAATAAGTGATTTATTTTAGACAAATCAGATGTTGATTTTGTTGGTTGTGAGAAAATGTTGATTTGTTTTGACAAATTGAGTGTTAGATGTAAAGATATGCCATTGAAAATCAATCAATCAATACAAATAATAAAGTATTAAATAATTGTACTAATTAATAATTATTTAAAATTTAATAAGATATTGATCGATGTACTTTATTTTAAAATTTAATTCTAAAATTAAAATAGTTTAAATCAACCCGTCTAAACAAAATATCAATAAAACAAAATACTTTAATTGTGCTAGATCCTATAATTAAAAATTGTTAAAGGAATGTCGTAATATACCTACTCACCTTATTCAAAATGACTTGTCACTATCTACTATTGTCCTTCTATTTTTCATATATTTTATTTTAGTGTAAAATATGTTCGGAGAAAACAGTTGGTGGGAGGATTGGTAATTATTTTGATGTTATTTTTGTACCAAGTTTTTTTTATGATTATGGTGGTGGGAGACATTGTTGTTTTGGTTTTGCTAGATATCCTTTTGTATAAGGTTGGAGAATAAGTGTTTTCTCTAATTTAATTAATTCATTTTTATCCAAATTTAATTTCAAACAAACTTGATAAATGCAAATGCATAACCATGCACATCTTTTTGTCATCTCAATCCATGGTCTTTAATTAACTGTAAAAAATAATTTAAACACTCTTCAAACACCAATATTATAGTCTGTACCGGTACTGGGCGAGGCTAAGACCTGCCTAGCTGCCCGACACCCAGTTGGTTTGCCTGAGAGACTGAATGGTCGAGACCTTTGGATGTTTGGCCGAGAGACCGAGTGGCCGAGACCTTTGGGGACTTGGCCGAGAGACCGAGACCTTAGAAGACCTAACTGGGACGGTCGAAGACCACATGGATTTGGCCGATGGCCGACCCTCACCATGAGAAGGTGGCCGATGGCCGAACCCCATCACAATTAATTCTCAAACCAAGCTCAATGAAGCTAATCCACCATCAAGAATTAGGTAATGCAACCCTAAGCGATATCCACCTCGATAAACGGGCCCAACAAGGTAGACCCATAAGAATAATATAAATAGCACACATTCCAAGGAGTAAGGTACGTCATTTATTACTGTTCACCTACCTGAGAGCTGACCATCCGCTTTACTGACTTGAGCGTCGGAGTGCCTTCGCAGGTACCCCCACCATCCGGTGTTCACCCGACGACTGAGTGCCGAGTGCTGAGGGATAAGCAGGAGGACGAGAAGAATCCCAGTTCATCACCCAGTCACCTGCCCGTACCGAAGGAAGGAGAAGAAGACTTCAATAGTTCTCTAGGTCCCATCTCCCTAGCAGGAACAATTGGCGCCCACCGTGGGGCCGAGGGATACTAGCTGAAGGAAAAAAGTATATGGTTTCAACAAGAAGCATGGAAAGAATGACTGAAGCCGACCAAACAATGCTGCTGCTGTCTCTCCAGAGGGAGATGGCCGAGATGCGAAGAAAGGCCGAGGAGGCCACTCAGAAAAATGAGCAAGAGCTGCAGGTTCTCCGCAGGGAGAACGAAGATATGAGAAAGAAGCTGGGGGAGGGAGGACCCTCTGTCATACCGACGAACGTGGTCGGCAAGTCCTACACCTCTCCCCCAACCCGGATGTGGCCGAGGGGACGAGAGGCCGACCCCCTCCCCGCGGAACTGAGATGGGCGACGAGTCATGCCTAATCAGGTCCACCCGGACGACCCTGACGGCCGACCCGAACCGCCGACATCCCTTTACAAACAACATCATCGAAGTCCCACTTCCTGAGAAGTGGAAGGGTTTCAACCGAGACCAATACGACGGGTCGACCGACCTGGACGAGCATATGGACGCCTACACCACCCATATGAGTCTCTACACCTCGGACGACGCCGTCTTGTGCCGAGCGTTCCCCACATCCTTGAAGGGTGCAGCCCGTAGTTGGTTCACCAAGCTCTCACCCAACTCCATCGACAGCTTTGCCACGCTCGTCGCAAAGTTCGAAACACAGTTCGCGACCAGCCGGCCGCACCATCTGACCTCCATCGCTCTGGTAGGCATCCGCCAGGAGAAGGGAGAGTCGCTGAGAACCTTCGTGGATAGGTTCAGCAAAGTGGCGATAAGCATCCGAAATCTGAGTCCGGATGTCGCCATGCACCACATGCTGACGGCTCTGCGTCCAGGGCCCTTTGCCGACAACCTATGCATGCAGCCGGCCGACAGCCTGGACGAGCTGCGAAAGAGAGCCGCTAAGTACATGCAGCTGGAGGAACTAAGAGAGTTCCGCAACCAGGCCCGTGCCGAGACCGGCGAAGAGAGGAAGGAAGAAAAGGACCGCCAAGCGCGGCCGATACAGAGAACTGACCGGCGACGGGAGAATCGAGACCGACCAATTCGATTCTCGAGATACACGCCGTTGACGGCTGAGAGAGGGAGGATCTTGGACGAAACCCTCAACGCCAAGTTGATCCCTCCGCCAAGGAAGGTGGCCAGCCCAAATAATGCCGACCGGAGGAAGCAGTGTCGGTACCACCAAAACACCGGACACTCGACCGACGAGTGTCAGGCTCTCAAGGATAAGATCGAGGAACTCATCCAAGCCGGGCATCTCCGACGTTTCGTCCGGAATGGCCGAGACCCACCCGGCCGGGAGGATCCACCCAGGCGGACGAGGTCACCTCAACGCGGCCGAAGTGACCGAAATGCAAGAGGCGACTGACAACCCGCAAGGGCCGACCGCCCACGAAGAGACGATCCCCCCAGGGAGGCCGATCAGAGAGGTAACCGAGAGGTTATCAATACTATAGCCGGCGGCTTCGCCGGAGGAGGAAGCACGAACAACGCTCGAAAGAGGCACCTCCGGGCGGTACATCAAGTGAACACGGTGGCATTCCGACCGAGGATGCCACCCATCACTTTCATGGACGAGGACTTCAAGGGCGTAGACTACCGCCAGCAGGACGACCCGATGGTGATAGCGGTCGACATAGACCGATTCACCATACGGAAGACCCTCGTGGACCAAGGAAGCTCGGTGGATATCCTTTACTGGAAAACTTTCAAGGCTGTGAGGATGGCCGGGACCGAGATGATGCCATACGACGACCACGTGGTAGGATTCTCGAGCGAGAGGGTGGGCACCAAGGGTTATATCGACCTATACAGCACCTTCGGAGAGGGGAAGAGCACCAGGACCATCAAAATCCGATACCTGGTCATTGACGCCCACACTTCCTACAACATCCTCCTCGGCCGACCATCCATCAACCGGCTGATGGTCATAGTATCAACCCCCCACCTCGCAATGAAGTTTCCCTCCAGAACAGGGGACATTCTCACGGTCCACGTAGACCAAAAAGAAGCACGAGAGTGCTAAGCCGAGAGCCTCCGGGTGGAACCTTTAAGGGCCGACTCCTCTCCCCTCAGAGTAAAGAAGTCCTCCCGAAAAGACCGCTCCCTCAGGAAGGACCGCCCGAGGGAAATCAGGCCAACCGTGGCGTTGGTGGACCTCGACCCCCGGGCGACCGAAGACAGACTGGAGGCAAGAGAAGAGCTAAGGAGAGTCCCCCTCCTCGACGAAGAAGACAACACGGCTGTAGGAACAGCCTTGGCAGCGGCCGAGGCCGAGATCTTGCATGCCGCACTAAAAAAGAACATCGACATGTTCGCTTGGACGCCGGCCGACATGCCGGGTGTGAGCCCCGATGTCATCACCCATCGGTTGTCAATATTCAAGGAAGCCCGCCCGATCTCCCAAAAGAAGAGGGACTTGGGCAACGAAAAGCGACTCGCGGCAAAGGAGGAAGCGGGCAATCTCTTGTCGGCCGGATTCATAAGGGAGGCCCGATACACGACATGGCTGGCCAACGTCGTCATGGTTACCAAGCCTAACGGTAACTGGAGGATGTGCGTTGACTACAGAAACATCAACAGCGCATGCCCGAAGGACACCTACCCCCTCCCGAGCATTGACTGCCTGGTGGATGGGGCGGCCGACCACAAAATTATGAGCTTCCTGGACGCTTACTCTGGCTATAACCAGATAAGCATGCACCCGAGGGACAAGGAGAAGACGGCCTTCATGACGGCCGACGCCAACTACTACTACGAGGTCATGCCGTTCGGCCTCAAGAACGCCAGGGCGACCTACCAGCGTCTCATGGACAAAATTTTCAAGGATCTGATAGGCCGGGCGGTAGAAGTCTATGTGGACGACATAGTCGTGAAAGTCTATGTGGACGACATAGTCGTGAAGTCCGACTCGTTTGAACAGCATCTGAAGGATCTGGACGAGGTCTTCAGGGCTCTAAGGGGAGTCAACATGAAACTCAACCCCGAAAAATGTACTTTCGGGGTGGAAGGAGGAAAGTTCCTAGGCTTCATGCTCACCCACCGAGGGATAGAGGCCAACCCCGACAAATGTCAGGCCATACTCAGCATGAGAATCCCGAACACCGTGAAGGAGGTACAACAACTCCTTGGGCGGCTGACCGCCCTCTCTCGATTTGTCCCCCGCATGGCCAAGAGGACGAGGCCGATCGTTCAGTTGCTCCGAAAGGGCAAAAAATTCATCTGGGACGACCAATGTGAGGAAATCTTCAAACAATTCAAGGAGTTCCTCACATCCCCGACCGTCATCCAAAAGCCGAGGCCCGACATCTCAATCCTGGTATATCTAGCAGTCTCGAAAGAAGCTGTCAGCGCCGCCCTAGTGCAGGAAGCCGAGGGCGAGGAGTGACCCATATACTTTATCAGCCGAACCCTCCACTTGGCCGAAACCCGATATCAGATGATTGAGAAGGTGGCTCTCGCACTCGTCCTCACGGCAAGGCGGATGCGCCCCTACTTCCAAAATCACTCCATAACTGTAAGAACCGACTACCCTATTTTTAAAATTTTATCTAAACCGGACCTTGCAGGGAGGATGATAGGATGGTCGGTCGAACTCTCCGAGTTTGACATACGCTATGAGCCGAGGGGCGCCATCAAGTCTAAGTGCTTGGCCGACTTCTCGGCCGAGCTGACACCGCTGCCCACCCTTTCGGGCGGTTGGACTCTCTATGTGGACGGCTCCTCAAATAAAACAGCCTGTGGAGCGGAAGTCGTCCTGGAGGGGCCGAGCGACCTCTTCTTGGAACAAGCCCTCCAGTTTGGATTCCGGGCGACCAACAATCAGGCCGAGTACAAAGCCCTGCTGGCTGGGCTGAACCTAGCCTACGACATGGGAGCGTGCGAGGTCACATGCAAAAGCGACTCCCAGGTGATGGTCGGCCAAGTCAATGGAGATTTCGAAGTTAAAGAGTCTTTGCTGCAGCGGTACTCCCACGCGGCCAAAAACAGTATCGTCCGCTTCAGCAAAGCACCCTTGCAACACATACCGAGGGAGGACAACAAGAGGGCCGACATCCTGTCCAAGTTCTCGGTCACCAAAAAGAAGAGTCACCAGAGGTCGGTCATACAAATATGGCTGAGACATCCAAGTGTTACGGAGACCGAGACCGAGTGTATGGCCGTAGAAGAAGAAGAGGCTGAGGCCGAGGCCGACAATTGGATGACACCCGTCATCCAATACCTGACGGACGGCACGTGCACGGCCGACCAAGAGAAGGCGATGAAGCAACAATGCGCCCGGTAAACCATGATCAACGAAGATTTGTATCGGAGAGGCTACTCAACCCCTCTGCTAAAATGCATAACCAGCAAAAGGGCCGAGTACATCCTGGCCGAGATCCATGAAGGAGTCTGCGGAAATCACGCCGGGGCGAGAACTATGGCCGCCAAGGTCTTGAGAGCCGGCTACTACTGGCCGACCATACAGGGCGACTGTGCCGAATACGTAAAGAAATGTGCCAAGTGCCAAGAATTCGGCCCCCTCCTCCACACTAGGCCGGAAGAGCTGCACAGCATCATCTCCCCGTGGCCGTTCGCCATGTGGGGGATGGACATTATCGGACCATTCTCCCCAGGGAAGGGGCAGACCAAGTTCCTCCTGGTGGGAGTCGACTACTTCACAAAATGGATTGAGGTCGAGCCCCTCGCCTCCATCTCGGCAAAGAATGTGCAAAACTTCGTATGGAAAAACATTGTCTGCCGATTCGGCGTCCCACACACAATAATAACTGACAATGGCCGACAGTTCATCGACCGAGGCCTACAGTCCTTTTATGATGACCTGGGCATCAAATCAATCATGGCCTCGGTGGAACACCCACAAACCAATGGGCAAGCTGAGGCCGCCAACAAGGTCATACTCAACGAGCTGAAGAAGCGGCTGGGCAAAGCAAAGGGCCGATGGACCGAGGAACTGATCGAGTTACTTTGGGCGTACAGGTGCACCCCGCAAACTACCACACAGGAAACACCCTACAGTCTGACGTACGGGACCGAGGCCATGATCCCGGTTGAGGTGGCCGAGCCCACCATACGACGGCAAATGTTCGATCTCACCCTAAACGAGGAAAGCCTAGCGGTTAACCTCGACCTGGTAAGTGCGCTCTGCGACAAAAGCAAGATTCGGGAGGCTGCCTGCAAAGCCCGGGCGTCCAGACGATACAACACCAAAATCCGGCCGAGGGGTTTCCAGAAGGGCGATCTCGTCTGGAGAATGCGCAGCGATGCAAGAAAAAAGGAAGGGAAGTTCTCATCCAACTGGGAGGGGCCTTTCCGAGTCCGAGAAGTCGCACAAGGAGGAGCCTATCATCTAGAATGGCTTTCAGGAAAAATTGTACCGAGGACGTAGAATACCACGCACCTCAAGTTCTATTACAGCTAAAATCAATAAAATCACGCACTCTTTCCTCACCCAACCAGGGAGGTTTTAACGAGGCGTTTTCATCCAAGTAGTTAGAAATATTCTGCCACCACCTCTCCAAAATATTCCGTCGTACAAGCAACGACAGGCCGCCCGATTGCTCGATTAAACATCGCAAGTGCCAGCCAACCGACTCTCCACTTGCTCGATTAACGTCGCAAGTGCCGGCCAGCCGATCGCCCACTTGCTCGATTAACATCGCAAGTGCCGGCCAACTGATCGCCCACTTGCTCGATTAACATCGCAAGTGCCGGCCAACTGATCGCCCACTTGCTCGATTAACATCACAAGTGCCGGCCAACCGAATTTTTAACACTCGCAATTAGTGGCCGATCGCCCATATCTTACTTGCTCGAGTTTAACGATCGCAATTAATGGCCGATCGCCCACATTTCACTTGCTCGAGTTTAACGCTCGCAATTAATGGCCGATCGCCTATATCTTACTTGCTCGAGTTTACCGCTCGTAATCAATGGCCGATCGCCCACATTTCACTTGCTCGATTTTTAACACTCGCAATTAATGGCCGATCGCCCATATCTTACTTGCTCGAATTTACCGCTCGCAATTAATGGCCGATCGCCCGCATTTCACTTGCTCGATTCTTAACACTCGCAATTAATGGCCGACCGCCCGAATTAATGAGAGGCCGACTGAAAATTTTTATGCAAAACTCAAAGGAAAGTTGGACAATATATTAAGCATTAAAACTGGGCGATACATCAGAAAATTAGGTAAAAAGGCCACGCCCCAGCCCCGGAGGATAACAAAAGAAGGAAAAAGCCACAACCCGGCCAAAGGTATAAGCCTAGTCCTGCACCTCAATACACTCACCCTCCTCGGCCTCAGCCCCCCTACCCTGAACTTCGGCCTCCCCTACTTCGGTCCCGGCCGGTTCAGACCCTCGAGCAGTCAAGGCCGCCACTTCAGCACTCGGCATGATCCGACCCTGATAGACTTCACAATCAAGGTCGAACTCCCCAGCAGCCGGCGGCCCTCCATATAGCACGTGCCCTTGACGCACGGCTCTTTCAAAGCACTGCTTCAATAACTCCTCGGCCTCGTCGTAATTCTCGTCCAGTTCAGCTTCGACTTTGGCCTTGGCAGTCTGAAGGGCAAGTACCTCAGCGGCCGACTCGGCAAGCTTCCTGTCGGCCCACTCCTTCAACTGGGCGACCTCAGCAGCCGCCCTCCTCTTCTCGGCCTCAAGCTGCCGCTTCGCCTCAGCAGCTTCATTTTGAGCTAACTCCCTATCGGCCGACTCCTTGGCAATCTTGGTTGTCAAGTCAGCGTTGGCAGCCAAAGATTGCTCCAAGGACTGGGTGACCTCCGAGAGCTGATGCTCCAAGTGTGACACGGTCTCCACGTGTCGGTCTTGCCCCTGGAGACCGTGCTGGAAAAGTACGACCGAGCGGCACACGAGCTCGAGGCCACTCCTGAAGAGCTCTGTCGGGGCGACACCTTGGAGGGACTCCCGAGACTCATCGGGGAGCGCCACACGAACCCTTCGTGTGAATTGATGGCCGCGCCCCAAGAGATCGAAGGGGGTCGGCCCAGATGAACCCGGGCGGGAGCGAGGAGAGAGCTGCGCCACCTTGACCGCCTCTCGACGAGGAGGAGGCGGGGTCGGCATCGAACCAAGCGACCGGACGGTAGTTGCTATGTTACTACCCTCCCTCGGCCGCTTCTTGGACTTCTGGGAAGGACCAGCCCGCTCCCTAGGTTGGGCCGCCACCTCATTGACTGGAGGCATCACCTCCAAGCTGCGGCGACCCTTGCGCTCGGCCGCCTTCTGTCGGTGCTTATCAAGCACGCCAACAGCACTTGGTCGTTCGTTCACCATGGTCTCTGGAAAAAGAAAACACAAGTTAAAAAAGGTCGAACGATGAAAGATGACGACCAACGGACCGACTAAACGCCAAAACAAAAACCCGTACCCCGAACGGTCGCCCAACGCCCAGGCTTGGCATAAGCCTTGACCAGCGTTCGACATGGGAGCCTCCTCGGGAGGGCGTCAAAGAGCGAAAGAATTTCCATCTCATCGGCACCCTCTGTCGGCCTCGGCCATTCTTTGAAGCCGCAGGGCTTGCGAGTCCAGTAGAGAGGGAACCTCGATCCACCAGACTCGTCAAAAAATATGGTTGTCGCCTCCGGCCGAATGATGACTTTAACGAAACGCTCCTTAAATCTTTTGTAGGAGCCGGCAAATAGGTCGAATAAAACACTACCCGTCCGCCCAACCAATGAATGCCACGAGGCCTTCTTGGCAGGGTGAGAGGCATAATAACAGAGAAAACAAGAGGGAGAAGGGTGAAGGCGCATTACGTTGCACAACAGGCGGAAGGCCTGAAGGGACGCCCAGGTGTTCGGATGAACCTGGGTGGGCGCCACGTTGAGCGCTCGAAGAACGCCCATCGTAAACGTGTCAAAAGGCAAAGACACGTGGAGGTCAGAGAAGAAACAAGTATACATATAAAAGAAAGGGGGACCGTCACCCGGTCGCCCCATGCACACTCTCTCAGTTGGTTCACAAGGCACAACATCGAAATAACTAGAGCGGCCGCTCGGCTTTCTCAACCACGTTGGGATCCCCCCAGCTAAAGTCCATAAGCGGTATGGCCGAGGGAGGAGAGTCCGACCGGTCACACGCAAAGAAGAAGAAGAAGAAGAAGAAGAAGAAGAAGAAGAAGAAGAAGAAGAAGAAGAATCCGGTGTTCACCCGACGACTGAGTGCCGAGTGCTGAGGGATAAGCAGGAGGACGAGAAGAATCCCAGTTCATCACCCAGTCACCTGCCCGTACCGAAGGAAGGAGAAGAAGACTTCAATAGTTCTCTAGGTCCCATCTCCCTAGCAGGAACATAGTCTAAATCTCTTCAAGAAATTATTAATTTTTCATCATTATTCGTTTGGTATTTTAATTTAAAAATATTTTCAATAATCATGCATATTTCTTACAGTTTAAATATTTTTCCAGTTTGTATTACACTTAATTACTGATATTTTTCTTTTATAATATTTAATTTTATACTTTATTTTAACAGGAAAATAGTCGTTTAATTTGCAAAACATTTTTAGAGTAAGTATAATTAGGTCCACAATAATTAATTACTACTAGACGAAGCCTGCTTATTAATATTTTTAGTAATATGTTTAATAAAATATGACAAAACATAATTTAAGTTTGACTCTTTAAAATGTATAAGTTAATCACAAGGAGATATAATATTTTTTTAGGGATTTTGTAAATATATTTTTTTCAAGAAATTTATTTCTCAATTGTTTGATAAAAAAAATGATATATTGACACTTTGTATGCACTAGCATAATAATGGTTAAAACAATAAGAAAAAAAATAAAGAAGAAACTTTACGATAGCCAACCAGATAAAAGTTAGTTCATAGTGTTCTTTAATTTTGGGTCCTATAGCATCATTATATAGCTTTAGATTCTTTTATATTATTGAGCTTATGCGTAATGTCATATCAAAACATTAAGAATATTTTAATTTAGTCGGTGAATATCAAATTCGATAATTTAAAAAGAATATTTGATCTAATTTATTTTCTGAAAAATTTCAGATTAACTGAGATATTTTTAGGTTTACATAGTTTAATAATTTTATACGAAATACAAAACGTAATTAATTAATTAATTCAACATTAAATTATTTAATATTTTCTTCTAATATTGTATATTAAATTCACATATTATTAGATATTCTCTTATGTTGTCCACAATGAACATATATTTATATTTTAAATAACATTATATGAAATAAATTAATGCAATGGTTTTTTCTTTGTATAATATAGATTTTACTAACTTTTCCTTCCAATGGTTAAATTGATAAATTTCATATTTAAAGTTATTAATACTATAAGAAAATTATTAAATAAAAAATAATTTTTAAATAATTAATTATTATATTAACAAAATTATATACTATTTTAAAAACTAAAATATTATTGATATCTAAATTAGTTTATATTATTAATAAATAATTTATAAATTGGTACCTAATTAGATACTAAGATTTTAGATACTAACTTTAAAATCTAAATAATTAGTAGCTAAAACTTAGGTAGCTAATTAAATATTAATAATAGAAACTAATTTAAATATCAATATTTTTTTTAATCTCTAAAATAGTATCTAATTTAATTACTATATAAATTAATAATATTTTGTCTCTGAATTTGATTTTTATTTAATGATTTTTTAATAGGTAAATAATGTATACCAAATTTAAAAAAAATATAAAATTAATCAATCAGTCAGTTTATCTAATAGTATCTTTATGACAATTTAAATCATGTTTTCCATAATTTGGCATTATTGAAATGTTATTTAAGAGTAAATTTATATTTTAAATATAACAATATTACCACGTGTCAATAAAGAAGTGCAGTGAAATAGTAATAAGTTTTGATTCGTATAAGAATGTAACGATCTTTAATTTAATGCTTAGCAGAATAGTCACTACAAGGAAAAGTATTTTTAAAAACTAAATTTTTGGTTTCTAAAATGATAAAATTAGTCACTAACTTAATTAAAAACTAATTTAAAAATTAATAGTTTTAAGTGGTTAAAATCATGGTCGCTAATTTTAGATACCAATTTAGATTTTAATTTAGAAACCAATTTAGTGACCATTAAATAAAAATCAATTTAGTGACCATTAAATAAAAACCAATTTAATGACAAAATATGTAGAAACTAATTTAGTGACCAATTATATAAAAATCAAATTAACAACCAATTTTATTTAAACCAATTTAGTGACCAAAATATATAGAAACTCATTTAGTGACCAAATATATAAATACCAAAAAATGGTCACTTGGTCTCTAAATAATATAATTTATTATAAAATATTATTTTATTATTTTTATTATTATTTATTTATTTTATTATTATTTATTTATTTATCAAGTATAAAAATCAATACATTTGATGTATCAAGTATTAAAATTTACATAGTTGCACCTACTATCATACTCACTCTTACTTTATCTACCCTCTACCAACTATGGTTTTAGTTCCTAACAGTGAAGCAAAAAAGATTGGCATAGTTGGGATAAAACTGCATAGAAAAACAGAATAAAAGGACTTCAAAGCTCATGAGAGTGACACATTATAATCCTGCAGCAACAACTATGCTGTCATTGAAAATGATTCAAACAAGCTCATTAATTTTATCAATTTAGAAGCTAAGAGTTGTTGCTAATCATTACAAATGATTCAAACAAGGCGCTTGAAAAGTAAAAAGCTTAATCTATCATTTTTTTGTGTGAACTTTATTCCATGGCCTCTATATAAATCATCTACATGTCAAAAAATATAAAATAAAATTTATTAGCAAGATTGAAATTTAAAAATATATATAGAATAGTGTAACAAAATTACCTTGATAAGGACTGAGTGATTGACTGGGTGCTTGTGTTTCATCCTCATCTTGAGTTTCCTCAAAACTTGGTGGCATTGATTGGCGATTAATGATATCCATCCATTGTCGAATCATTGCATTGTTTTTCTCAAAAAGTTGCTCAATATTTAAAATTTTGATTCGAAGCTCATCTCTTTCTTTCTTAACTAATTCCATATCTCTTTTAAGTGCATCAAGCTCTTGACTTTGTATCCACCCATTTGAGGAAGAAGATGGGCCAAGGTAGTAAGGCCTACCTCCAATAACAAAGACCATATATCCTCCCATTCTTGGTTTCAGCTACATCACACCAGACATCTAACTCATTTGGGGGGGGAATTTGTATGATGTGCAATATACAAATCTGTATGATGTAGAAAATCCTTCAATGATTGATCAATTTGATATGAATATGCAAAATGTGTATGATGTAAAAGATTCTTCTATGATTGATCATTTTGATACTATTTTGTAGATGAACTCAAAAGAAAAAAAATTCTAGGACCAAATCCAAGTCATTCAGCAAGCTGTAACAACAAAAGAAATTTAGTTTGTGAAATTGCAGCAGGCAATTCAAGAAAAAGCAAAAAAGACTTGTCAAGAATCTGCCAAGAAAGAGGACAAGTAATTGTTCATAGAGCCTAATTGTTTATAATTCCAAGCACGTTTCAAAATGTGTTTCTTTATTATCATATATATAGTTCCCAGAAGTCCCAGGACAAGGAGATTATGCAGTTAGAGTCCGAGAGAGAGAAAATAATAAAAATTAGAAAATGAACTGATGCAGCTCATGGACAAGTACACTTCCAACCAGTGACAAGAGAACCATTTATCTTAAATGAATGGCTGCTAAGTAACATTATTAATGAATACCAATACAGAAAAGTGTCTAAAGCCAGAATCATTCACATATTTTCTAATCTTTCAATGACTGATCAATTTAATATGAATATGCAAAATGTGTATGATATTAAAAATCCTTCTATGACTGATCATTTTGATACTATTTTGTAGATGAACTCAAAAGACAAAAAATTTCAGGACCAAATCCAAGTCATTCAGCAAGCTGTAGCAGCAAAAGAAATTCAGTTTGTGAAATTGCAGCAGACAATACAAGATAAAGAAAAAATGACTTGTCAAAAATCTGCCAAGAAAGAGGACAAGTAATTGTTCATAGAGCCTAATTGTTTATAATTCCAAGCACGTTTCAAAATGTGCTTCTTTATTATCATTCTTTTCCTATATATATATAGTTCCCAGAAGTCCTAGGACAAGGAGATTATGCAATTAGAGTCCGAGAGAGAGAAAATAATAAAAATTAGAAAATGAACTGACGCAGCTCATGGACAAGTACACTTCCAACCAGTCACAAGAGAACCATTTATCTTAAATGAATGGCTGCTAAGTAACATTATTAATGAATACCAATACAGAAAAGTGTCTAAAGCCATAATCATTCACATATTTTCTAACCTTTCAATGACTGATCAATTTGATATGAATATGCAAAATGTGTATGATATAAAAAAATCATTCTATGACTGATCATTTTGATACTATTTTGTAGATGAGCTCAGAAGACAAAAAATTCCAGGACCAAATCCAAGTCATTCAGCAAGCTGTAGCAGCAAAAGAAATTCAGTTTGTGAAATTGCAGCAGACAATACAAGATAAAGCAAAAATGACTTGTCAAAAATCTGCCAAGAAAGAGGACAAGTAATTGTTCATAGAGCCTAATTGTTTATAATTCCAAGCACGTTTCAAAATGTGCTTCTTTATTATCATTCTTTTCCTATATATATATAGTTCCCAGAAGTCCTAGGACAAGGAGATTATGCAATTAGAGTCCGAGAGAGAGAAAATAATAAAAATTAGAAAATGAACTGACGCAGCTCATGGACAAGTACACTTCCAACCAGTCACAAGAGAACCATTTATCTTAAATGAATGGCTGCTAAGTAACATTATTAATGAATACCAATACAGAAAAGTGTCTAAAGCCATAATCATTCACATATTTTCTAACCTTTCAATGACTGATCAATTTGATATGAATATGCAAAATGTGTATGATATAAAAAATCATTCTATGACTGATCATTTTGATACTATTTTGTAGATGAGCTCAGAAGACAAAAAATTCCAGGACCAAATCCAAGTCATTCAGCAAGTTGTAACAGCAAAAGAAATTCAGTTTGTGAAATTGCAGTAGGCAATGCAAGATAAAGCAAAAAAGACTTGTCAAGAATCTACCAAGAAAGAGGACAAGTAATTGTTCATAGAGCCTAATTGTTTATAATTCCAAGGAACGTATGCATGCAGCAAGAAACTATAACATGTTTTTTTTTGATTTGGTGAGTGTTGCAGGACGACACATAAACCCGGCTGTGACTTTTGGGTGTTCTGTTTTGTTACACAATATGTATAAACGCCAGCTAGACTATTGCATACTGTATTTAAATGATAATCTTAACATTGAAAAGATCTACAGTTTGTATTTAAACACACAACAATAATAAACTAACAATGACCTTAACATTGAAAATGAAAAAACAAAAAATATAACCGAACTAAAATAAAAGGTAATAGTTCATTACATTTACTTATTTTGGTTTTTGATCCACCTAAGAGTTGTCTTTACGTCGTTGGTGCGTGTGACGAAACAAATCTAATATAGTTGGAGGAATTCCATTCATCTTTGTCTAAAAAAATTTCACACACTTTCCATATATATATATATATATATATATATATATTGAGATGTTATAAAAAGAAAATAGTTAGAAAAACAAATTACCATATTATATTTATGCAGAGTGTTACTGTTAGATGAGACTGAGAGATGAACGAAAAATGTAGAAATAAAAAGAAAGAAAGAGTTTGAAATTCAAATCCTACAGCCTGCAGCCTATTCTCTCAAATTTAAAAAAATTAAATTAAATTAATAATTAATTTTATAAAATTTAATTTAAATATTAATTTAATTTTATATTTAAATAAAATTAAATATTAAAATATTATTTTAAATTTAATTTATAAATTGATATTAATTATTTTAATATTAAACTAAAATTAATAAATTAGTAAATTTATTCATATTAATTTAAAATATTTTAGAAATTAATAATTAATTTTATAAAATTTAATTAGTTCAAAATTAGTATTTAAATTTAAATAATAGTGACTAAAAAATTAAGTATCTAATTATATGATGATTAGAAACTAAAAAATTACTTTCTAATTTTATTATTTTTAGAGACCAAAAATTAGTTTCTAAAATAGATTAAAAGTGACTAAAATAATGGTTTCCATTTACATTTTAGCAAGAGACTCAAAAATTGGTTTCTATAATTTTTTTATTTTTTTATTTTTAGCTACCAAAAATATAGTATCTAATTATATTATAATTTTTATTAATAATAGATATCATTTTAGTAACCAATAATTTTTAGTTTATAAAATGGTATCTAAATTAGTTACTATAGAAATTATTTATTTTTGGTTTCTAAATTAGTTGTCATTCAATCATTTTCTTGTAGTGAGTATAGGAAAATTTGACCTTTTCAATTAATTTTTATTTTAACAGATTGATTAACTTACAAAATTAATCTTAATTAACCCGGTTTCTAAAAAATCATTAATAAGAATTAAAATTGTCCTAAAAGATAAATAAAACAAGTAGAAGAATTAAGAATTGCAAAGCAATAGAAAAAACTTAAAAGGTGTTTTTTTAAGAATCATAGTATTTTTCATCTTTTAAGTCATCTTATTCAATTATTTAATTTAGATTTTTTATCAGAAAAAAATAAATGAATAAATTTAAAAATGTTTCAACGAGAATTTAAGATTGACATGATTTACTTTAGATAAATATTAACTACTATCTGAAAAGCTTATTGAGATATTGAATTAATTTTCATTCACATGTATAAAAATACATTCTTGTATAATTTTTAATGTGTGTAGTCTTTCAAGACAAAATTGCAACACAAGATAATCTATTAGGTAAAGAAATTAGTATCTAATTAGTAACTAAAGTTTTAACTACCAATTATTTAGTTTCTAAATTTGGTAGCAAAAATCATAGTTGCTAATTAGATATCAATTTAGAGACTATTTAACAATAATAAAAAATAATAGAAATTAATTTAAAAACCAAATTTCTTTTTAATTTTTAAAATGGTCTCTAATTTAGTTACTATTGCAACTAATTATTTTGGTTTATACAAATTGATTTCTATTTCATGATTTTCTTGTAGTGGTATATAGAAATAATATCATTTTCAACAATCACATCAAACTGCAATAAATTTTCATAATAGTCCAGATAACAATTTGGACAAGAATAACATCAAAATTTCCAAATGCTTTCTTTTTTATGCCTTCTTATCAGGCAATAAAGTATAGATTACAAGTTTCTCTCCTTGAGATTGGAGGTTTGAAGATTATTAACCTTCATCATGAAAATAATGCATATCTTCTTAAGCTTGTTTGGACTTTTGCTTATAGCAACAAGTTGGTCTTTGTTTTTGAAAGCTAGGGTTCTTAAATCAAATTACGAGTTTCGAATGGTTAATAGATCCTCATCTCTTTGGCATGGAATTAAGCAGTTTTATTCTACTACACTTGATTATACTTCTTGGATTGTTTGGCACAGGTTCTTTTATTAATTTCTAGAAATGATAAATGGTATGGTATTACTTCTTTAACAAATATTGTAGGATTATCTGATGGTGCTAACATTCCACATACATTCTCTCAGTTTTGGAAGTGGTGATTGAAATATTCCATTGTCTTTACAACAGATGCCTCATCTTTTTAGTCATACCATGGTTAGGGCGGAACAGGATATTCCTAATTGGATTCTAGATGAGTCTGGTCGTTTCACTCTTAAATCAGCTAGTACTTTTTTCTTTGATTCAGGAGTTCCTTGTGGTTGGGGTAAATTTATTTGGTCTTCATATCTTCCGGCTTCCAAAACTCTTGTCCTTTGGAAATTTTTTCATGGCGACTTCCTACAGATCAACATATTCAAAATAAAGGTCTGCATATTTCTTCAATGTGTGCGCTTTGTGAAAAACAAAAGGTATCTATTCAACATTTATTTTTTGAATGTTCTAATGCTTTGCGTATTTGGAGTTGGGTTCGACAAATTTTTCCTACTTCTCATTTCTATAATAAGGATGATCTTCTCTCTTTTTATTAAGAGTGATGGTAGTCCTTTGGTTAAATTGATTAAGCTTGTTGTGATAACTTTTTCTATTTGGATGATATGGCGTATGAGAAATTATGTTCGTTTTCCGGATAAGATTGAAGTTTCTAGGGCTATTTCGGTTATTAAAGATTGAACTCGTCTAGTGGGTAATTCGTCTAAAGCTTCAATGAAGAATGATATGTTGGATTTCAACGTGATCAAGTTTTTTGGTATTAATACTCGTACTAGTAAAATTCTTCGTCCTCTTCATGTTAAATGGGAGTTTCCTTGACCAGACTGGGTTAAATTAACACTGATGGGGCTGCTAGGAGATATCTTGGTCTTGCTACTTGTGGAGGTATTTTCCGTGGGAGTATGGAGAAATTTATTGGAGCTTTCTCGCGTTTCTTAAAGTTTAGACTGCTCTGGTTGCTGAGTTTTATGGGGTTATACATACTATGTAGGAAGCTCAAAAGATGGGGCTTACTAATGTCTAGCTAGAATGTGATTCTGCTTTGGTTTGTGATGCGTTTACTATTAGGACCAATGTTCCTTGGATGGTTCGTAATCGATGAAATAATTGTCTTAATTACTGTGGGAAAATCAGGTTTAGGGTTACTCATTTTTCTTGAAGGGAATGCGTGTGCTGATAAGTTGACTAATTTAGGATTTATTCATAAAGAATCTTTTCATTGATATAATAGGCTACCATCTAATTTGTTCTTAGAATTTTTTTATGAATAGGTATAGTCTACCTATGTATCGTTTTTGTTAATATATGAGTTTTGGTTTAGTCCCCCCATATTTTTGTATTTTTTTTTAATAATACTTTTTTCATGTGATGACAAATGATTGTTGTTACTTGAAGTATCAGCGTAGTTGTGATGTCAAGTTGCATAGTGATGCCTAACATGAAAGTTTTTATTTAAAAAAGTATAAATTACAAGCATACAGGACACATATTTAGATTTTTTGAGGTATTGAAATTAAAACCACACTCACGTTAAATGAATTTTCACACTATAAAAAAATTATTAAATACAAACTAATTTTAAATATCAAAATAATTAGCTACTATTTAATTAAATTAAAGACTATTTTATAAACTAAGAAAATTATTGATATTTAAAATAATTTCTATTATTAATAAATAGTTTTTAAATTGGTATCTAATTATTTGATACAAAAGTTTTAACTACTTACTACTTTATATTCTAATTTAGTCTCTATTAATCTTTTAGAGATTAATTTAGAATCTAAAATATTAGTAATTAAAACCTATATTATTAATTTAGATATCAATTTATAATTTTTTATTAATAATAGAAACTATTTTAGATATAAATAATGTTTTAGTCTCTAAATTAATATTTAATTTAATTAATGTAACAAATAATTATTTTAATCTCTAAATTATTATTTAATGATTATTTTGTAGGATTAGCTCTTTCTTACAATTAAGTCTTGTATGCATTACAGAGTACATATGATCCTAGACATACCAAACACCTGGTCCTGGCAAACATCTACTTAGGCAATTTTTGCTTTACAGTTCAGTCTACTGAAAGACAAGAGGATGAAGGGGAATTTGAAGAATTATCTGTTGCAGTCATATTGCTCCTTGCTGATCCGGGTTCCTACAATTTGCAGCATTTTTTTTTTCGACGGGTTTCTTGTTTTCTGAGCAAGTGGTTTCATATTGACGCATATCAAGTTCATAATACTTTGCAACTTTTGTTTGAATTCAGAGGAGCTAGGGTTTCTATATATATATATATATATATATATATATATATATATATATATATATATATATATATATATATATATATATATATATATTATTTTTTATTTTTTTTTAGTTGTATCACATGATTTTGGTTTTTTCTTTCTAACTGAGTTTTTTTTAATCATCCTCAATTTTTTTTTATAAACGTTGAAATAGAAATAGAGGAAAATTAAAAAAAATAAAAATAAAAATAGAGGATGATTAAAAAAATTTCAATTAAAAAGAAAAAACCAAAATCATGTGACACAACTAAAAAAAAAATCTATAAAATACATCAACTAGCAAGTATATACATGTCCTTTTAATTTGTTATAAATGTGATTTGTAGTACTCGTAATATTGATCAAAAGATCATACCAACACATTGATAAATCCTATTTTATATATGGAATTTCTGGAATATTGACAACTAGTTAAAGAGAGGCAATGTTGAGAGCTTCAATTACATCAAACAAAATAGAATTAAGATTCTTCTTGAGCACGGGACATGGAGTTTATAATGTAAAATATACATTTGACAAGAGACAAAGTTTAGATGCTTCTAAGGCACAAATCTCTAGCAAAATAATTAATATACAAGCATACGACATTTATGTTCTAAACTCTTATCGTTTTCTTAAAACATTAATTGTGGTATACAAAAAAAACTATAGTTTATCTCCAAACTTCACAAACTCCGAACCCTAATTTTGATTTTCTAGGAATATGGTTGACAAATGGGGATATATAATAATCCATATCCTTAATGAAACAGCGAAAAATTGATAACTTGAGAAAACCAAATGTCAGGGCTGTATTCCCGGACCATGCCCTTCGGCGTTGCCATTTTTGTATTAAACATGAACATAAGAATCAGATATCACAGCTTACAAATAATTAGTAAATTACTATGTTTATATATACATTTGTTTGTGTTACAGTGCTTCCAATGCTGTCGGGAACCCTAGGAAGACCATTTTATCGTATATTAATTATTATTATATATATACTTGCATGCTCTCTGGTGGATAGAAAAATGTGAAATTTTGGATTCACCTTGTTTGACTTGAAAATTTGAAGTGTTGGACTCCCTCAAGTCTCATACAACTTGTTAATTAACATTTTATTATCTTGTTTGAAGGAAGATTAGATGTGATTTTCCCCATGGGAAATTGATTGATTAGTTTGGAATATTTTGTTGGTCTCAATGTAGGATTGTGTTGATGACAAAAATGAGGTGGGTATTTGTGTAGAATATAGTCAAAATTAATTAACTCACTAACCAATAATTTAACACAAACACGAGGATCAGAGGTCAGTGATTACTGTGTGTGTTAGACTTTTATAATACATATTATAGGTAGGGACCCTATATTCCTTCATATAGCTGCTTCCTTCCTCTGGTAATAAAGGACGTATTACCATAATGCTCATTCATTCTCAAGGAAAATGTCTTTTCTACTAAACACATTTATAGTTTAAATCAACCAAATTTTCTTTCAAAACTTTTCAACCAAAATATCAATTTTCTCCCAAAATGATGAAATCACAAATCTTCCTCAGTTCAAATCTTAAAAAATCTTTTAAATTACTTTTATTAAGTTTTAGTACATTTCTTTTTTTAAAACGGTATCACACTTCAGTTTTACTTGGTCATATAAAATCAGGCATTCATCATTTGGGAAAGAATAAGTGTTTCTGGGAAAGATGACTTTTCTGATTTTTTGGAAAATATTATTGTTTTTTGTTGTAAAATGATTGGAGTATCGTTCAAATACTCCAAGTAATTTAATTCATTCATTATCAATAAAAAAAATCAGTTCACAGAAAATATAAAATAATTTAAGTGGAAAAAGTGTTAAATTTGGATAATGGAGAGCTGATCAGTTTCTCTAAAAGGCTTGAAGACCTGAATTAATTAATATACAGTAGAAATTAGATGGATGAAACGGGTAATTAATCTAACTAAAAATTGTATTTTATTTTAAAAAATAAGATAAGAAAAAGAAGATGTGGAAGTGAATGATATAAAGATGAAGGAAGAAAAAGAAAAAAATAGTTATTAAAGCGAAATATGGAGATTCACGTGTGTAGAAGGATTTTTGGTTAGTTTTTACCGTAAGGCGTGTTAAATAAAGTTGCAGCTTACCCAAAACCTTGTTAGCCCTACAAATATAGCCCATGCCATGCCCCATTTGGGCTTCAACGCTACGTACTAAAACATCCTTTTGTTTTTACCCTAAATTACGTTTTCAAAATTACCCTACGTTTCAACCTAAGTAACCAACAATAATACTAAATACTACCAACAAATTTATCACCATCATACTTGCACAGAAAAACATACCAAAATAAAGTGCTGTAGGATATGCAAAGACAACTTTCTAAGATTACTTTCGTTAATCGAGACACCAAAAACAATAACTCCCATTCTTCTTTTAAAAATTTCTTTTGACGGTTCAAGGTGTAATAATAGTATCAAATAATTCATCATATATTATTATCATTAGGACTAATTATATTTTTTATTTTGATAAGCAAGATTAATTTTTTTCCATATTTCAATCTTTAGATACTTGTACTAAGTAAAATATTGAAATAAATTATTATAAATACTTTTGTATGTAACAAACGAATTTTCAATATAATTGTATTATGATATTATAATATTCTATTTTATTGAAAATCAGTTTATTACGTAAAAAAACTGTAAATAATTTATTTATTACAAGTATTTAAGAAACTAGAAATAAAAATCAAAATTTCGTGTAAAAATATATGGACGAAAAATATATTTAACCCTTATCATTACTATTAAATAGAATTATGGATAAAATAAATAAAATAATTGTTGTGAATGAGCTAATAATAATAATTTTGATTAACATAATTTTGGGTTTTAGTATGGATTATGGTGAAAGGTTTTATTATAGTAAATTAGTATATAGTTGAAAAGAATGTAAATATTATGATGGAGCAATGAAAAAAGAGAATTTATCGAAATTGAAAAGGTGGAAAGGTGGGGGGGGCCTATGGAGGCTTTATCGAAAAGGAAGGTGATGATGCATAGATATTAGTTGGGTGTTGAGTAATGAGTTAAGGAAGGGATATCAAAAGCAAACTTACGTAGCAAAGGGTAACGCATACCAATGCTCCTCGTCCTACCCAACCCTTAAAGCCATTATTAAAGCTTTTGCATCATCTTTCTATTTGCCCAACACACTCTTAGTGATTCTACTTTTTTCATCTAAAGGGGAAAGAAACACAAGAAAATTTTACTTTCTTTTCTCACAACCTATATATATAACTAAATCTACACATCTTTCTCACACTTTCATTACTTTTCTCACACAATACCTCCTCTTTTTTATTTCTAGGATAAATTCTTACAATAATCATCATGTTACCAAATAATTTCTGGAACTGTGTTGTCTTTGAGTTTTATAGAGGATATCCTTTTACATACCATGACCAAATCTCACAAGGATACCTTCAACTTCAACTTCAACTCAAATCTTACCTTTTACCCTTTTACTAAATTTGGACCCTAATTACTGAATTGAAAGTGATTTCAAAGACAGATTACCGATTAATTAAATACAATAAGTATTATATTTAGGGTCAAAAAGTGAGTTTAGCTTAAACCTAATAGAGAAAGCATGTTGGTGATTGAAGCAATTAGGAAAGAATGGTAGCAGACCAAAACATGATTTACCAATTATTTACCCAACATAAAGTAGTCAAGCCTATACATAGGAACTGCTATAGCTTCGCCCTTCCATCAAAATCGAATGATCATTCAACCTAAACTTTTTCATTTTTTTTATTCTATTTTTTTTTCCTTATTCACCAATCATTACTTTGCTTACATAATCAAACATTCAACACCTTACCAGTTCTTAGATCCAAATTTAAGGATTCGCTTATCTTCATATTCAAATTAACTATTTATTTCCTTAATTAATTGCTAGTAACTACAGTACCACTCATGCTCATTAACTATCGTCTCCATGGCCAAGAAAATCAATTTAAGAGATTGAACTCCAACATAATTCATAGTCAATCAGTAATAATAAAAATAATAATATATATATATATATCTCAGTTTGTTAAAATTAAAATAAGTTTTATAGAAAAATTCATTTATTTCTTTCCGATCAGTACAAGAAAATCGTTAAATAAAAATCAATTTTAGAGATAAAAATAATTAGTTGTTATAGTGACTAAATTAGAGACTATTTTAAAGACTAAAAACATTATTGATTTCTAAATTAGTCTATAGATAAATAATTTTTAAATTGGTATCTAATTAGTTACCAAGATTTTAACTACAAATTATTTAGATTCTAAATTTGGTAGCAAAAACTTTGATAGCTAATTAGATACCAATTTAAAAACTATTTGTCAATAATAAAAACTAATTTAGAAATCAATAATTTTTTTAGTCTAATTTAGTCACTATACCAACTAATTATTTTGATATCTAAAATTAGTTTTTATTTAATAATTTTCTTGTAATAAAAAAAGTTTTATTGAAGTAATTTTAAAACAACATATTTAACAAGCAAATGGATTTTTTTTATTAATATAGGCTAAAAACTACTTTTTTAAAAATAAAATTTAATAAAAATGATAAATGTACTTATTTTATTAAAAAATAATTACAAGCAAATTAACCCATATTGTTCGTTAAATTTTTAAACTTTTGGTATAATATATTTACTTGTCTAAAACACTTCGTTTTAATACTAACCACTTCTGGTTAAATTGAGAAAGAACCATTAATTAAAACTGGATAAATTTACGAAAATTTAACAAATAAAAACTCTAAATTAAATGTATATAAAAAATATAACATCAATATAAAGAGACATAATTATTACTTAAAATTTGATTTTTCTAAGATGTGAGAGGCACTCTTTAGAAAATCAAGTGCGGGTTGATTAATTTTATGATAAAAAAAATGAACGATTGAGTATTATTATAATTTTTGTAATATGTTATTGTACAACCAAACTAAATTCTTGTATTGTATAGAATAAATTAATTGACATTAAATTACCAAACTTGATAAAATTATATCTTTAAAAAAAATGTATTTCTACGTTATATTTTTATTTTAAATTTAGAAATAAGTTTTCGATTCTTAGCTTACTTAAATCATTAAGTATATTACTTTTAAAAAGTTATATTATGAAATTATACACTTAATCTATATATTTATTTGATGAAAACATTTAATCTATCGGTTTGATTGATGAAGTTTGATCTTTCATAAAAAGATTAAGGCGATGAAGTATCATAATATCTTTTGCTGACTTTCCTTTTATTTATTTATTTACATAATTATATCTAAATAGAAGTCTATAAATTTAACCATAGCAAAAACATTGCTAAACATGAACCAGCCTAAAAATTAATGAGCCTTTTTGACCTTTTACCTAAGCCTAAGTGCACGTAGAACAAATCCTTAAAACGACATGTTAACTGTAGGAAACATACAATTATATATTTATGTTTTGTATATGCTATAGTAAGTAATTTTAAACAAAAGTTAATTCCATCTGCTTTTTTAAATAAGTTTTTTTTTTTAATTTTAGAAACAATATTTTAAATTTAAATAAAATTTCCCATAATATATATAAAATAAAATTAGTATGATATAGCTCAATAAGAAAAAATTATGTTGGAATATAAATTAATAACATTTTATTTTAGAATAGGCTAACATTACCTTTTAAAACTCTTATGCTTCAAGTTATCTAACCAGTCTTGGACACCTTATAAATTGCCATTGTCAAATATTTTACTTACTAAGATATTAAAGGACTTTACAGATACTTAACTCATCCATTGTAACTTAGTTTGCTAAAAAACATTCCTACCAATTTAATTTGACCTCAATTAACAAGAGACTAATCCCAATAAAAAGATCTAAAGGCTGGTTAGAGTGAACTTAAGCATATGGTCAAACACCAAAATGTTAAAATAAAAGGAATTAATCAATTATATGAAGAATTTTGTTAAAAGAAACTCGTAGATGTTATGTTGCAACATATCCCTTCTAGTTTTAGTTAATAGCTAACTAAATAATAAAAATATATGTGTGATATGATGTCCATGTTATTAGCCTTAATTGTGTAATGTGTAATAACTTGCATGGATTCCTTAGTTTTTTTTTTTTTACATGATGGTTAGTAAAACAAATTTGGGATATGTGCACCATAAGGATGTTACATTTTACTATCAAAACTATGAACTTTTGGGTTAACAAAGAAACTCAATAAAATATATAAATCTATTTTGGATAGATACTGTGTGGGTAATTTAAACTATAGAAATGAGATAATATTCAAAAATAAACTTAGATGGTATTTAAATATTTGCTTCAATACAGATTAAAACTTCAACTTGGATTATATATAAGTACTCTAAAGTTTATTTTTCATATTCATATTGGTATTTATGCCCCATAACATGCATCAAATCTTTGGTACTTTGATTTTTGCAACACTTTTGTTGTATGGAATGTGTTAACTTGAATCAGACTCTAAAGTCTAGATCTTGAAGTTATTGCATATTCAAATTTTCTCAATCTATACGAGTGACATATGATGTTCCTTAACATGTTGGTTGTTTTTCTAGAAGGAGTTTTTGACTGAGGGAAAATGTGAGCATCACTAAGCTAACACTATTACTGTGGGTAAGCTCATTGAGGACACTATTAGCCAGGGATTATAAAGCTTTTGCTTATTTCATCATGGAAAGAAAATTAGTTACTTCTTTGGATTCTTTGTTTGAAGATGGTAGTCTGAGATTCTAGTATTATCTTGCTTCTTTTGTACGTTTGTGTTGTGATGGGGTGAGGTGAAAGTTGAAGCAACGCTTATGTTCTTTAGTTTAATAGATTGATTTCTTTTTTCAGATGTATTTATTTGAAACAGATAACCATGAGATTATATTATATCTTATTTTTTTGGTAGGTGTTTTTTATTTCAACAAAGAATAAAATGAATACAAGGGGACACTTCAGAGATGTCACAACCCTTATACAAGTATCAAATAAAACCAACAACCTAACTTACAAACCAACATATAGAGTAAGCTTAGGCTTCCTAAAGATTATTAAAACATAACCAGTAGCAAGGTTTGCATAAATTCCCTTGCCAAACACGTTTATACAACGTTACAAAGCACACCCAAATAACATTCCTACAAAATCCTATCCAATTCCCTGACTAGCATGCCCTGTTGGTATCCTGGATGGAACAAGGAACACTGCATTGCATCTTCTCCGTGTGTAGTAACCCTTTGCAAGGTTATGGAAAAACCATCTTTGATGTGAAAACAATGTAACAACAATTCCATATCCATTCCAGCATGTCTTTTGTCTCGATAACCTGCACCAAAAACCATACCTCCCACGCCTCACAACCATCTAAAAAAGAAACATAACTACACCTTTATGCAAAAAAGAGCCCACATACTATATTTTCAAAGCTCAAGACTAGCAATACCATATAAAAAGCTAAGCAAAGACAAGGTAAATCATGTTATCACCGAACAAATTATTTAGTTACCATGTTAATGCAAATTAGAAGGGATAAAATCCAATTAAAGAAAGAGAAGTTTGCTTTCCTTACTTTATGTTTCATCTATGCCCTAGATTGTACTTGTGCCAAGGTAAAGATTTCCTCCACATTAATCTTTGCTTGATTAAAATAACCACGTTCCTATGCTTCCAAATGCACCAAATCACAGAAATCCACAAACTTTTTCACAGCTTATTACTCTCTTTGTTAAAAACTGATCAAAGTGATTATCCAAGACATTGTGGTTCACCGCACTAACCCCCAAGCTAACTATTGCACATATTCCATACAGAATTTGAGACGTTGCACGTAATGCGGATGTGTGAAGTTGACTTTTCCTCCCTTCGACATAGAGGACATGATGTATCTCTCATTATTATCCCCCTTTTGTGAAGTTCTGCTTGGTTGTTATCTTATCCAACAAGGCTCTCCACACATAAAACTGAGGTGAGGCCATTACATTTAGATTCCAGAGATAGGCAAAACGACCAGAGATACTGAGATACTCCCATGTACTCCCCAAACCAGATGTTTTGTTGATGGGGTGAGATGGAATTTGAAGCATTGTTGTGTTAATATTGCTTCGACCCTTTAGATTAATAGGTTCTTTGTGATGTTATAGATCTTGATTCAAGAGATTGAATTTTTTGTGTATCTCCTTTTTATTCATATTTTTTATTGTTGATAAAAAATATATGTTAATTATGAAGGCATGGAGTATTTTCCTTTTTTGTGTAGGAAAAGAGATTCTTATATAAACTAAGTACAGGAGTAGGCTAAGTGAGACAAGGAGAGTAAACGAATTTTGTTGATGAGAACTTTGCATATGAAAAGCTGATTAGCACCATTGAGTGATTGAAACATCTGCACCCCTATTCCTAGCAGAAATAGAAAACCATGTCATGTCTTACATTATTGGACCCAAAATGAGCCAACCCTAATACCTTCCTCTAGGACGCAAATATAAAATGATTACAAAACTTAATTCCAATTAAGAGTGATTGGTCACCTTTGACTAGTTGATTTTGCTATATATATGCTTATAATTTAGCACAGTTTAATATGATGAAGCTATAGGACACATATAATGTTGTGTAAACTTGACAGTGACTCACATTGATTGGTAGACAGAGATTATTCATACGTCGTTTATCTCTAGAGTGTATCATAGGACCATCTTTTTTTCTTATGGACTCTTATTAGGACCATCCATTTCAATCCCAAAACTCGTAACCATAAAATTTAATTTTGACAGAGTCTCATGACCCACCAAATTGTGTTTTCTTTTTCCATCAACGTTCCATATATCTGTAATTTACCATGAAGTTTAAGTCAACGAGACTATAACATATCTTGGCCCAAACTTTCTCAAGGACCAGGAATAATGGATTATCGCAGGAATTTAATTAATTTCTTAGCATTTTCCTGATACAAGTTTCGCAATAATTTTTCATATAGAAAACATATTATAAATTTTTTTATTGATTTGATTCCTTTTGTAGGTCTAGGGTATGTGTCTGGGAGAGTGAGTGGAGTGTATATAATTCAGTAGTACGTTCCGATGTCTATTTGATGACTTAAGGGCCTTGATGTTTAAAGACAAATTTACCCACGTTAGAAAGGTCCTCTTCAAAGGGGGTACGCAAATAAAATATAGGGTAAATCTGACTTTCCAATTTGTCCTGATTTTGGATACAACCCACAAATATACCTTTGATTTTCATGGTTGATTATAAAAAGAATATGACAAGAATAGGATGGATGGGTCCAAATTTATGCTAAGAAGAATGCATGATGTGATTTGCGGAGAATTAGGGTTCATCATGACCTCAATGAGTGGTTTATAATTGGGCTGTTAACAAAACAAAACAAATCCCCAAGATGTTGAAATTTGCGTGCAATCATGTGACTGTAAATTTCAGGATTTTAAATTTTTTTAAGGATTAGATGAAAAGAACCAAGCCCTAGGTTTCAGTCCAGTGAAAGGGGGGTTCTGTATTGTGTACGTGTGTGTGGGTGTGCTTGTTAGAAAGTTGGATTTGTAGATGAAAACAATGAGCACACACGTTAAAGGTGTTTGAGAAATGTCCTCCTTTTCCATTTTTAATCCAAAGGAAAGAAAAAAAAAAGAGTATATTTGTAAAACAGAATAAAAGTTACAGGTTAATTACCTTTCTCTTTTCTTTTTTTCCCTCTTATCTTATTTTTTTGATTATTTCCTTTTTCCATTCTTTTTTTCCCCTTTCTCACTCTCACCCCAGTAGTACCCTACCCCCCACGTCCACAAAAGAAACAACCTTCTCTCTCTCTCTCTCTAATCTCTCTCTTGCCCACCACCCCCTATAGTATAGTCCCTTAAGTGTCATTTTCTCACATATACTTTACACAAAAGAAACAGCCATTCACTTCACATACCTTGTCATTTCTTCCCCTCTCTATTTCTCTCTCTATTTCTCCATGCCCTCTCTTCTCTTCTCCTCTCAATCTCAAATCTCTGCTCTGCAACTACTCCAAATTGATTGAATGCTTCAAACTCCATCCACACACCTTCACAAAATCTTATTAATTACCCACACCTAGCACCCTTTTAGCTCCCTCTTCCCCTCGCCACACTCTCTTTAGTCCTTCCACTTTTTCTTACTATATATACATATATATAGTGTTGCACGACAAAAGGAAACTGAGCAGCTGAGCAGGGGGAAGAGAAGTCTATAAAACGAAACTCAGGAGAGAAGAAGCCAAAGCAGCAAGACATAAAGGCTTGTTTGGATGGAGCTTTTCCCAGCACAACCAGACTTGTCCTTACAAATCAGCCCTCCGAACACCAAACCAACATCAAGTTGGAGGAGAAGCACAGAAGAAGACATGGATTTGGGGTTTTGGAAGAGAGCCTTGGACTCCAGAAACTCCATATCATCAATGGCCAAACAAGACTCTTGCGTCGCCCTCTCCCTCTCCAATCCAAAAGCCTCAGATAACTCCAACTCCTCTAACCTCATTCACCACTTCCAAAACGTTGCCAATAATGCCACCACCAACCCCTTCCAACCCTTTCAGCAGAACCATTACTTCCACCAGCCACTGTTCCAGCCTCAGCACCAAAGCTTAAGCCAAGACCTCGGCTTTCTCAGACCCATTAGAGGAATCCCAGTGTACCAAAACCCTCCTCCTATACCATTCACTCAACACCACCACCACCACCATCATCTCCCTCTAGAGCCTTCAACCACCACCCCTTCTTCTATTATTTCCACCACAAACACTGCTTCTACCCCTTTCCACTCTCAGGCCCTTATGAGATCAAGGTTCTTGTCACGCTTCCCTGCCAAGCGTAGCATGAGGGCTCCCAGGATGCGTTGGACTTCCACCCTCCATGCTCGCTTTGTTCATGCCGTTGAACTCTTAGGTGGCCACGAAAGTATGCTTCATTTTTTTTTTCTTTCCCCTCTCTTCTTTTGCCTTAATTTTCATCTTACACCCTTGCTTTCACTCATGGAAGTTAATTCAGCAAGACAAAGAAGAAAAATGAAAGTGAATTTTTTTCCTTTCGCAACTATTTTAATGAAATAAATTTGGTTTTGGGAATTAATCTTTCTCTTTACGGGTTTTCATTAGGGGCTACACCCAAATCAGTTCTTGAGCTAATGGATGTGAAGGATCTCACTTTAGCACATGTGAAGTCTCATTTACAGGTAATCTATTAAGGCCGTTAATTGATTGCACCTGTTCATAATACCTTAATATGTGTATAATAATTATATTGAATAATATTGAAGGTGAGTCAGTGTTTTTATTAATTTTTTGTTATGGATTTCTTGAGTCAGCTTGAAGGTGGTACGGTTCTGATTGGGGTTTTAATGGTGGTTGTAAGACGTACTATGCATATATGTGTTTAAAATCCACAGCCTACATTTACATTACAGGAAGCAGTTAAGTCATGAATATATATTTCAAATTCCAATGGTTTCCTTACAAAGGGTCTCACAAATTCTTAGCGCTTCTTTTTCTATTAGATCTGCTGCCTCTGCTTCTGCTTCTGCAACCTAATAAACAGCTTTTTGCTTTGGAAGAATGAACCAGCCGAGTTAAAGGGGAAAAAGAGAAAATAAAATAAGAGAGAGAAAGTGTGAGGTACTTATCGATTTCTGAAACAAGTAGGACAAAGCCTCTATGAATCCAAAATGAGTCGCAGCCTAGCCGAGATCAGACAAGCTCATAGTTCAGTCCATGCCATTAAAGAAATAATGTCTATATATTTCCTTTAAAATGGTATATAAATAAATGATAAGCAAGTACGTGTATACCCAACACCATCATTTCTCAATGATCCGTTCCTCAGATGTGGGTTTTTTTTTTTACCATGCCAGCTTTAACCCTGGTTAGTCACATGCTTCCATGCATATATGCATTTTGCCTTAACCATAAATGCTTCTGTGTTACAACTTTTACTCTTCTTCCTTTTAATTTAATACTCACAATTCGCAACTTCGTATGCATTTCTCATTCTTCAGCCAAACTTCTTCTTATCTTAGTTACACACTTGTAAACGACAACAACTGTAATAATAATAAGTACTTACTAATATTATGATGTCTATCAACAGGGTTTTGATCGTGTTTTTCTAAGTTACTTTATAGTAATACTACACTATCTAATGTTTATGATGCAAAATTTAAATCCAGATGTACCGGACGGTGAAAACTACAGATAGAGCCGCGGCTTCATCAGGTTAGTGTCGATTTTTGTTTTATCAAACATTGTCCGAAGATTAAGCTGTGAAAGTTAGCATTTTGTTGATTTATCTGACTTGGTTATTATTTCCCTCTTTAATCATGAACTAGGGCAATCGGATGTGTATGATAATGGGTCGTCTGGAGATACTTCTGATGACTTAGTGTTTGATGTAAAATCTTCTACAAGGTCTGATGTATCCATTAAACAGGGAAGATCAAGTGTTAATCAAGATAAGGAGTATCATGGTCTTTGGGGTAACTCTTCCAGGTAATGCTTCTTGCTCTAGATAAAAATGTGAACACTTGTCCATATTTTGTTTTTATGTGTAGATATAAATTTTTTAATTATATACATTCGCTTGAAAGGACTTTTTTGTTTGTTTAGTTTTTGGGTTTGATTAATATATGTATCACGTAGAATTATCTTTGTGGAAAGGCTAGAATGCCAAAATTTCAGTTTTACCGAGCTCTTAATGCATAACTAAAGTTTTATGCAACATGTTTCGAGTGATATTGGCAACATAATTATTTTCCTATTACCAAGTGACTTTTAAAAAATTATGATCAATGTTTTTCTTGTTTCACTTTTTTGCCTATTTTATATATTCCATTCCATGTTTCTCCGGCAGTCATGCTGCAAAATACTAATAAAAATCGGAGCAATTCATGCATGTCTTATTCACATTAGCGTTTCTCTCTCTCTCTCTCTCTTTGTTCTTTTCATTCTCAGTGTCTCTCTCTCTCTCAACCTCACATGCAAACATGGTTAGGCGCAAAAAATCACAAAAAGAATAAATCATTTCAGTTTGCTTTGTTCTGTCTGTCCACAAACCATGAGCATCCAATCTCCATGATGGGGTAATAATATACTCTCTTCTAGTGGGTGAAAAGGGAGTAAAAAAGGAACCCACACACATTCCTACATACCATTCAAAGAGACAGGAGTTTCATATTTGCCAAAATCCACCTTAAAAATAGAGATATCTCTTTCCTTAGGATTTTGTGGGGTTCAGACATTAGGCTATTACATGGGCCCTACAATTGGGAAACTTAGTGTCAAAGCTAAGCCTTTGGTAGACCCATAATTAGAAATCTGGTGCCAAAGCAAAATGTGCCCTTTGAAACTTCCTTGAATGGTCCTATATGTATACACACACACATTTATATAATATATAGCCATGAACAATGGGCTTTCAATTGGGTGGTTTCAACTTTATTTGAATCAGCAAAATATGTAAAAGTGTGTATAGATAATTAAGGCAGTAAAAGATAGCTTTCTTTTCCTCACTTTATGTTTTACTACATGGCTTTCAGTAATGGGATATATTCTTTCGATGTGTTTGTTGTTACAGGGAAGCTTGGTTGCATGGGAAGACAAAGACTGATTCTGTTGGAAACGTGCCTTCTCTTGAGGTATGTAAATGCTAATTACTTAACTCCCCTTTATTAGCTATGGTTGGCCTTTTGTTTCAAAAGTTTTATTTGTACACAAATACCAAGCTGCGTTTGGAATGCATGAAAGGGAGTTGAGAGTGAAAGGAAATACGTTTGATCTTTTTCATCTTGCCATGCACATTATAAAGATGAGAAAAGGAAAACACTTTCCATAAAGCTGCTTTGTCCTTCACAAATTCAAATGGGTAGACCAGTCCTTTTCGCATTTACACTAATTACAACAACGCTTTAAAAACAATTTGTGCCGTAAAAGACGTCCCTCTAGTTAAGATTTATTAATGATCATATAGAAAAGGGCCATCTATATAACCCTAAACCTACCCCGTTTGACTCAATTATCAACGGTCTCAACTATGAAATTCTAGGTCTCTCACATAACACTCATAAGAATTAGTAAATGATCAAATTCAAAGCTTGCACATAAACATGCAGATTCCAGCACTTAGCAGGCTTTTTTTCTTTGCTCAGCAATGAACTTAGCAGGCTTTTAGGTGTACCTCTCTGAAGTTTCTTTATTTTTCCTTGATTGATATAAATATTCTGTAATTATTCTCCCAGTCAAATGTTCTTTGATTCTCAAAACCTGTTCACACAGACTTCTTCTGTAGATCTTTCTCGGCAATTTGTTTCCCAATATATGTCATATTCTCATCATTACATAGAACTGTATATTATATTTGCTAATCCAGCTGGGTCAATCAAGTAGTTGGTTTAGGCAGTGTGCACAATATTCTAACATTTTTAGTATGATATTTGGTTCTTAATTAATTAATTGATTGATTTATGTTTGGTTTTTCAGAAGGAAATGGATCCGAAGTGTCTAAGCTATGAGAGAATATCAGATGGAAGCTCATCCTCAAATGTTTCGGGATCAAGCCAGAAGAAGCCTAATTTGGATTTGGAATTCAGCTTGGGGCAGCCACTTTAAGAAGGATCTGATCCCCTCTGAATACATATTATTGATTATCTACTATGAAACTGAAAGAGGTAGAGCGCTGGAATGAGAATGAGGAAGCCGCTGAGAAAATCAGAGAAAGAGAAAGCTAAAAAAGAAAACAAAAGAGAAAAAAGAAAAGTAAAAGGAGCTAAAGAACACAAGGAGACAAGAAAGACAGAAAGCAACAAAAGAAAGGGGTGAGGGAAAAAAGCATGGCCTTCCTATCAGAGCTCTTGTGAGATCCAAATCAACATATTATATTTTCTTGGTAAATATATGAAATCTAATTGATTTGTATGTTTTTGCAATCTGAGAGAAAGAAAGAGACATGAGAGAGTGAGAGAGTGAGAGAGAGAGAGAGAGAGAGAGAGAGAGAGAGAGAGAGAGAGTTGTCTTAAAAGTATGAAGTGATCCTTGGTAATTGTAATGGAGCACTTTACATTTATGAAATATTTAGATATTTCCACCAAAGAAGTTGGGTTCCTAATCCTATATTCAATTCTAGGCACATGCTTTACACTTTAGGAACAAAAGAAAGAATTGAGAATATGGACTTAGGAAAAGACTGAAAAAATTTAATAAAGTGTCAAAAAAGAATACGAACATAGTCAAGCTTAAGATACATATAAAGTGGCAATGAACTCACCAAAAAATTTAAATAAAGTGGCAATCATAACACATGATATCTTTAAGAAAACGAAACCTAAAATAGAAAAGAATCTATATTCCTTTCTTATATGCCTAAATAATTTGGTTTTCCGAGGAAAATGCTAACCCGTGCGAAACCAGTGTAGACTTTTTTTTTTAATCTTAAATCTCTGCTAAAATATTTTTTTTTTTCTTCCCTCCTTTATGGACAAAATTTAAGTTTCATATAATGTTGTCATTAATTTTTTCAATATATTAAATGGAAATAAGTACCTTGATTCTTTTAATTTTACTACCTTCATGTAATAGAAAAAATGGATTCAGGCTACACCTTTAATTAAAATTTTCGTTAAAAAAGATAAACATTTATTCAAATTTTGAACCTAGTCAATTGATGATTCGTATAAGTTTAGTGGGTACCAGAAGTTTGGTTAATTTGTTATATCACATTTATCTAAATAATAATGAATTTTTATTTTCTAATTAAAGTAATTTGGTGGTTGTCACAAACTTTCCAAAAATATAGTCGCAATCTATATTTTAGAATGACATCATTGTCATATTCATTAATTTATCTAGGACAAGAAATCTCACCCGAAGAAATCTCACCCGAATAGCTAGACACTATAATGTTTGTAAAGTCAAAATCATTTTTGAGTATTTAATTTGATTATGAATAATATTTGTAAAATTATTGTCATAAACTCGAGTAAAAATGAGAAAGTTGAGTAATTTGTAAGTTAAAAAAATTAAATAACTAAAGCCTTAAGGTTTTGTATTGGAGGTGGGATCAATCTCTTTATGGTTAACTCATGTCTCATTCTTTCAGATTTATCTCTTATACAAAACATCTCAACTATGATATATATCAGAGCCTAGTTTCTCTTTGATCAACTAAGATGGAGACATGTGTTCGTTATGATCAAAATCCAATATTAGTTAGGATCAGGGGAACTATGGGACAAGTATGTCGTGTTGTGATGAATCTTATGGTAAAAATTCTAACTCACACTTGAAGAGGTATCAAATAATTAGTTGAAAGTCTCACAGTAAATAACAAAAATGAGTAATATATAAGGAAAAAAGCACCACAAATTCATAATAGAAGTATGAGTTGAAAGTTTCACATTGAATACGAATGAGAAATTTGTTGAACCAAGTGGTGTTCATGTTTTGAAGAATCCAAATCCTTTGAAGGATGTTGAAGCCTCTGCTTTGCTTGATGTTGTTGTGCTGGTTTAAGCTTTGTTCTGGGGTAGTTTATATGTTGTAATCCATCCTTTGATTAAATCTAAAAGCATTAGCATTCTCAATCTTTGTGAAAGTAAAATGTTTTCAAACTAAGTTAAAACAACCGATTGTTTTGTCGAAACAACCGATTGTTTATACTTAGGTGTTTTGAGAAAAAGATTGAAAACTGTTTTGAATGGTTGAACTGTTAAAGTACCAAAACAACCGATTGATTCGAGGAAACAACCGATTGTTTGTTTTGGGACCATAACAGAAAAACTGTTTTCTCTTTGAATGAGCTTTAAATGTTTTAACTGCTTACGCTCCATTCATTAAATGCTTTGACCAATCTTTTAATGCAAGTTAAGAGTTTGTTAAGATTTGATAACAAACTACATCTTTGAATAAATTCAGAAAAACAGATTTGACAATTAAGAATATTTGACAAAGTTTTTCAAAAGAGTTTTTCAAAGTGCTGAGATTGCTAAGAGTTTGTGGTTGATCAAAGTGTTGGAATAGGATTCTGCTTGTATTGATTTCAAATTACCTTCTATAACAAGTGTAATCCTTGTACTCTGTTGAACAATTCGTTTCTGTGTTTGTTGAGATTGGTTGTGTGTTCTTGAGGTGTTCAAGATCAGTAATCTTAGTGTTGACCAAGGAGAGTGTGTTTCTTGAGGTGTTCAAGGTCATTCTCTTGGTTGTTGTGTAAGTGATCAAGTGGCGATTGCTTAGTGGATTTCCTCAGGGTTTCTGAGAAGACTGGATGTAGCTCTGGTTTGGAGTGAACCAGAATAAACAACTGTGTACAATCTCTCTATCTCTAACTCTTTAAATTCAGTTTATTTGTTGTTTGCTGGTATAAACAAATGATTGTTTCTACGAAACAACCGATTGTTTTTCTGGTACTACATCTTTTGCTTGTTGTTTTGGCTAACTGAATTGCTGAATCAATTGGTTCCTGAGATAAATTCATTCTAGTTTTGAAAAGTTTGCGAAAACCCTCTTTAAACAATTCACCCCCCTCTAGTTTAAAGTCATATTTTCTAACAAAATTTGAGTGACATATAAGTAAAAAAAGACTCACAAGCACTAAACCTTAAGGTTTTTAGTTGAAGATTGTGTCATAATCTCTTCTATGGGTCTACTCTACTTTATTAATGATGAATCTTTCGAGTGTTATTGGAATCGGGTTTGTCCTTATGACCGACTCAAAGAGATGCCCACTGTACCGGTCGGTACTGGACGATCCAATCACTCCCCAACCACATTGATATACATTAAAGGAACTCAATAAATGATAACAGTGACAATTATGAAAACTCCTTATGAATCATGATCATGTCCCTGCCGAATCTAGGTGACATCCCCAAGAAATTAGCTAACACTGGTTTAATGAAAGATATTAATTTATTAAATATATTATCCAAATATACCAACATACCAATATACCTCCCTATAAATCAGAGAACATACTAGAAATTAGTTAATACTGATATTTGATATATTCGGTGTCGATCACAATAAAGGCCCATGACCAAAAACTATAAATAAACCATCTACAGATGTGTAAGGTACATTTTTAATCAGTTTTCACTATTCACTCTTTACACAAAATACTTACTTGATCATCATATTACCGTTTTTAGGTCAACCCCAACCGAGCTCTACCAATTAAAGGAGGAGACTTGAAGTGAGGAGCGAGGAGATATCTGGCACGTTAGTAATTGTACAACAGTTTCAGGTACTATATAGGCCCCTTTTTGCCTATAGAAGTACACCCACAAAATCAATTTGGTGACTTATTCCTCCAAACCATTGTCCCAAGGGTTTATTCTGTTTTTTTAATTTTGTACGTTTTAATGTATATGATATTGATATTTTAAACACAAATTGTTGTATGATTAAGATATGATTGAAATTAGCAGTGTCGATTTATTCTATTAATTATTAACAAAAAATTTATTAACAAAAACTTAGAGATGTTTAAGTAAAAATACAGAAATTTATGAGATGTTTTGGAAGAGGAAAGTTTTACTCTCTGCGAAATCCTTTACATGGAAGGTACTCATAAATAAAGTGGCATCCAAAGACAACTTGAGGAATAGGGGAATAAGTTTTGATAACAATGCTACCTGTGTGCTTGCGAGGAGAATATGTTATTAACATTTTCTTTAGTAGCAACCAAAGTTTGAAATATGGGCAATAAGTGGGTAGGGGTAAATATAACTCATCATAATCTAGCTAAAATTCATTTTTAATAGTTCAATATTATGAAATTCAATGGTAAAGGAGATAGAATTTGGAAGAGTATGTGGATAACTATTGTCTCGAGTATATGAAATAAAAAAAAATATATTCATTTTTAGGATTGAATTCGTTGTATATGCAAATGAGGTATTTAGCATCGCACAGTTAAAGACTTTGGCTTGGCTAAGACATATGTTCCCAAAACAAAACTTTTGTAGTGTAAATGGTGCAAATGTTCAAAAATATGTGTTAAATTTGTGTGGTAGTAAACTAGGGGTAACATAGTAGACATATATTTGAATAGGGAGTGTTGTAGGTTTATTCTTAAGTGGAATTTGAATAGGAAATCAATTATAATCATTTGCGAAATTCTTCCACTCGTAATTGGTAAATAGAAATAGGTTTGTAATGACTATCGATAATTAGGGAAGTTGAACTATATGACACTTGAAATGAGTGATAAAGTTGACATAAAATGGTAGCAAAGAAGTAGTACTAGGAAGGATATAAAACAACACTAAATAATGACTATCATTAAATTGATAGGAAGTTGTGAAATGGACAAAATGGGGTGATGTTCAATGAAGCACTCATATGAACTATCATTTTAGGGATGCTCAACATTAAGTTGAAGTGGTCAAACAATTAAGAAAATTAATGATATAAATAGAGTAAAAAAAATTAATGTTTTTATATTATCAAATGAGAATTTTGTTTTCTTTTTTGTAACTTGCAAAAAAAAATTGTTTGAGATGCATCATAAGTAAAAAAAAAAAAAGAATGTGACAAAAAAAAATTATCAGCAAAAGAGGATATGAGTATGAGAGAACAAATATATTAAGACTTTCATTTTCAACATATCCATTGTAATCTATAATACAATAGTAGATTGAAAGAAAATATTGAGTATGTGATAAATAGAATGAAATTAAATAAAAAATAGTTATATGAAAAGGTGGATATGGATTTCAAATTTAAATAAAAATGTTAATTTCTTTTACCCAAGCTAGTGCTTATGCCTAAAAACATATTTACAAATGGTCTAAAATACTAGATATAAATCTGGGACAAAGTTTCACTAATTCTATTCGGACTTTCAATTGGTTCTCAAATAAAGAATGTTCCCTATTCTTCAATTTAATAAAGTTCACTTTTCAGAAAATTAGTTAATCAAAATTAGCATGTACATAATCTGTCACAATTCTGAACAATGGGATATTGATATCGAGGTAGTGATGTTTTTTGGAATAAAATCTAGGCAGCGAAATACATATTGTTATTCATTACTCTCTATTGGTCAAGAAAAGTGTTAGATCATTGTTGCGAAAAGATGCAGGTGAAGAGGACGGTGGCCAGGATTAAAGTCATCATCATTGGTAAACATGAGGACATGTTCAAAAAGGAAGACAAAAATAAGAAAATATAACAAAGGCAATGTTCTATATTATTTTTATTTTAAATAATACTATATGATTTATTATTATTTTACTACGAGTTTATTAAAATATTCCTATCGTATTGTTTAAATAAGAATATTATCTCCTAATTAAGTCTCTTGATAATAAGCATATAACTTATTTTTCTCTCTTCCAACATATGATATTAGTGTGATACCATTCTTTATAATTATCTCGTCCTTTTAACATTGGGTTTCCAGAATTTTTTAAACTCTAACTACTTACCTCTTTCTTTATGTTTCTTCTTTTGCCAATCTTATATTCCATTTCAGATGTCGTAAATCTTATTTTAAACATATTCTTTTCTAATTTTTATGGACGTAATTTTAGAACGTTGAACCGACATCTATATATATATATGATTGAAAATGTTGTTCTCAAAAACTAAATATTAAGCAACAATTCATAGCATATATGTATTATGCTTCAATAGTTGATTGTGTTAGGAGTTCTACTTTTATTTGTCCAAATTATAAGGCTTCCTCTTTTGAAGTGACATTCCAATAATAATTTTCTTTCAATTTTATCAACAGAGTGTGTTATAATTATCAACAAACTTGAGAATTTCTTTTTCTCATGAAACAAATTAAGAGAAGAGGTACAGTATTATTTGAATATCTTAAAATACCTCATATTTATTTATTATTTTTTCACCAATAAAAAAATAAAATGAATATTAAAATATATTTTTGACAATCACATTATGTGATTATCTAGGTAAGATCAAAATAACTTCTAGCACAGGAACACACGGTAAAGATTATAACTTCCCTACTTTCAACTAAATGGTTACAAAACAATCAACATCCAAGTTTGACTGTGCTAGTTTTCATCAAATAAAAATTTATTTTAATATGTGGTACGTATAAAGATTGTTTTCCATTTTCATTCACATTGGATAAAAGATATATCTATATTTCACTTAAATAGTTATTAAATAATTTTTTCAAAAAAATAAAAAATACACACTTTTTGCACTTTAATATCAATTAACAACAACAAAAATATCATAAATTTTAAAATAGAATATGAATAAATTAAAAAAATTAATAACTAAAAATGGAGATGAATATAAAGATATATTATAATCATGGGTAGATATGCACATAGTTAGTACTTTACATATCTAGTTTAAAATATCAAACATTATTTATACTCATATTTATATATTTGTTAACATGGAAACTAGTTTAAATAATACTAACGAATACAAGTTTATTTTTATTCAACCTCTAAAAAAGAAATATATCTTCTTTAAATACAATATTAAGGTACGTCTAGCCTTCTCAACATTCAACATTTTTTATATTTTTATCAAAATCTTTGGTAAGATGGATTTAGTAATAAGTCCTACTGAACAAAATTCCTTATAAAAAGACGTAAATGAGCCAACATTAAGTATTGGAGTGACGAGTAGGACATTGCTTTCATCATGTAAATGAAAATGATAAATAGGTGTTTTAAGTGTTTTTGGAGAACGTTTATGATTTTCTTCATTTTTTACTCTGCGTTCTTCTTGAGATGAACAAGAGGTATTGACTATGGAGAAGTGGGAAGTCAGGGGTAATTAATTTGCATTTAAGAGGCAATTAAGAAGGTGTAAAAAAACATTCAATAGAGGGAGAAAAGAAGGAAATAGATATATAAAGAAGAAGAAAACAGAGTTTTGATTTGAAAGTAGAGTAGTGATTGGTGGTGGGTTGTTAGCTGAAGGTTTGATGAAAAGAAAGAAAAGAATAGAGAGAGAGAGAAAGAGATGGTTTTAACATTTATGAGAGAAAAGCAAAGAGAGGGTGCTTTAGCTTTTGTTTTTATTTCAGCTTTATTAACTTTCCTTTTGGTTTTGCACGAATGCATGGAGTGATGAGTGTTGAGATAACCCTGTGGGGCATAATCATTTTCCCACCAATACAAAACAAAAAGAGATAAACCATAATTCATTCACATTGCTAAAAAACAAATGCCTCACTCATATATATATTTTTAGTTTATATCTGTTCACTGTATAATAGACTTGGCCTACCTTTATATAAAGTAAGAATACAACATAATTTACTTCACAAACCATGCATGTCCAATCATTATTAATGGAAAAAAAGTTAATTATATAAAATATAAACCACGTACTAAACTATCAATTTGCTACAATTATGACACTTTAATATATACTACTTGCTTTCGAACAAAAATAATAATAATAATAATGTATTTTTTGGTATACTATTGGATTCAACTCTTTGTTAGACGTATGAGATTTTTATCTCTCAACAAATAATTATGTTTTTAATTTTTAAAATTTAAGATGAATTTCACTTCAGTCTCTTAAATTAGAAAAAAAAATCATTTTAGTTTCCTCAAATTTAATGAAATGCGTTCTTAGAGGCCTTCAATTTAGAAATTTATTGGCTCTAAATATAAAAGTATTCAATATGTGTGAGAATGGTGATAAATGTTGATTTTTACAAAGGTATAAGAGGTAATATGATATATTTGTTTTTTATAAATCTAGATATTGGAATGGGTACGATATTTGTACCCTTTCTATTATCATATTTTAGTCATCATATTGGTAGCATATAAAACTTTCCAATACTTTACAAAGAAAATAATAGTTCAAAAAGAAAATATATAAAATTAAATCCATTCTTACCCTATAAGGCAAGTAAGAGGAATAGTAGGAGGGTGTGCAGTAGAATTATACTTTTTTTTCAACACATTCTTTCCTTCATTGAAATTTATATGAATTGTACTACTTTAAGAATAAAATCTATATATATGAATTGTACTACTTTAGGAATAAAATCTATATATGAATGTAATTGTATAAAAAAAGTGTGTTGGAAAAAAGTGAGAGAAATTTGTTGTTAAAATTTGTCGAAATAGATGCTTGAAAGAGTAATGTAAATATCACTATGCATACATCCTAGATAAAATTTCTTTGGACATAGAGAATTTATATGTTTTGCACCAAATAATGTGTAATTTTATCCAAAAATATATTAGTATGGACAAAATATTTTTTAATTACGTTTGTTAGTAAGTTAGTTTGAGTTGAACAAATTCAAACAAAGTAAATTGTGATGTAGGATTTGTGATATGAAATTTGTTAATAGTAACTAAATTAGATACTATTTTAGAAACTAAAAAAAATTGGTTTCTAGATTAGTTTCTATTATTGTTAAATTGCTTCTAAATTAGTATCTAATTAGCAATCAAGGTTTGTGATCTAAATTAGTATCTAATTTGGTAGCAAAAACCTTGGTTGCTAATTAGATATTAATTTAGAAATCATTTAACAATAATAGAAACTAATGTAGAAACCAACAATTTTTTAATCTCTAAAATTGTCTCTAATTTAGTTACTATAACAACTAATTATTTTTGTCACTAAAAAATAGTTTATATTTCATGATTTTCTTGTAGTGTGGTTGAGGAAAATAACTTTAGTGTAAAATGTATCAGTACAAAATCGTACATATTCTAAACACAAATTTGATCAAGAAATAAGTTGACAAAATCGTACATTCTAAACACAAATTTGATCAAGAAATAAGTTGCTTATGAGAATTACAAAATTAATGTAAAACGTGAGTATAAAAGTCAAACGTGTAGATGACAACTTCTATGTAAAATCAGATAACTGATGTCGTGTATATATATTAAAATTAAAACAACTTTCTTTATTTAAAATTGTTCAACTCAAATAAATGGTTCAAAAATTATAAATTCTAATTAAATTATTTGGTCTTAATTCTAATTATAAATTCTAATTCTAATTATCTTAGTGCAAAATCTAAATTTATAAATTAATATGTACATGAAGAACGTTAAATAAATAGAATTTTCTCTATTTTAGGAGCAGTTAGCAAGATACTAGCGTCAACAATTTGAAATTCAATTAAATATTCTTAATTACATAGTATAAAGTTAGTTAGTTTAATTAATTTTAGCATAAAGTATCTATTTTTAATTTCTTCATTTTTTAGATACATTCAATATTTTTAAATATAGTTATGAAATAACGAAAAAAATTGCCCAGATATTTATAGAAGATACCTTTCTAATTGACATGCATGTAACTGTGTGGGTAAAAAAATATATTTTAAAGAAAAGTCAGAAGAAATGAGAGAAGTTACTAAGCATGTCTAGACCATTATGAGAGAAGAAATAATGTATTAATAATAAGAGTTGTCTTATTTAATGTGTTACCAAAACAATAGGTCTGTCCATTGTTGTCAGAACCGTAAGTATTGATGCACTTACATAAATGCATAAATTCAAAGTTCTTAGATTTGACAATCCACTCTTCTAACAACAGCTTTGCAAATTTTATAATTGCTTTAATCACTTTTGCAGTTGCAGCAACAATTTCTGCAATAAATTATTCCTTTATAAGTATACATGTAAGCACGTGATTTTGTCACTGTAATGCTTCTTTCCGATATCATAAAGTTCACTGTATATACACATGCATGTGACGATATATAGTATTGTTGCTTATTTGCCGAATGTCATCCATGTCTTTTCTTTGCCAATCATCTCACACCAATTTCAAAAGTGGGAACAACTCACAAAACTGATTTATTTTTTGGAATTCCAATAGTGCCAGTTCTATAATGTGACATGCAAGTACGTACTTTAACTTTTCCACCCTTTGCATTATTTGACCCACCTTAATTATATTCCTCCTACACACATTCATTAAATCACTCTTCATATTAAAACCCTTTTTCTTCTACTCCTTATTTCTCCTTCTTATTGTTCAGATTTTGGTTCTATATTCAGAATAAACAATGAAAAAACACCTTAAAAAAGGCATAAAAAAGTAGCCGTATTTAAAAGCAATATTTCTTCTTGTTTAAGGACGGTTGTTCTAATAGATTTAACAAAAGCCAGCTAAAAGCTTCCTACCCAATTAAGCTTTTTTGCTACTTCTAAATATAAAACATGGGAATTTGAAGTAGCTTTGATGGGGAAGTAATTAACATATTAGCAAATCATATCATTTTTGGTAACTTAATTATTAGATTCCAAACTTTAATCTCTTCACGCAAGTCCCACAGCCCATGATGATTAAGGCCTCTATATCATGAGACACACGTTAAATTTCAACGATTTTATAGATAAATTTGAGACATTTGTTCTCTTTTTTAAAGCAAAACTCTAAATGTTTATTGACAGAGATGGACTCAACGCTTTCATAATCAACGTATACACTCTTTTCTTCTTTCCCCATTTCCTTTACGACAAAGCTATCTCATCATTTGTTCTTGGTACACATAAGTACATTAATTATTAAGTTGTTTGGTTATCCATTATGTTGGAGTTTCTATAAATGGTCCACATCCATTTCACTTGTAATTAAAAGGCGTAGTAATAATGAGCTAAGATTTATTGAGAAATGAAGCTAATGATGTATAAAGTGGTAGATACGCAGCAATATATAAAAAACTAATCCTAACAACAGTGCAAAGCAAAATTCATAATAGAGTTCATTCTAAATCGAAAAGGAAAAGCGGGATAAAGAAAAGGAAAAAAAAGTTGGGAACATTTTGTTTCGTTTCTCTTTTTGACGTTGTCTCATTTTCATGAGTGTCACTTTTTACTTTTGAAAAACTTGCCATGCAAGTGTTACAATTGGCAGCGTCACTTCTGTACTAGGACCCTCCCCTTTGGATCAGTACCTTCACTTATATTATTTAATAGTAAATTGGTTCATTTATTTATAAAAAAGCTAAAAGCAGCTTGAAGCTGAAGCTGAAAACACATTCATTATTGATGAATAAACTGGATTTGAATAAAATAGGTACAGAAAGAAAGCAGGAACTGTGCATGGTCAATAGCAATAGCAATAGCAATTGCATTAGCATAGGTATAGTGAGAGTACGTATTCCACAGCAGATTGCAGAGAAGCTAGCCAAAACAACAGTGGTAATAACTGAAGGAGCCAGAGAACAACCCTCTAAAGCCTTGAGCTACTCAACACAGTCAACCTTAGTAGTTACTAGTTAGTGCTATTCTTCTTTTTTTTTTAAAATCTGACAAGTATTAATCCGTGCAACAAAATAAATATAACTCTGCTTTCTTTTACAAGCATTTATTATGCCATCAACGTTTTTCGATAAACTATATATTAGTTTAACGTTCTTAACTGTCAATAATGTGTTTAAATTAGAGAAAAAATAACAGTGATTAATAATGTTTTTTTATTGTTGGTGAGTGTAAAAAGAAAAAGGTGATGGATTTAAAACAGTGATTTTGTGATGGAAATAGTAGAGTAAGAGTGTGCATAAAGAAAGGGGAAAGACGAAAGACGAAAGACAGATAGTAAGTGCACAAGGCAAGGCATAGTGGTAGTAGTACTAGAGAGTTGAAATAATTTATTCATCATTACGCTATGATTCATTGGTTGAATCCTGGGCACAGGATCTGCACCCACGTGTCACGTCAATGTCGTGGACGACAATTGAATGAATGAATGAGTGAATGAATGAAGGGTTTCTCTGTCAGCCGTCAGATCTGCATGCCGTATGGACAACGTCGAAAACGACCAGTGAGCTCACGCCCTTATTTTTTTCACCCCTTCCCATGCGTCGTCGTTTTGTTTTGTTTTCCCTTTTTCCATTAAACTCACTTCCATTCCATTGCATTGCATCGAAATGTTGCACTGCGACACGGGCCCCTCCTAGCCCACTACCTCACACACACTGCCATCCAATTTTCATGCAATCAATTTAATGTTCAGTATTGGTGTCAGACCCCGTGCAGCTACCAAGTTTAATTCATAAACACCACGCAAACAAACAAAATTAACACATTTTTTTCCTTTTTTTCTTTTGCCATTATTTTCTCTTTATTTTGCTTTTCTGCAGAATCATCAGAGTGGCAGTTGATTCACTTGGTCATCTTACTGGGAACGTGCCCAGTCCTAGCTATGCGTGAGAGAGAAAAAAAAAAGGGGTAGAGACTTAGCAGATTAATGGAAAGAGGCTAATTGGAAACCCCATTTTATAGGTTTAGGTATATTGGAGAAAGTATACGTATGTATGTGTACGTACGTATGTGAATAAATATGAAGAATAAAAATGTTGCATTGCATTGCATGTGTAGTAGTAGTATGAAAAACGATGGATGGATGGAGAGTGAGTAAGGTAGAAATGGGAAATGGGAGAATGTGTTGGTGGGAAGCGAGATAGGTGGAAGTTGATTTGGGAGAAAAGACAAAAGAGAGAAATTAACAAAAATTGACGCTAGTGACGTGTTAGAATAGAAGACGACGCATAATAAGGCGAGATTCTCGCGGGAGGGAAAGGCATAATTGTGTTGGGTTTGAGGAGAGAGAAGTGAAAAATAATAAGAATAATAAGAATGGAGTAATAAAACAGTCTTTTTCTTGGTTTGAAGTGAATTGAAATGGAAGGAAACAGAAATGAGAGCACAAGGAACGAGGCAAAATCATTTTGCAATCCATTGCTTTATGATTGACGCCTCTCTCACCACATGCCGATGCACCGCACTGTCGTTTTAGCATCAGAGAGAGAGAGAGAAAACAAGAACTTTGTTATTTCACATCTTCGGGCACTTCGGGCAAGAGAGAGAAACTTTCTTTCATGCCCGATGGTGACCATTCTTTGTCTGGGTAGTCCCCCTCCCCTTTCTATTCAACCCCAGTCCAGTCTTTGTCTTCCCAGCATTCAAGCCGGGCTACTTTATTAATTCTCTTTTCCTCTTCTCTCAATTATCACTTTTCAAACTACACCCAAAAAAAAAAACCAATCTTTTAATCTAATTTATTTGGGCTGGATTAGGTTTAACCTTTTTTAATCATGCAATTCATTTTGGGTTACCAAAGCCAAATGCTTCATGGACCCAGACTCCTTCAAAGATAGGCCTCAAAAGCTACTACTGTATCTAAAATATGATTCTATTGTCTCCCAAGGATATTTATGAAACACAAGTATTCATTTTTTTTCTATAAATAGTACTGATCAATACCCATGAATGTGATATATTGAAGAAAAAGACTGAAATTTGATCTTCCATTAAATTGGGCCGGGCCAGTGAGGCATTGACATTTGATAATATTGTGTCATTATCGTTTAAAAAGAGAAAAAGCAATGTAGCTCAAATTAAGTTTAGAACATAAAATGTTGACGTCTTCTTAAACCCAAACTAAGAGATCAATAGTATACTATTTTGGTAGGCCATTTTGTGGCCCATTCCAACTTACGGTCTTCTGAACCTTTTTTATTTTTGGGAGCTTCATTGCCATATATATCTTCCTCAATCTGTCCTTAAATCACTTCACCAAAACACTGAAATAGGGAACGTTCTGGAGATTTCATTTCCAATTCTGTTCACTTAAAGTTCTGGAAATATTTTGTTCCGAACAGTGATGTGTGATTAAGAAGGAATTAGAATAATGGGATGTTTTTGTTAAGAAAAAAATATATATATATAAAAAAAAGGGGTTTGTTTGGGATGATGGAGGTGAATGGTAATGGTGAGAGGGGTAGGTGGTGACGAAAGGTGTCAGAAGACAGCGTCAGTATGACTTTATCTTTATCCCAAAGAGTCTGAACTGTGAATCATTCATTCATAATTACTTCCTTTTAATGCTTTTGGGCACAGCACGATGTGACCTTTGCTCAAACATTTTATCTCTGTTGTGCGACAACAATGACACCAATGCTTTGCCCATGTAATATATAGCAATCTACTTTTCCTCACTCTCTTTATTTATTCACATATTTTATACACACACTTCTGGACCACTATTCCTCCCATATAATAATAATAATAATACTATTATTCTTCTCCTTAAGTAACACATTCACTAAAGAGAACCCTAAGATTTCCAAACCATTTCAGACATGCATGTCAGACCCTGGATCATTCAAAATTCATAAAACAAATTCATTCATTCATTTTCTATCTCATTTTCTTAACACTTCCCATCTTAGTTTATTCTTTTTCACATCTTAACATTTCTTTTGGATCCATCAATTTCTTTGCATTCTGTACCATGTTGCTGTTGTCTGTTATGTTATGTTATGTATGTGAAAGATATGGTTGACTCGCATGCAACAACTTATTAAATTTGGTCAGCATTGCAGTCACCTAGTAGACTTACAATGGGTCCACTTTGTTTCAATAATGTAACCACCCATTAATTAACACACACACACCTATGTGTGTGCCACATCCATTTATTTTAAACTCTAAGTTCAACAATATTATATATAATTCACCTTCCACTACTTACCTCCATGCACAATACTGGGAAATATCTCCACTCAACATATGTATTATTTTGTTGCTTAAGGGTTTTCCAAATTTCAACTATGCTCCTTTTATAATGTGATATCTTCTAGGGAGAAAAATATTGGAGTGATATAAAAAAGCATGGAGTGAATAATTTAAAGACTCAATATTCAAATTAAAGTGGGTGACACAGAGAATCAAGCAAAAACTTAAAAGGGGAGATTAAGGAGAGAAAAATATTGAAACACCTTTAATTTTTTCAAATTATAGATTCATGCTTGTTTTTAAAATTTATAATATTATTCTTGTAGAAATGACGTTCTTTCCATGAGATGGAATCTCGGCCTCCGACACACAATTGTGGACCAGATAGATAAGCCCTGCGAGCCCAATATTCTGGCCCAACCTTGCGTTAGAATTTATATTGGGCCGTGTGAACCGAGGAAGCTGAGCATAAAGGATTTGTTTGGGCCCAAATATAGGAATAAATAAAGGGCTGCTTTTTCCTGCACCTCCATACCTTCTTCTGCCATCCCATATGTTTTTTATATTCCAAAAATACCATTTTTTAATATTCTGAATTACATAATTCAGAAGTCTTTTCTATACATAAGATTAGCTTCCAGATTATATAATCCGAAAGTCTTTTTTTCAAATGTGTGATTAACTTCCGGATTACATAATCCATAAGTCAAAATTACATAATCTAGAAGTCTTTTCTAAATATGAGATTGACTTCTGGATTATGTAATCCGGAATATATCTGGATTACATAATTTATAGGCTTATTTTAAATGAAAAAAAGAGTTTCGAATTTTATAAATCTCAATAACACTTCCGGATCCAAAAACATCTTCCGGATTATGTATGGAGATGGCACAAAAAAGGAGAAAATGGTATTTTTACATTTAGTATTGGGGTGGCAGAAGAAAAAAAAAGGTATGGAGGTGTAGGAAGAAAGAGTCTAAATAAAGGCATGTATGTTTTGGGTGAAGAAACAAAGGGCAGGAATCTTATGATTTAGACTAAGCAAAGAAATCATGATTCAAATGGCATGGTTATAAATTGCAATACCCGAAAAAAGTACATCAAAATGAGTGTCATAAAATAAAAATAAAAATTACAAAGATGATTTCTATCTAAATTCTGTCTAAAAGAAGAAAAAAATAGACAAAAAAATAAATAAAGTTTTCATAAACTATAAGGAATTTATATATAAATTAATTTTGTAAAATTTTCAAATATAATTTATTTAATTTTTTTTTTAAGTTATATAATTATTATTAGATCAACACGTTAGTTTATTGTTCATTGGTAACCTTGTGTTTGGGGTCTAACTGTTAAATTTTTAAAAATACATTAGTTTTTTTGTATTTCAGTTTATCTTTTAGTGTTAAAAACGTCTCATTTTATGAATTTAATATTTCACTAGAAAAATGTAAGCCTGATCAAGTGAGATTGTGATGAGAGAACGTAAAGTAAAAGTAGAAGAAAATTGAAAAGAAAAAGAGGCTTTTTCACAAACTTTTATTAGATTTGGTTTGAACTGAAAATTAACAAATATATATATATATATAAATAAATTTAATTCATAGTCAAATTTAAAAGTTAAAATCTTGTATTTTATAAAATGATTTTAGTTAGGCTAGTTTGGGTTTGGGTTTGTGTGTTAAGCTTACTTAAGACCAAATAGATGAATATTTAATCCATTCTCAAAAATGTAAATTGCATGCTCAATATTTAAGTAGGTTTGGTTGAGCTAGATTCTGACATATGAAGCAAAAAAACACAAATTAATTTGACCTTTTAAAAATAGATCTGAAACCAATATGTATAGGGCTTTTTTTTGTGAGCTATGGCTTAAAAAAACTCATTTTGATTCATTAAGTATAAGTCCAATTTTGATTCAAAATACTAAAATAATTAACACTGTGTAAGCTCTTTACTGAAAAAAAAATCAACATAATTTTTTAATTTTCTAATAAACTTTTAAGTAAATGAAGGATTAAAATGTAAAATTTTCTGTAAAAGAAAATAAAATCTGTGTTGCAATTTATTATCTTGGTATGAGGTTATTCTTGACTAATTTTTCTTTAGACTTCCATTAATGTTTTGGAAACAATTTTTTGTTTGTCAGAAATATGGAAAAAATACAATTGAATATTCTTTGTATTTGTTTTATTTTATTTTTTTACTCTTGAGTTTTCAATATAAACAAACCATTTAACACTAATTAGATAATTTAAATATTACATTTGATTTCTTATTTTGTTATTTGACAAATTTTGTTAACATGACAAGTAAAATACTCAATTACATTAAAACACACCTGTATATAAAACATGTTAATCTTTAATAAATAAAAAATGCTTTCATCAAAAAATTTCTTTTAAAAAAATTATTATACTTAGAAATTTTATCCATAAGCTCATTTTAAGAGAAAGAAAATAATAGGAAAAATTAAAATTATTTTTTCCCAAAAATAATTAACTTAAAGATAAGTAATTGTTTTTCTTTGTTAAATATATTTATAAAGAAATTGGTCCAAACACATCCCAATACTTATTTGAACAATCATATGGGAGAGAAAAATAAAAAATAATTTATTTTATGAATTAATGTATATATAAACTAATTTTAATTCATTAAAAAAATTCCATTTTAATCTTAAAAATTCTGAAAGAAAATATAGTCCAAGCAAAAATGATAAAGTAATTATGGGGTTACTAGGAGTAGCCCAAGTCCAAATGTAAGGAAGAAGCAACTACAGTCAAAAGCAAAGGGGGCACCAACCATCCTTCTATTGTTATCTGCAATGGCAGTTGCTCCTCTTCGTCTCTGTTATCTCCTCTCAACCCACACAAACCTCAACTTCTCTCTTTTCAAACCCAATGTCTTCTCACTCACTTCATTTTCCCCCTCTCCTTCTTCTTCTCTTTCTCAAAAACACTATCTTCCTCTCCATTCCTGCAGGTGTTCCTCCATCGCCCCCATGTCCACCACCACCTACGAGGTAACATCCATACCCTCCTTCTCTTTCCAACATCACAAGCAAAACCAAGACATCAGAATAGTTAAATTCATTTTCTTTTCGAAAAACAAAAAAAGGGTAGTTGACTATGATGTCACTTGTCAGTTAATCTAGTTTTTTTTTTTTTTTTGTGTCGGACACTTTCTCACATGCGAATTGCAAATGGGTATTGGGTTTAGAGTAATGAGACGGCTTCCACTCATCACACGTAGTTTTTAGTTCATCACAAAGGTAAAATATACTTATTTTTGCTTTACAAGTGGTTAAGAGTAAATGAATGTGATTTTTTTTATCAGCAAATGAATGTGATTGTGTATCTGTACTTGTAATAATGATGGCTATATAGGGATAATTCTGTCATTGTAGGAGGTTATTGACAAGTCCAATGGCGGTTAATTTAGCATAACAAAATGTTAAGGGTAAATGAATGTGTGTAATAAATTGTCAAGCTATACTTATATACATATGAGGCTAATGGTTAAATATGTTTTGCAAGTACATGTAATTAAGAGTAAACAAGTTACTGTATGCAATTCTCTGTGTACCTGTGATGCTAATGGTTAAATATGCTTCAGAGGTTAATAGTGTATTAGTGTTTTTATTGTCATGTTTTATTGATGGTTAATTGTACCTTAAAAATGGTTAACTGTTGGGGTGGATATTAGATGGACAGTTCCGGAGGGGTTTGATGATTTTTCATGTACTAAAAGTTCTCTTTTTATCCTTCGAGTTTGATTATATTTGATACTAGCTAGTTACCAAATTCAAAAATGCAGTTTTCCGATGGTTCTGCAGAGGTGGAGTTAAGATTAAAAATAGGAGGTTTGGATATCCGAAGCTCAAGAGACATATCGGTTGATACAAAAGATACCTCTTTAGCTATCAGAGTGTTGCAGCCAGGAGCTCCTATCACACTTATAGAAACTAATCCTCTTTTTGATAGGATTAAATCCTCTGAAACAATATGGTTTGTTTGTGTATTTGGAAGTACTAAAAAAAATGTTTCTAGTTTTTGCCTTAGTTGATTTGTCTGATTTGGACAGGTATATAGATGATGATGAACTTGTTGTGAACTTCAAGAAACAGGACCCAGATTTGAAATGGCCTGACATCATGGAGTCGTGGGAATCACTTTCTGCAGGATCTTCACAACTTTTGCAAGGAACATCAATATATCTTGTTGGTGATTCAACAGAAATCAACCAAAAAGTGGCTCATGAGCTGGCAACTGGTCTAGGGTACAATATGAATCTTCTGTCCAGATAAATCTTGTTTCCAGTTTTACATAAATCAGTTATCACTTTTGGGAAATATGTTTTCCAGTTGTGGATATAATAAAAATGCTAACAACTTAAATCAGCTTTGAAGGATACAAAACTATACCAAAGGATGCCCTTCAATGTTAGATACTATCATTTGTGTGTAACTTTCATCAATGGGTTATAAATTTTAGAGTTTGGTATTCTTCTCAGGTACACACCACTTAGCACAAAAGAGTTGCTGGAAACATATACCAATCAGACTTTGGATTCATGTGAGAGTCATTTCTATGCCTTGCTTCTTATTGACAAAGCCTTCTATGTTTCTCTCTCATGCTGCAGCTTTCTGACAAACATAGAGACTTAAAGTTTCTCTATACTAGTAGTTTGATACTACTAAAGGTGCTCTGTGATCAATCTTAGGAGTGCCTTCAATGGTGTCTTACAAAATAGGTTACATTAATTTTATTTACACCTCACTCTAATTGTTGAAATTAAAGGGATGTGCCAATTGTTCTTTTTAGCAAATGAACAATCAGCATCTTATGGAAACTGCTGATACGTGATAGTACCAGTTTTTGTAGCTATTTTGTTTTGCTACTTTCTTTCGTTGACAAAAGATGTGTTACAAAAGGAAAAACAAAATCTGTTTTCCTATAATCCTATGATTGAAAAATCTGTATTTATTTGAAGCTTTAGTTGTCCTTTAGCACATTTATATAAATCATTGTTCCTTGCACACTATTTTTTTCCTTTTTTTCCTCCATTATCCTTGCTGTCATTTATGTGCTTTATTGTCAAGTTTTCTTGAGTCAAACCCCCTCCACTCTCTCCCTGAAACCTATTACAATGGTGATGCATCTTTGTTTTAATGCCAGAGAATATGGAAATAACAAATAGCAAGTGCATGAATCCAAGTATTTGAAGTGACTTAGATATTACATTTTTCGTGTAATAACAAATGCAATGAATTCCAGGTCTGCTTGCTGAAGGCTCTGACTCGGTAGCAGAAGCAGAAAGTGCTGTTCTTGAAAGCATAAGTAGGTAAGTCGATGGCTTCATTTCATTTGCTGGATCATTTTGTTATGGGTAACTAACAGATTTATTTGCTGCATGAGTGGTTTTCCAGTCATGCCAGGGCAGTGGTCGCAACATTAGGAGGGCAACATGGCGCTTCTGGAAGAGCACATAAATGGCAACATCTTTATGCTGGATTTACTGTCTGGTTGTCACAGACTGATGCACTAGGTAATTGTTGATCCATCTGAGTTTTTTTTATACATCTTATATGTCTTCAGTGCAACCTTGTTTTGAACCTTCACGTTTATTCACAACTTGGAAACTAAAAGAGATGAGTTACCTGAGCCCCATCTTAAAAGTCATTAAGAAACTTTTACTACTACTGAGGTTGTGTTTAGCTGAGGGATTTAGGAGGGGAAGGCATGAGTTTCAAATGTCACTCTTATTTGGGAAGTTTTATAATGAAGGAAATGTGAGATTACAATGTGTAACTCCCAATAAGCCCCCTTAATTTTTCTATATCTCATTCCACCAACTTGGAGTACTTTGGAGGATTTTAAAAATACAAAGGAAAGGAAGCTTGTTAATTCACCATTCATATTCTGCCCTCCCTCTGCCTTCGTTTTCTTTTGATTCCTTCACCACACTTCCCCTGCATATTTACTTGCATTGTTGCTTCAGCATGCTGTTTTCAGTTAAAATGATTTCGAAAACTTGAAATGCAGATGAAGATTCTGCAAGGCAGGAGACCCATAAAAGTGTCAAAGATGGCACAATTTCATACACAAATGCAGATGTAGTTGTTAAGCTACAAGGCTGGGATCCTACTTATGCCAAAAGTGTAGCGCAAGCATGTTTAAGTGCCCTTAAACAGTTAATCCTGTCAGACAAGAAACTTCCAGGTACTTTTAAAAGATTAGGATGTTATTTCATGGGGTGAAATGGAAAGACTGAAAATAAGGTTTATAACTTATAAGTAAGTAGCATCCTTACTTTCTAAGAGTAACATATGAGAAGGAAAAGAATAAAAATAGAGGTGAAAATGATTGGGGGCATTTTTTACAGGTGGAAAGAGGAGATTTTCAGATTGAAATAAGGAAATTTGAACAATTTTTCATTAGCCCAAGATTGACTTTAACACTGTCATCTTGCAGGTAAAAAAAGCCTCTACGTAAGATTGGGATGTCGTGGTGATTGGCCAAACATCAAACCCCCTGGTTGGGATCCATCAAGTGAAGGTAACACAAGTCTTGGCACTCATTAATGATACTTGAAATTGGTGAGTAGCATGTAATTTGTTTATACAAGTTTATCTACCACAAAGGTAATACAAGTGACAGATTCAGTTGTTCATGCTGTTATTCTAGTCAGAAAAACCAATGCACTGTAGTTTTATAACTATGTGTTGGATGGTGTAACATAATTAAGGGCTTGTTGTTTGCAAAACTGATGATACAGCTTTTGAACTGCTGTGGACTTGCTCGATTAAAGCAACTGGGAACCAAATTCTTGTTGGAATGTACAAGACAAGGAATTGGTAACTGATATAAAATGCAATGGAGGGCCTTTTGTAAAATTAAATGTATGTATAAATTAACAATTTATAATGAGCTATGTAAATTAATTTGTTATGAAATTAATTGATGTCTAAAAAAGTGAGTTACTAATTTAATCATAAGCATTTGATAAAGTCTTAATTCTTATTCAATTAGATGATCGATGATTAAGCAGTTTGATATGTAAAAGTAATAATCTTAATTTATTGGGTTAGAAATATTAATTAATCAGTTGAAAATTTAGAAAATGTTTACTTAATATCTTAAGAATATTTTATATTTTTTTTTAAATATTATAAAAAAAAAGACTAATGAACTTGATGAAAACCTTCTTCTCTTTGCATTGTTTTGATTTGTTATTTTGTATGGAGTTGTGGAAACTATTGGAAATGGATGAAGAATACTTTGGATTTGAAGTGAAGAAAATGGGTTTGGGAAAGTGAGAGGCAAGGTCAACTCACTATGAAGGAGTCTAGATGAGACTACACAAAAAACTAACCTAGAGAAAATTCAATATCAAGTGTTTATGGCCAAAAATATACAGCATAACTCTTCTCATTTAAGCTAACAAAAATTTGAGTACAAATGAACAAAAGTTACTTTATTAGTACAGCCTTCATGAATAATTTTAGGATTAATTTGTTGAGTTCATTCTAACAAAAGATCACAAACTTTCATTGATACTTGACCACATAAAATCTTTTCCTTATAAAATATTCTCTCTTTGGAATGTACTAGATCTTCTTCTTAAAGAAACTTCTTAAAGTTTATCCTCCAATTCACAAACTTCCTCCTAAAGAAACTTCTTCAACACAAACAAAAAGGTTTCTAAAGAAATAAAATCTTAAAAACTAAGAATTTGAATTGCAACAAATTTAATTTAGGCGAATCCTAATGGTGAGACACACTAACACATTTGGACATTTGAGACACACTTGTCTAAACAAGTTATTAATCCACTATTAAAAAGAGTAAAATGCAATTACAACTAAAAAAAAATACAATCACACTTATGTAAAAATTAAAATCTTCATATCTCTCCCTCAAATGTTTCTTTTCCACCATTGCCTTCACTTGTCTCTTTTTAAGAAAATAACCTTAAAGTTGTTTTATCAAGTTAGTCCAATTCTCATAATTTCTACAATCACAAAAGATAACCACTTCTAAAAGGAAAAAGCTTTTTTTATCGACCAAAAAAAAGAAAAAGTTTAAATCAATCAATCAAATTTCAATTTGGAAAAAGAGATTTATGCGAAAAACACAAAGAATAATTTTAAAGACTCAAATCAAAAAATGAAGGATGCTAGAAATTGTAAACATACAAATGAAACTTAAGAATGACACTAAAATAGATAAAAAAAAAATCACTAAAATTCAAGAATTTATTTCATTTTTTTCTAAATTAAATTTTTCTCCCAAATTTTAGCCACATATTGTCTTATTGCTAACACAATAAGTAATAAATTTTAGCTCAAAATATACACTAAATCAAGAATCTTATCATTTTTTTTCTACTGTGAATTGGAAATGCCTTATTGGCAGAAAATCATAAACATATTGAAGTTATCACAAATATCAACCAGTACAAAAAATCAACAAACAACAAAGAGAAGAAAACCTATGGAATTGAAAGAAGATTATGAATTCAAAGAAAATTTAACTGTAAGGAACTTATCAATAATGTACTAATAAATAAATAAAATTTAAATACAAAAATTTAAAAGCACCAAACCAATGCAGTCTCATCAAACAATTTTTTGAAATTTTTTGTTATTCTAGACACAAAAGCAAGAAAAAAAGTAAAATCAAACAAAAATACTACTAAATTTTATGACATTTGTGGATTTACATGTTTTTGACAACATGGACAAATTTAGAAAATTAAAAAGACACACAATTAAATTAAAGTAACAAAAAAAAATGAAACAAGACTAAAAAAAACAAAAACACACAATTTCACAAAATAAAGCATCTAAAACAACATATGAGTTCAAGTAGAAACAAGTGATTTGAATCCAATGTAAAATGAAACCTAAACATGTTCAAGACAATCAAAATACAATTTAGACAACACAAAAGTGATGTAAAAAGTTTAGAAGAAGAAAAGCTACTTATCTCAACATAACCAAGCTCTGGTACCAAATTATGGAAACCTTCTTCTCCTTGCATTGTTTTGATTTGTAATTTTGTATGGAATTGTAGAAGTTGTTGAAAATGAATGCAGAAGTGGAGAAAACATATTTGGGAGAATAAGAGGTGAGGTCGACTCACTAGGAAGAAGTTTAGGGGAGGTTACATAAGAGACTATCCTAGAGAGAGCTCGAGAACGAGTGTTTATGGCCAGAAAATGGACAACATCACTTTCCTCATGCTGAATTTTACAAGAGAATAAGTATTCCTATTTATAGTGCTAAATGATGTCCAAGTTCGAAATTTAAACCTAAAACCTTTCTACTCCCATGATGAAAAATGATTCTCTCTTATTATAGCAAATCCTCTCAAATACAAGTGTCCTATCTTCATTGATGGAAAATCTTCTCCATTGAGGATATACCATGTGGATGCTCATGCTCTCCTTTCCAAGGCTCACGCTTATCATGCCAAAGGCTCACGCTTATCATGCCAAAGAGGTACAACTCCATGTTTATACAATTAATAAAACTAAAGTTTAACTCAAAGTGATGTTAACTTGTCTCCTTTGAAGTCAACTGAGAGTTAGTTTTCTTGCATTCTTCTGACTACGCTCTAGTTGACGTTTTGATAACTTTGAGGTCTGATTGGATATATTTTATATCTTCCTTCATCCTAGAGTTGTCCTCTTTAGTGAACCTACAAAATATAAACAAAAAATTCAATTAGACTCATATGTGCTAGTAAAAGCTTAAACAAACTTTAGATTTTTCATTCTCCATCTATGGATATCAGTGACGATTTTCATTATAAATGATGTTTGAATCCTTTCTAATGGAGAATCAAGATTCTTAGTCTTCTGATTATGACAGACTATCTCGTAGTTGATTTTTTATTCATCGCTACTATAATATAAGAAACTAAATATACATAACAAAAATTACGTCGAACTATTTTCTCTTATGATTTAAAATATAGATTATTTTTAACATGCTACATACTTGTGTGATAAAAGTTTTTTAATTATTTTGAGTTATTTAAAATAAAATAAAAATATGTGTACAATATGGTATATCTTTAAATTTCGATCACATCAAATTCTTATGCAGATTAAATTAACTTAAAAGACAGATTTTTCTACACTTTTTAATAAGCTCGATTTAAAAAAAAAATATGTAATCAAATGCTCATGCCACAATTTAAAATTTAATTCATATTTTCTTTTGTAAAACAAGATGCTTCTTGTATGTGATAAAAATGTTCATTCCTAACTGTTCACATCAGCAAGTCAGAAAGCCTTCTTCCCCCAAGAGCTGCCAAGATTCAATATCAGACCTGTGAAGGTGGAAGCTGTTCTGTTCTGCATTTTTAATAACAGCATCAGGGGAGCACTTTTTCTCCTCTCTAATTTTGCAGTTCCACCTCCACCAGAGACCCTAAGAACATGGCCAATATCTTTCTTAAGTTAGTAAGAAAAATGAATCAGATTCTTAAAAGGCAACACCCAACTACGAGAAGGCACAGGCATAGTTTCTCATTTTCTACCAGAGCACAGCCACATTTGATGATCCCACCTCCTGATATAACACGGTTTCATCCAAAGCAAACCATCAGAATTCAATCTTCAGAGGATGGATGTTCATATTATAGTTTATTCATGCACACTTGTCATGATCTACACCAAATCATCTAACCTGCAGCATCAGCCGTCCACCAAAGCATGTGAACAAACACTCACTATTTGTGTTCCAACCAAGCACCAATTAAATGCTAATGACTCTTCATCTAACGACTGAATGTGTTTGTTTAACATAAAATAGTTTCCAATGTACCTTCAATTGAATGCTATACCCAACATGACATTCATTCAAACACACCTTAAACCTACGAGTGAACCAGCAAAAAAAGCAGCTGTGAAATGATCATAACTTTACTATATTTAAAGGCGGGTCTTTAAAATATATTTTGGGAGTATCAAAATTGTTATAGGTGTACAAAAAACTCAGAAATATCAAATATATAAAATATACTAAAATTTAAAAAATATATTTCTATTTGTGTGTGTATATATATATGCATAAAAATTAAGCTCATTGCCGATATTTTTCTTGAAGTGCTACAAGTCAAGCTATTTTCCATCTTTAAATATGATATTATTCCACTCCTCACAGCCATCAATTGCATATAAAATATTCATCCGACTAGAACAAGACCTAAAATCAGCTTTAAAACTATGGATAATAGAGTTTTCATAACGGAGCTGATTTAAAACTAAGCAATTCCTGACTGTGACCTCTCAATTTTGAGTCTGCCTTTTGCAACTGCTGTTGAAATGGAATCTCCGTACTTTCCCCAAATTTTTTCTTCACATAATCATTCTCCGTGTTTTGGCATGCCATGTGAATGGATGTTAACCTGCTTTTAGAAGGATCATCAAACAAACATAAATCTTCACCTTACAGAATCTCATGGAAGAAGAAAACAGATCTTAAATATTTCAGAAACCCGGGAAAAAAAGGTCGAGATCGAGTTTCTTGAACTTTTTTCACAGACGGGGCAATAGATCTTTGAACAGAAGAGATAATAGAAGCAATTGATGGCCAAAGTTATTTTTCCTTTTTAACACTAAGAATTAATTTCCTGAGAGATAACTCCAGACTCAAATTCCAAAAACTTTCATCAGCAACGTTTGATGCTAATAAGATTCAATTCATCAGATTTTTTAATACTTCAGCTTTTGTATGTCAGTCTTCAACACTAGAACAGGTGTTCTCAAACGTCCTATTAGATGATAGATTTTAATTTTACTTTCGCACAAAAAATGCAGTCTGACGTACGTTTCATTAGTACAAATACAAGACCTTAAAGCTCCATTGGAGCATAAGAACGAGTACGCACTTTTTTTTTAGTGCTAAGAAGTATGCCTGGTGACTATTTCACAAAATAAGCCATTCCAGAAAATAGGTTTCAACAAGACTACACCAGAGAGAGGTGATTCACCAAAAAAATAAAAACTAACACACTAGCATTACTGTCTAACCAGTCAGCCAAAGATCAGGTACTCAAGTGACAATTATGATCTAGGAAGCTTCCGATGAATTGAATAGAAGAATGCGATGATTTGAAGAACAACCCTTTCAACATAAATCTGACCTGAAGGAGTCAACCTCAACCCAACCTCTGAAGTTGTAATTTTTTTTGAAAACAAATCCACAACTGCGTCATCAATAGATACACTTCCCAGACAAATCAGAAGCAATGTTAACTCTTATGAACCAGCCAAAAAGCTAGGCACCTTCATTCAAGAATAAAATCAGTAACAGTCTACACCAGGCAGATTGGAGAAAACAAAAAAATCCCTAAGATGCTTCAAAACACCATTAATTTCACAAGCCGTTCAATACACCAAATCCACCATACGAAGTACACTCATTTTGAAATTTGAAGGGGGGAAATAGGGAATATCCAATTATCGGTTTTTATTATAAATTATAAAAACCCAACAGAAGGTGGAAAATTGACAGGGCATATAATCACAGACATTAAAATAAACTTAGCAAAGTTCGAGTTGCATGTGCGTAGCAGGTCCAAGTGAGGATGACATAAGGAAATGAAAAGGAAAGTTTGCCTACAGAAATAATATCACAACTCCATTTTGATTTATCCAGAAGTTTACAAAATTCAATTCCAAGGCCGAAGATCTCCCACCTTCACCTTCCATTAGGAAAACAGCCTTAGCATTCCTTCTTGATTGAGTCATCTAATCCCCCACTGGACGGTATCTGCAATCAGTCAGTTAAAACATTTAAGAGGTACAACCACAACATAGCAGAGGATGAGAATAGTAATTGAAATACATAACAGCAAGTAATTCTGTAGAATGTGTATCCAAAGTTGAAGACCAATTACAAGATGACAGGCAAATTAATTCTTAAGAACATCTATACCTTGTATTGAAGATTTGTTATTGTATCTCTCAACAGAGCATCTCCAACTATTAACCTCAGCATCTTCACAAAATCATCCCGTGATATCTGCTTTGACTGAATTATACCATGAAATATTAGTGATATTATTTCATCAATCAAGGTAGAAAGGACATCAACTGGAACTTATTTTGCATACCCTGAATTGTTCATAATGTGTTTTGATAAGATTCATATCCTTGGACTGAACCTGATTTCTGATAGCAGCAAAAAGCACAGGAAAAGGCATCCAAGGGGATTTCGGGACTTTTGGAGTGCTAGCAACTATACTAGGAGCTTTTCCCTAAGGAGGTATCCAACATGTCAAAATTATATGGATAATGCTGTAGTTATAGGAAATAAAAACAATACATGATTTTATACAGCTTTCAAAAGCATTAAAAAACCTCCTATATTGGAATCAAAACATTTAAGATACAAAACATATATTGGAATTTTTAAGATACAAAAACCACAGTTCAAAAATTGTTAAATAACATTTAAAACCTGCGAAAGAATTAGATACAAAACTAAAATATCAAATAACTTACATTATCTATTGTGGATGACTCTGAGAGGCCAAGAGGACCATGAGAGGGTGTATTAACCTCATGTCCACAAAAATGACCTGTAAAAATTGAACATAAATAAATTATCATAGCAAGAGAATCATATTCGTAAACAGCCAAGTAGCAGAAACCCCTGCTGTTCAATTTGACCAGAGTGAAGAAATTAATCTGATGAATGTAAGAGAGACCACAAGTTGATATCAACAATCTACAGATGAAACACTATTTCTGAATACTAACAACTCATTAAAAAAATACATCCAAGTGGAAAGAAAGAATCATAGATATCAACTAGTCATCCTTTTGATAAATGCATTGAGCACCAGTTACACGATATTAAAATGTACAACTTACTTTTGCCGGGAAAGCCCAGATGAACAGTAAAAAAGGAAACAAAAAATAAAGGAACAATGTATCACCTTCAGCATCAGAAGGAACCTTGAAACTAACAACAAATTCGGGATAGATGTGGGTGTTCATGTTCATATTCCACACAACATAGTATCGTGGACACTGAATATCATCCACCCCACTATCATATTCACAACTACTGGGTTGAAACTGACCAGTGCCAGGATAGAGAATCTCCATGTTCCCCATTATTACACGACAGAGGGTCAAGTGTCGAACCCCATTTTCGTCAACATCACAATAACGTACACTGTACAAATGGAAAAACTTAAATCAATCTCTAAGCATTCCAATTGTGTAATCTATAATATAAATACCAAATAATAACATACTAAATTAGTAAAAATAGATTATATAAGGACAGAAGTAAAAGCACTTTGTATGTAACAACACAAAAAAATAATAACAGGAAGAACAACAGGAAAATATGGTCATCACTGCACCCTCAATGTAAAAGGTGCATCATAAATTGATTAAAGATTATTCCAGCAGCTAGGAATAACACTCAACATGACCAGTACAGGACAAGTAAAAAACAAAGTTATAAAGACAACATGAAAAAGTGATTAAATTTTTGCAGAAGGAAATCCTACTGTCTAAACACTAGATTAAACTTTTATTAATGCAGGGACAACAATGCTTATCTTTATGAAATACATAAATATAAATAATTAAATCATGCACACTATAAAGAAAAAACAATGCAGAAGATAACAATAGCATAGGCCAAGTATAGGTTAAAACTGGGTGACTGAGAATAAAATGCTATCCCTTACGTTTCTAACATATAATGAAATATGTAGAGAGAGACTGTGACTCCAATTATAATTTAGTAGAGATAGATTTTAGTCACCAGTTGCATTAGAAAATAAAGGATTAACTTGCTCATCAACCATTTTTTATCGACAACCTGCTCATCAACCTTAAACCTTAATCTAAAAATAAGATGCCCATACACTGCTAATCATCATCTTGTTCTTAGCCAATCAAGTATAAGCTCCACATAAATTTATCATCAATATTAACATTATTAAAAGATTTTATCATTCAGGGTCCATCATATAAAAACTAACCTGGCATCAGGGCAGGAAGCAGCTGCAAGATGAACACCAATGCCATATGTGCACTTTGATCCAGATAGTCCACAATGACCAAGTCCATACTCCATCATTGTAGACAGTTCTCTTTTAGAAAAAGCAAGCCAAGCATACCTAATATTGGCTTCCCCGTGAATTTTTTTTGTAATTTCAGCTTGCTTCTGGAAAAGCTCCCATCGGGCTTGCATTGACCCACCTGAGCAGTGGTAAATCTCAACTATGTCTGAATCAGAACTGCCAAAACTACTCATTCCCTTGAGAAACATCTTTTGTACAGAATTCAAATCCAATATTCCATATACTGATTCAGTATAAGCATCTAAACCTACATCTTGATTGTGCTGAATAGCTTCACCAACATTTCCACAGCCCTTTTTGTTAATGTTATCTTCAACTTCTACATCATATTGACAGTACTTTTGTTTAGTATCAATTTGAATACCCTTAACTAGAGCATTGGACTCCCCACTACACTCACTCAGTCTGGATTGATCCACTCCATTTATTTCAACTTCTAAATGTAATTTTATTTCATTAGACGCATATGAGTCTGGACTTTTTCCACTTTCCTGTTTGCTGACATTATAAGGTTCTTCATCGGAGGAAGTATAGATTTCCGGGAAAAAGCAGTGCCCTGCATCATCAATCCAAGCTATAGGTTGTTGCAATCCAGTTTTCAGGTCCACCTTGTGCAAATGTAAAAAATCAAATACAAGATGATACCGATTTAACTCTATCTCTACTGACACCTTCTTGACTTCAAGATCCTTCTTAACCAAGTCAACAACATCCTTAGGAAAGTCACACCATTCACCGTTCCTATAGAACATCAAACGCTCCAGTCTCCCACTCTTTTTATAATTTGAAAAACGCCTAACTAAGGAATGGCCAATATGAGGACCAGCATTTGTCAGCTTGTTTCTGCATCCACCAAATCTAATCCTTTTGGCAACCCTGCTCGTCGGTGACATATACGATGGCCAATGTCCTAAAATTGGTTGTGAAACTCCACTGAAATGTGCAGCATATCGGGATGCTCGCTTGCGCTTCAGATTGAGTGCAACCCTATCCAATGCCTTTACGATTTTTGCTTCCATTTCTATCTACTAGCCCAATATCTATAAACACGCTTAAATATAAAAAGCTCAGGTGCAGCAGTTAAATAGAACCCTAGACCTTGAGCAGTTTCAATAAAACTGTGGTGCCAATGTTGAAGACCGTGACATCAAGAATATTTGGCAATCCCTGAATGTTTAAAAAAAATTGAGAATATTGAACTGATACATAGGATAATGAACACATACTGAAGAAGTTGACAAATAAAGAACAAGGGGATAACTAATAAAAGCATTCCTGGATAACAAAACAAGGAGTCTGAAACACTTGCACAGGAGACATATTGCAATAGTATTATCTCCAACAAGATTAAATATAAATAGAGTATTGAACTTATAATATATACAAAAGTAGTAACACTCAAAAGGCTTTAAATAAAGGACAGGTTTGGATAAACTTATCCCTTGAGCATTTCAAGAAAAAGAAAAAAAAAGTTTTTTATGAGGTAAAATTAGCTTATTAAATATAAAGTTTTTTTCCTTCCTATTCCTTGAAGCACTTACGAAAAGTTTCTTCAAAAGTAGTCCCAAAACAAATTCAATGAACATGGTAATGTTAGTTCGTTCGAAGCTGAATTTATCCAATTTTACATCACGAGAACTTTTTAGTGATGTCAAATGATATTTGGGAGACCAAAAATTGCAAACCCCAAGAAAATACAAGTTTAAAAGATGTATAAAATGTGATATTAAAGCTAACAAGATTTATTAAAAAATAACCCTAAAACTATTTATATTTAAGATCGACCAATTCTCTTGCAAAACATAAATAACCTTGAGGTCTAGACCTTAAAAGGCCAATGCTACTTATGTTTTGAAAACCAAAATATAACAGAATTTAACAGATGACAAAAATATGGTTGACTGTTCTTCAAATTTACAAATCTGATATAAAGGCACTTATCTTTTACAGTTAGTTCTACCCAAAACATAGATGAGCAATTAAACATTAATAGATTCCTTAACATAGTATTCCATTCCCAGTTGAAGTTTACATCTCAATAGTCTAATTATGTCAGACACGACTGATAGATGAATAGACCAAAAATAGTATTCCTTGTAATTGTGATTATGCAATTCAACAGTTTCCCAAGAAAAGTAGGTAGTAAATCATGTACGATTTTAACTACATTACAAAATTCAATTAGACCAGTACAAAAACTAACAATAAACGCTAATGATTACAATGTACATCAAACAATAAATAGATAACATAGGGAATAAAAAACAACAATATCAATTCAAGAGGATCACAATTTTATTATTTTGTACTCTCGCTAAAACGGTCCAAATAAACTCATAAAAATAACTGTAGCTGTTTCTGTGGCACCCGCACTAATAAACCCATTCCCTGACTTCAACTCTACTCCACCTATCCTCACAGAAAGGACTACAAAAAAACACCTAAAAACTGAACTCTCTTGCTTAAAACTGCCTCGGAAGCTTTTAGTTAATTTACAGTGTACTCGATGCAAAAGTTATGCAGGAGATACAAGAATCTAATGCAACATTTGGAGAAAACAAATTTCAACTGCAAGACATTGTCCAATTCTTCACCATCTATGAAAGGGCTATACGAATAAACCAAACTAGTACTATGCTTGAAACTGAAGAATAGAGCATAAAATATATGTGTGGGCGGGATTTTAAAAGGATGTATTTGAGGATAAATGATTACACACTCCGGGATTACGTGATCTGGACCAATCTCCATGTAACACACTAGTAACTCTTTTTCTTAAATTTTGAAAAGGGTTGTGTGTGAGGCGTTGATGCAAAACCATATACCAATTTTTCGTATTTAAGGCCTCCAAATGCACCTAGTGCACCCGATACAAAAATCATTTAACAAAAAAGACTGTATCCCTCGTACCGCTGCCCCTTATAAACAGATAATCTTAAACAACAAGAAATTCACAAAATCAAACAAACTTAAGAAATACCACGAAATTGATCAAAGACACTAATTTAAATAAATTTATGCATACCCAGCACTGCATTTAGTGATCATACTGTACATGCTTTTCCCCGGAAACAGCTCTGCTCCTGATGATTGAATTTAACAGAATAAAAACAAAATTTACAAAAATTTACATATATAAAAAAAACTGTATAATAAAGCAAAGTCGTGGCGGTCAACGACAACCAACGACACCGCATCGTCGATAATCAACAAATTAAAACACCACACCCAAAAAAAAACTATCAATATTACTTCTAAAAGCAAAATTAGCTCTAAAAAATTACAGATAAACGGAAAAATTGATTCAAACACCATGGACAACCAAACCCAAGCCCGATCTACTAAATCCAAGCCCCAAATCGAAAAGTCAAACTGACAAAAAAAAATGTTCAAACCCTCGCAGATACAAAAATTCTGAATTGAAAAGCACAACGAAAAATCCAGATAAGCTTCAGAAATTACCTGAGTGCACAAACATGCAAAACAACAGAATTACCTATTTACCTCAGACAAATTTTTCACCACTTTTTTTTGTTTTTTTTTTCTTTTACTCTATTTTCAATTCCCTTGGTGTGCATCGGAGGGATAGGGTTTCTATTTACACCTTTCTTCGCTGAACGCGAAAAACCCTAACTTGAAGGATCGACAAATGGTAGGGTTAAGTGAAAACAACGCCGTAGAAAAAGAACTGATAATGGAGGCGTTTCCCCTAGATTCTGCAATTTCTCGCTACCCCTTTTCCAAGTAAACCCACATAAGGTTCACACTGAGAATTTCATATACTCACCCACGGTTATCCTTACTTTTGTCACAGACTCCGTTTTATTGGACCGTGTTGCTTGCTGACTCACCAACGTTTATTTTTTTTTTCTTTTCTGATTTCTTCTTTCTCAATTCTGTCGTCCATATCTTCTACTCTTTCTAGAACTTCTTCTCTTTTTTTTTTAAATAATATAATATAATTATTTTCTTTTTCAAGAAGTTACATAGAGATGTCTTTTTGCTGATGATGAAAAGGTTGACTATATAAATGTATTTTAATATTTTTTATGAGTAAATTAAGAATTTTTGCACCATAATGGTGCGTTAATTTATTACAAAATTGTTAAGAAAAAAAAAATTTACTGGTAAGTTGTATTTTGTTGTACAATTTAATTTTGTTTGATAAAGTAGTGATGGTGTAAGAATTGGATGAAATATATTATATTATGCTAAACTATTTTAGTTTAAAGTTTTATTTAAAAAAATTGTGTTTAATAGGTATTATTTTAGTTAAAATTCTTATTAGGGTTTAGGGTGTTAAATAAAAAGAATTGAAGTAGTGCAAAGTTGTACAGATTTCAATTCTTTTATTTAAGATTAAAATAATATTATTGGTGTACGACTTGTTTAATGATTAATTTTTTGTATTTATTGTTTTTAAAAAAAATATTTAAAATCATATTTTATTTATTTAAGGTTTAGATGATGTATATATTAAATGTATTAATAAATATTTGATAAATTTGTGACTTTGAAATTTGGTATAATTGATTTAATTAATATAGAATTAAAGTTAATATAAAAATGTGATAAATGATTAGATTTTGTTATATATATATATGGACAATTGTTTATATTGTAACTTTCGTTTTAATAATAAAAGCATTTTTTTTAAAGACTAGTTACGTGAGTTATGGTATTTCAGATTAGGATCAGTAATGAAATTTCTGTTTATATAAGAAGACTAGTAATCTCATTCTACATTGGATAAAATTGAACCTCATAGGTCTTATAAAGTGGATAAGATAAATTGCAAAACAATTAGTAAACAGCTATTAATCAGAAACAAATAAAACATTTCTCCTAAGATTTTTTTTTTTCTTTTTATACACGAGTTCTAATATATAATTATCTTTTATCCCTGCATTAAGGGTTAACAGTTAATTTAGTTTAGTACTTTTTTAAAAATTAATTTCGTCCAATTATTTTTTAAAATATATATAATTTGATTTTTCTGTTACATTAAAAGATGATGATGCAGTATATAGAATGACAGAGATGATGATGTATACTTATCTTCAGGTATGATCTGGTTTGTTGCAAATTCTCCATCATATGCAAACCATGATTATAGGATTTTCAACGATTATAAACATCGAGTTTATAGGATTTTCAACGATTATAAACATCGAGTTTTAGGAAGTGTCTGGTTAGAGTGGGATTGACATTGGAGAAGAAATGAGCATAAAGCTTCATAAGAAGGAGCTAGCTCATCCAGATTTTCTTCATCTTTCGTCACATATACCCTCGATGCATCAACGACTTAAGTACTAACGTCGTTGTCATAATGTAGGTTTTTGTATGATTGGTTTGTTTTCTCTCCTAAAATTTAATTTAGTTCTGAAATCAAATACATTCTGACAACCATTTTAGACTGGTTTGAAGAACAAGAAACTTAACATAAATAATAAAAAGGGTTCTTTTTTTCTTCCATTTCACCATTGGTTCCAAAAAAAACAATTCATACCCACCTATCCCCAAACTAACAAAAAAAATATATATTATTTTCCTTTCCACGTATCAATTAACAATCATGCAATTTCATAATTAATTGCAGTGAACATGACAAAACAAGCAATCTATAAAAAAAATTGAAGGTTCACAAAAAGCTTCCTCATTCTGTTATGGGGAAACCTAAATCATTTTCTGTGAAGTTATTGTAATGTCTAGTAGGAAATTGAGAATTTTCTTGTTTTCTACACCCGTGGTATTCCATGTTGTAAATGCATTGCAACTTATGAAATTATTGAGCACAACTTAAATGTTTACATTAATATAAAAAATAGATGACTCTTTTTATATCAGTAACATGATTGTTTGCACGTGAAAAAGAAGGATAAAATTTAGATTACACGTGAAGATACAGTATTTATAAATGTGACATTCAAAGAAGGATAATTTAGATTACACGTGAAGATACAGTATTTATAAATGTGACATACAAAGAAGGATAATTTAGATTACACGTGGAGATACAGTATTTGTAAATGTGACATACAAAGCACGTGAAAAAAGAAGGATAATTTAGATTAAAAAAAAAGTAACTATACCAGGTTTTAATAGACCGTAGGTCAATGAACCTTAGTAACTAAATATAAATTGTTACTAAATATAAATTGTTTGTTATCTGTTAATTTTAACAATATCTTCAAATAATTATGTCCCTTAAGAATGATTAAGTTTGATTCATCTTTCAAGAAATTGGGGTCTTCTTCCATGTCCAGAGTTGTTCAAAACTTATTTTCTATGATGCGATACACCAATCCAAAATACGGATGAGAAGTGGAAGTGAAAAAGACAAAAGGAAATATTTAATGAATGTTATTATAAAAAAAAAACATAAGGTAGCAAATAGGTGGGTTGAGAATGTATCTGAAAACAGATGGTTTAAAGTAAACTAATGAAGTTCTAGCATCAACTACATTCAAACTCCAAAATGACGAAAGAAGATGAAAAGAAATGGCTAGGAGGAGCTAATAATATCACAATTGACTTGTCCAGCAAAAAATTGAAAATATTTGCCTCCAAAAGCAGAAATATCCATCAAAATACTAAAGCCTTAGCCTTTCTTAACATTGGATGGTATCTGCATGCAGCCAGTTAAACATCATTTAGGAGGTATGACCACATAGCAGAAGCAAGTTAGTTGCCTATGATTTCAAAATTTATTACAAATACGAATTTCATAACCCAACATACTTAATAGCCAGTCATTCCTTTATAAGGTATAAACTAATATTATACCACAGTTGAAGACCAATAGCAAGATTTCAAAGCCAAAATTAAGTTTTTTAAAAAGTAAACAGTACCTATTATAAAAAAAAAGGTAATCTATACCTTCGATTGAAGTTGGGTCACTGCAAGTTTCAATAGAGCATCTCCAACTATTAACCTCAGATTCTTCACAAAATCTTCCCGGGATATCTGCTTTGACTGAACAAGAACAGCACGATATATTAGAGATATTTCATCAATCAAGGCGTAGGCAACAAGTGGAGCTACTTTACATACCCTGAACTGTTCATAATGTCTTCTGACAAGTTCCATATCATTAGGAGGAACCTTGTTTCTGATAGCAGCAAAAAGCAAAGGAAAAGGCATCCAAGGCGATGTTGGACCTCTTGCGGCAGTTGTTCCCTGGAAAAATATCCCACAAATCCAAAATTGTTTCTATTATGATCTTTATATGGGGCAATAATGCCAACAATATTGACTTAAGACAAATTTCAAAAAAGTGTTTGTTGGAAACTGTAAACAGAAAAGTAAAACTAGTATTTCCTGGTTACTGTACATTTGGCACTTTTCTAATAGAAAACCAAACGTGTTTGGTTGGAGGGTGAGAGTGAAAATAGAAAAAATACATTTAATTAAGAGTGTCTGATAGAGAAGAAATAGAAGGAAATAACTAAAAATGAGTGGGTCCCACCAGTACTTTTCTACTTTATTTCTAATCTATTTCCCCTCTCCTCTCTCTCTCTCCTAATTTCTTCTCCGTTTATCTTCAACCAAATATCTTTAACTTCCACTTTATTTCTCACCCTGTTTTCACTTATTTTTATTTCCATTCACTCCATTTCTCTCTTATCTACAAAACAGGACCTAAAAACCAAAAAAATGAGATATTAAAACAATAATGACTGAATTCCTTGTGGGGGAGAAAACAGACTACCATTCAGACAACTTCAAATATGTTATGAAGCTATCGTAATGTCCCAATCACCTTCAATCTAAATTACCAACTGATTATTGGGAAAGTAAACCATACCCTAATCTGTTTCTGGCATAAATATTGTTTTTCCTCACCAAAACTCTAATTTGTGTTTGCAACCATAACTCAGACCATTTTATAACTATCAGACTACCTTAATAGTCAAACCTTCATGAAACTTCCAACTCCTTCTGAGTTATTTCCCTTAAAACACACAATGTACTTTTAAATATTAAATTGAAAATACAAGGCCAAAAGGTAAACAGAAACAAAGATAACAGTTGCAGGTAAAATCAAATGTTATAAAATAGGTATTAACATACAAAGCCTGGGAAAGAATCAGTCTAAAACTCAAATATCAAGTAACATACCTTAACTACTGCACAAGAATTTAAGAGTCCTTGAGGTCCATGGCAGGCTGTCATAACCCCAGAAACAGTATTCTTCCTTTCACTTCCACAAAAAAGAGCTGTAAAAATGCATCACATATTAATGATCAAGACAAAAAATTAAGAAAGGTATAACACTCATACAACTTCGCATCAGAAACCACCCACGAGGAGGTATCAACAATCTATTGAAGAAGCAATGTTTCCTAATACTAACATCTTATAGAAATTTTTCAACCAAAAGGAAAGAAAGATCCACGTGTATCAACTAGTTTGCCTTTTGTTCTACTTCATTGAGTACTAAGTACATAATATTAAATAGTAACAGGGAAAATTAAAGGAACAATTTATCACCTTCAGCATCAAAAGGCACCTTGAAGCTAACAACAAATTCTGGATAGATATGGGTGTTCATGTTCATATTCCACACCACATAATATCTCGGACATTGAATGTCATCCACCCCATTATCATATTCACAGCTACTGGGTTGGAACTGACCAGTGCCGGGATGGAGAATCTCCATGTTCCCCATTATTACACGACAAAGGACCAAATGTCGAACCCCATTTTCGTCAACATCACAATAACGTGCACTGTACATACAGCAAAATTTAATCCTTCTCTAAACATTCCAAAAGAATGATATAGATAAAATACATAATAGTAGGCACAATAAAGTGTGAAATAAACATAATAATATGATAAAAGTAGATATTGGAAAAAAAGTACTGTGTGTAATATACATATAATAAAACAATCTCAACAAAAAAATTGACAGTCATAATTATAATAATTAGGAAAAGAACAAAACCAGGAAGAAAATATGCTCACAACTCTACACCGAAAGTAAAAGTAGTACAGCAAAAACTGGTTAAAGAATATTCCAGCAGTTATGAATAACACACTTTATAACCAGTATTCTACTACATAAATTTAGGATATATTCAATTTTTATCAATATCTAGACAATAATGTTTACCTTAAAAATTATATAAATATAAATACTTCTTCAATGGCATAGAGTACAGAGAAAGAACATATGGACAGTCAAGAACAAAAGTAAGATCGACGATGAGAAAAAATACTAGCATAGAAATTTCTAACATAAAATTGCAGTAGTGGAGACTATGACTCATGCTATAATTTAGATAGATTTTGGTGACCAATTGCATTAGAACATATAGAATCAAATTGTTCATCAACTTTGCAGCTAAATCTAGAAATCAGAAGAAGCTCGTACACAACCATTCATCTTACTTTCACCCAGATAATAGATAAGCCACATATAAGTTGATCATGACTACAAAAAAAAGGAATTTGAAAGATTAAGTTGTTTGCAGTTGAAGATATCAAAATTAACCTGGTGTCAGGGTAGGTAACAGCTGCAAGATGAACACCAGTGCCATATATGCCTTTAGATGCAGATAGTCTACAGTGGCCAAGCCCATACTCCATCATTGTATACAGTTCTCCTTTAGTAGAAGCAAGCCAAGCATACTGAACATTAGCATTTCCATGACATTTTTTGGTAATATCAACTTGCTTCAAGAATAGGTCCAATCGTGCTTGCATTGACGCACCTGAGCACCGGTCAATTCCAACAATGTCAGAATCAGTAATGCCATTATTGTTCATTCCCTTAAGAAATATCTTGTGTACAAAATTGAAATCCAACCTTCCATATATAGATTCAGTATATGCATCTAAATCTATGTCTTGATTTTGCTGTATAGATTCGTCAACATTTTCACAGTCCTTTTTGTTAATGCTATTTTCTACTTCTACATCATATGGACAGTTTTTTTGTTTAGTATCAATTCTAATACCATTAACTAAAGAATTGGACTCCTCTGTACACTCCCTCAACTTGCACTGATCCAGCCCATTTATTTCAATTTCTAATTGTAATTTTATTTCATTAGAATCATATGACTCTGTACTTTTTCCACTGTCCTGTTTGCAGATATTATAAGGCTGTTCATCATAAGCAGCATAGACCTCAGGGAAAAAGCAGCCTCCTGCCTCATCAATCCAAGCAATCGGTTGTTGCAAACCAGTTTTCATGTTCAACATATACATACGGAAAAAATTTAACACCATATGATACCCATTTAACTCCACCTCCACAACCGACTTCTTGACTTCAAGATCTTTCTTAACAAAATCAAGAATATCCCTAGGAAAGTCCACCCACTCGCTATTCTTATAGAACATCAGACGAGCCGGTTTCCCACTCTTTTTATAACTTAAAAAGCGGTTACTCAAGGACCGCCCAATATGAGGACCAGCATTTGCATGCTTTTTTCTAAATTCACCCATTTTTTTCTGTTTCACAACCCTGCCTGAAGGCTGCAAAGCTCGGCATATACGTGCAGCATATTGGGTAGCTCGTTTTCTCTTCAATCTGAGTGCAATCCGATCCAATGCCTTTGCAGTTCTCACTTCCATTTCTTTCAGCAAGAAAACTATCTACAAACAAGCCTAAGTAAATATTCTAAGGTGCATTAATGGAATACAACCCTAGACCCTGAGAAACTTCAAAGAAACTGTGGCGGCAATGCAGAAGACCACGATATCAAGAATATTTGGTATTCCCTGGATATTTAAAACATTTTAGAATATTTAACTAATATATAGGATCATTTTATAAGTTAAAAAATAAAGAACAAGGCATAAATCAATAAAAGCATTCCATGCATAACAAAATGAAGTAATATGATACTTACACAAGTAAAATATCGCAAAAGTACTATCTCAAACAGCATTGAACTAATAAAATATCGTTAAAAGAGTAATCAACAACATCCAAAAGACAGTCAGTTGACTTGGAAGACTTTAAATATAAATAAACTCAATGAACAGGATAATGCTATTGTCCATTGCCTATTCATTCTAGGCGAAATTTCTTCAATCTTACATGAACTTCTTCTCATATATCAGAGCCACTTGTAAAACCGGCTAACCAGTTCCAGGCAACCATTTTATGGTGAGGTCCACGAGCAAGTTGAAGCACATGGCCCCGGGAGCTACTGGCAATTATGTGGTCCAAGAAAAGTTGATACACAAAGTCCAGTAAATGCACATAGCAATAAATGGAATCTGTGGGCTGTGTGCTGATTAAAAGGGAAATGTATGCTCTGAATGAAAATGTAAAATTCCCCCCTTGACAAGAATAGGACCCGAGGCATTTTAAGCACCAGAACCTCCATCCTCACATGACCATAACAATATTAAGTATATATATAATAAATAAATAGTATATTTACACAATATTCTCTTTTAAGTCACCTAAAGAACTCATGTGGTTCAACTAGTGACTTACTAGTTTGCCTAGTAACTCATTAACTCGGTATATTGATTGAGTTGATTATTGGTTGGGTTTTTAAAGCACCAGACATAAGAGGTATTCGAAAGTTGCCTTAATTGCAGTCACTCCTAGCCTGTGCTAATTGAAACTCTTAGGTCTAATGATTTCATGGACCAATAGACATGGCCTAAGTAGTATTCATAACTAAGGCTAAGGAAGTTCTCACCTTGTAAGTTGTTTTCATGTCATTGAGTTAGGCATTAAGCATAATTCCAATTGTATTAGATTTAAGAGAAAGATACAAAGAAAATTTTCTGATCTATTTCCTAAATTGAAAACCCATTGAAAATAGTGATACAAAAAGAGCTAGTTAGAGAGTTCGATAAAAGGAAAAACAGCATACCATCTATGCTATAAAAAGAGTACATAGAAAAGAAATATAAGACAAAGTATAAATATACTCTTAACACAATGCTGGAACGAGCAAAAACTGTTTGCATTTTAGACTACCAAGATACCAAATTAGATCTTACAAACATAGTACCACCAAATCTAGACCATTAGTTATCTAGGTCAAAGGACCAATCAGCATCACAATACCAATGTTGTCAAACTCGAGGATCGGGATAAAAAATTGGAATTTCAGGATCATAATAAGAGTTTTGAGTATATGAAAAACTATATTCATAGACTTGTGCATGCATTAAAATAATAGAGACAATAAAAATAACACATAGTAGGTCTTAAGTAGTAAGATTCAATACACAAACTACAAATAGGTTAACCATTCATAAAATTACTCATAATAAACAGTAGAATCATAATTGCTTAATACAAACAAACTATCCAAGGAGATTTTTCATATTAAAAGCAGGATAATCATCGTCCTTCACACTATCTTCATTTTCATTGATGTCATCTCCTCCACGACCTTCATCATTTTCAACAACCGGAGGAATCTCCAAATCATCATTAGATGCAATAACACCACTAACATCTTCTCCAAATTCAACTAAGATGTCTTCATCTGAAGCATCCAAAGTTGAATTTGCTTCTTCATTCACCTTCATCATCAAAAGCAATATTATCAATGTTATAGTCATTTTTGTCTTTTGAACATCCTTCTTGTTCAATCTTGAATTAGCCATCACAAACACCACATCATACATGGTCTTTCACCATAAATGATTTCTATTTTTGTGGTGGACCTAAATAACTGAAAAATGAACTAACACATCATACCCACATAATAGGTGGTATAAGTAAATAATTATAAAATCAATTTTATAAACTTAAGTTCTTGCCCTCTCAAAAGCCCTCCAATTACACTTACAACCAAATGACCTACAAGTCAAACTCAATACTCTAAGAGCAAACCTTTGTAATTGTGGATGTTCATCACCATATAATTTCCACTATTGTGCTGGAGTTTTCGTTTTAAGTGCATGTTAAGCTATTAGAGTACCAAAATAATCCATATTTACACTTGAAACTCTCAATCTAAGCATCAATCTTATTGATCTCATCAATATCTCCAACCAACTTATCTAACAATCATACATTCCAAGCTTCATTTAAAAATCAGCTTTAAATTTCTTATTATACTGCAACATAGGACTAAGATAACAACATGCAACATGCAATAACCTAAACAATTAGTCGTCCCATCTCCAATCAATGATTTTTATTAGGAGATCATGAACATATTTCCTTGGGTGAGAATGAGTGAACAATCCAACTTATGCTTGACTTTAATGGCTAAAGAGTAAACAAGCACATGGAGGTCCTTAAAGAGAGAGCAAAAGTTTGGAGATTAAAATTTGTATCAAAGTAGAAGATTTCCTAGTGATAATAATGTGATCGAGATAAACATGAATGTAGATGACATATGTTTGAGTACAATAGACCAATAGAGATGGATAACATTTAATTGCTGAAAACTGAAACAGAAGCAATGTGGCTCTCAATTTGTCAGACCAAACGGTGGGAGCTTGACTGAGACCATAAATGACCTTGTTCAACCAGCAGACAAAAAACTTATCTGAGACTTCAAATCCAAGAGGTTGGATCACGTAGACTTCTTCCTCAAGGGTGTCATCAAAGAAGGCATTGTTCACGTATAGATCTAGGATTAGAGAAAGATATTGGGGAACTTTTTGAACTATTATCTAAAATGAAAGCCCACTGAAAACAGTAATATAGTATTTATATGATAAGAGTTAGAGACCCGTGCTCTAACCAACTCTAAGTTAGAAAGTACAATAGAATGAAAAACAGCCTACCATCAATAGATGTGCAGAGTATATAGAAAAGAAAAATAACAGAGTAAAACTATACTCTAATAATACGTGATCAAAGTCCATCCTCGATTCATTGTTGGATCACCCACATTATATATGTTGCAAGCCAATATCCTAAGGCATGAGGGTTGTTGGCACCTTCATTGTGCTAGGAGTGAGGAGTGTGTTTAGTCCCACATCACCTATACACACAGCCTAAGTATTTAACTAAGGCTTGAGAAAGTCCTCCCCTTACAAGACTTAAACTTTAAGATCATATACAATTTTCACCAACACAAATGCACAATTCAATATTAGATAATTAATAGATTTTCGAGAATAGTTAGTACTTCTGAACCCAATTACTAGTAGTTTATATCCAAATAGTTTGTGTTTGCTATCATCTAAATACTCCAATAGAGTCATATAAAGATGCAAATATAAATATATGAAAAAAATGCACTGCTGTTATATTAAGTTTGCAATGCAAAAATATCTCCAGAAAAAACAGGCCAAAAATCATGCATGCTTGATGTATGCCATTACAAGTACGACCACAAAGAGTAGGTAGAAAGGAAAATAACCAAAATTCGAAATTCAATTAGACCAAGAAAACTAAGAGTAACCCCTGATTGTATAAAATGAGAGATTGATGGATAACTAAGAGAATAAAAAATAATAAACTAAATTCCAGGTAGCAACTGGATTTATTATTTTAAATTCTCACCAAACCAGAACAATTATCTAGGCAACCTAGACAAACACCAAACCTTAAACATCAAGAAATTCACAAATCAGAGAAACATAAGATTTACGACAAAATTAACTAATCGCGCATGTATAAATGAATTTAAAAGGCTTAAGCGTACCCAGCCATGCATGCAGCTAGTGTGTGCATACTCAACATGTTTCTTCCTGAAACAGCTCTTCTCCTGGTGATGGAAATTAATAGCATAAAAATCATAAAAAAAACAGAGAAAAAAAAAACATCAAGAAATCGAAAGGTCCGTGGCAGTTAATAAACCAGCAAAGACATTCTATAAACAAAACACAGCCAAAAAGAATTCCACATTTATATCACTTCCAAATTCTAATAGCAAAATCAGCCTAGAAATTCATGGGAAAAAAAACATCAAAATCAGATCAAATACAGAAAACAACCAATCCCAACCGATCTACCAAATACTGCCTCTAATGGCAAAGCCAAACAAAAGCAAGCCAAACAAAAGCGAAAAATTTTCAAAATCACCGCAATCATTCAAACTACCAATTGAAAATAAAACATATGGAGGAATCGAGAGAAGGTTTCAGAATTACCTCAGACAGTAGAAACACAGAAAACTACACAGAGTTACCTATTTGCCACAGAATTTTATTTTTTTTTGTTTTTCTTAATCTCTATTCTCAACTCCAGTGCATCAACTAGGATGAAGATACATGCAATGGTAGTGTTCTTCGCCGAAGAACAACCCTATGTGGTTGAGTCGGCGAATGACAGGATTTGGTAGAACCCAAACGACTAGAGGACAAACATAACAGTGGAGACCTTTCCCACTCTATAGACCCCTAGTGTTCTCACCACCACCCCTTTTCCAAGTAAACTCATGCAAGATTCATTCTAGGGCTTTGATAAACCTACCAGGCTCGCATGTTGCTTTCTCACAGCCCGTTTTCACTGGACTTGCATCTTGAAAATTAAAAAAATAAACTTAATTACATAATTTTGATCGGCTACATTTTAATTATGGAATTTAAATTTTATTAATGACCCTTGATCATTCATCAAATCTTGCTCAATGTTGATGATGATTTTAGTTTGTTTATTAGTAATGGTCTTACATTGATATCAAATAAAAATAATAAATACTACCAACCATTTCAGCTTTTCAATTGCATCAATTAAATGTTTTTCTAATTTTATGATACTAAAAAGATAAGTATGTTCAATTGATGAAAATGTTCTTATTTTATAATTATAAAAATGTTTTTACTTTATTTTTGTGCATGGTAGTTTTGTATGTCATTATTCTTCATGATGTTATATGCTATTTTTTATGTATGCAAAGATTATGTTGGTTCAGAGTTTAGTGGAGTGATTCAATAATGTTTGATACTTTCGTTAATTAGAAAAAATAAAAAAATTAAGTGTTACTTCATAAATATGAAATTTTTTTTTTTTTTTTGCATGGTAGTTCTGCATGTTTTTCATTGTTCATGATACATATATTATTTTTCATGCATGTAAAGATTTTGGTGGTTCGGGAGGTGGTTTTATGGTGTTCCATTCATATTTATGGGTCGTTCTGGGTCTTTGAGGTTGTGACATGGTGGTTAGCGAAAGAGCAATATCGTATAAATTAGAGTTACAGAGAGGTAAAATGGTAAGTTTTAGTATAAATAGTTGATTATGAATGACGAGGTAATCCATTATGCCAGGTAATCGCGATTATGGACACTTCATTATATGAAGAAAACATTTTGGTTTAGGGTTTTTGGTGATTGCAAGACTGTCGGCGGTTGACGACAATATCTCTTACAAAATATGCCTCCTCTTCGATCACGATTGACTTAACCCCTTAAGCGTTCTGACATTGTTGCGATAGTCTGTAATCATGAAAGATGGGAAGAATGGTCGTGGGGTTGACGATGTTGATGGTTGTGACGACGTACACAATAATTTAAAAAGTAAAAAAATGATGCAACATTAGGTTTGATAGATTAAGCTAAGTAATGGATATCATAATGATAATGATAACATTAATTAGTAAAATATATGTTATAATTTTTTTATTAAATTATAATATAAACAATACATACAGAATAAATAGAAATATTTTCGTATTAATGAATTAAATTTATAATTATTATTTTTATTTCAAATTTGTAAATGATTGCTATAATTTTTAAAAAATTGAATTAATTTATAAAAGAAAAGATTTAACAAAAAATAAAAATAAAAAAAATTCATGTAACGATTTGTTGCTAAAAAAACAATTGTTTTTTTATAGCCTTTGCAACAAGTTAAACAGATAAATTCAAAAGTGTTCATTTTTGTAATTATCAATTAAACAATAAGTTAAAGTTTAGGTAAACGTCTTTTAAATTGTTAGTCATAATAGTTTTAGATATATCATTTATTTGATTTCATTGAAACCTTATCTTAAAAATATTAAAAAATTAAAATAAATAACTGAGACTTAGAAATGATAACCATTTAGAACACATTTCTCATTTTGCCACCATCACAGCTTTAGGTTATCAGTATTGATTATTTTGGAATTTCTTCCTATTTGATTATTGCACGTTGCTTCTAAAAAATACATATCCTAAACCTAAACTCTCAAATCAATAATTTTTTTTATGAAAACAAACAGTATTAATATTACCTGTAATAAAAAAAAAAAATAGGGTGACATTTATTTTTTATTGTACAAAATTTAACTGTTTCAAATTAAAAAGAAAAAAAAAACTGGTCTCATGATATTTTTTCATTAAAAAAATATAAAAAAAAATCATTTTTAAGAGATAAAATAAAGATTTTTAAAGTTATATTAAAAGATATATTTTTGTGTTAATATACCCTAAATCCTAAAACCTACCTTTATTAATCTTATTACTTTATTTGGTTGGAACATACATGTTTATGATTGTTATAATTATTTTAGTTATGATTATTTTGATTATTTTAGTTATGTATCTTTCTACCATTTTTTATTATTTAGGAATTTGAAGTCATCTATGATACGATTACATGAATGAGTGACTGTTATTTGTTATTTATTTATTTTACTTTAAATGGTTTTATGTAATATGAATTATCCTTTAATTTTTACATTAGACTTTAGGTGTTTGAAATTGTTTGGACCTTTGGTTATATGAAAAATGTTGTTACAGTGTTATGTTTATCTTCTTAGTGTTTAATTTTAATTCTTTATATACTTATTTTATTAAAATATACAAAACAAGAGAATGATAAAAATAAAAATAAAAAGTGAGATTGATTGAATTGCATAACTAAAAATAAGTAGAAAATATAGTTTTTTTATAAAGATAAAAAACACACATACATATATAATTTAAAAATTTAAATATATTTTAGATTTTTTTATATAGTAAATATGTATCATCATCACACATCCAAACTGTTTATGCTACATGTGTTATGAGATTTTGTGTGAAAATATTAATAGATCATACTAATGTTAATGAAATCAAAATTTACTTACAAAGTTAGACGATCTTAACTAGTCACTAATATATATCATTATAATTAATGTGATATTTAATAAATATATTAATGCATATGTTTCTGGGATGTTATTATACTATTTTATTAATTAGTAATAGTATCATGTAACATTAAGGTTGACTTTACAGTATGTTACCTCACATGTGCATTAAATATAACTTGATTGATGAGTTGTGTGGCCAATGTGATTTAAATACATTGTATGTATAGATGATCATAATGGATAAAGAAAAAATTATTTAAAATTAAATAAGAAACCCAATAGAAATATCCATTATTATTATCATATGTTTTTTTTAACACGATTGTCTCTCAATTATATAGTCTATTTATGTTTATCCATTTAAGATGTGTTTAATATTATAGTTTATCGACTAATACCTGTCTATATACAATTATTTTGTTTTATGTATTTGTTAAATAGTGAAAACTTAAAATGTTTGTAATTACATGCTATTTTTTATTTTAAAAAATAAACTTCATCCAAGTTAACGTTATCATAAGAAAATGTTTTTATTTAAACTTTTAAATGTTGAAAAGATACACTGTTCAATTTAAATTAAATAAGAAATGAAATTAATTATTAAAAACACACACGTCATCGTAAGAAAATATCAAATGTTTTTTAAAATAGGCGAATTTATGCATTTTAAATAGAGATGCATCTAGAATAAAAAGTTAAAAAAAGTAATTATGGGTTTTGGATTTATAAAAATGTGATATAAACAATAATAATTTATATAGGTATATAAAGAAGATTTTTTTTATACCCTTATTCTACATAAATTTTTTCTGATTCGTTTAATGTATTTTATTTTATTAAAAAAATAATTATTTTGTTATTTGATATGAATTATCTAAAAAAATATTTTTTTTTTTAATTTTTTAAATTAATATTAATAGACAATTTTTATATACAAATAAACTTAAGATAAAAAAAATATATATTCTCAAAAATACCAAATCTCATATATAGTAAAATAATTTTTATTTTTAATTATCTTTCCAATTCATTTCAAACAACTCCATTTTTAGTAAAATATTATTATTTTTTTATCTATCACCATTAAATCAATTATAACTTTAACATGGACATATTATACCCTCTAATTTCAAAACTACAAATTAAAAATAAAAACTTCAAACAAACTACAGAAGAAAAAATTTAATTAATTAATTAATATATTTTTTTACATGTCATTTTTTATTTTTTTTAATATCGACTCATCTGAAATTAATAGTGAAAAAAAATAATTAATATTATTAATAAATGTCAAATTTCTTATTCATGGTTCATTTTAATTTGTCAATTAGTTATTTGTGGTTGTTATAAAGCATAACTGTGTTGTACTAACCAGAGGAGAAGCAGAAAAAAATGGCTCAGATTTCAGTTTGGGTTTCACCCTATAGCCACCCTGTTCCGATGGCTCTCGTCCCCGTGACTTCCCGCACTCCCTTCATCTTCTCTCAAAACGTTAAACCACTTTCTCTCTCCTCTCCGCTCTCTCACCTCTCTCTCACACCTCGCTCTCCCAGGTTCCCTTCTCGTCGCTTCCGCGCCTCCGCCGCTGACGACGCTGGCAAACCGGCTGGGAAGATCTCCGACGAGTGGGGCGAAGACCTCGAGCCCGAAGCTCAAGCGTCGTCGTCCAAGCTTCCCGACTCGGATCCTCCCAAGTACGAGGACGAATGGGAGGAAGGAGGTGAAGCACCCGACGCTGGCGGATATATAGACGGCGGGAACGGAACTCCGATCGCTGAGACTCCGGCAGAGGAGGGAGTGGATGATAAGGTGGAGGGGCTGAAGCGTGCTTTGGTAGATACTCTCTATGGCACCGAGTTAGGGATTCAAGCCGGGTCCGAGGTTCGTGCTGAGGTGTCCGAGTTGGTGACTCAGTTGGAAGCGGTGAACCCTAACCTTGCTCCGGTGGAGGAACCTGCCATTCTAGATGGGAACTGGGTGTTGCTGTAAGTGTGAATTTCTTTACGAATTGTGATTTTCGTGTGTGTTATAATATCGTTATGCATATAAAATGTCTCATGATTTATGTATCATTGCGTTTTTGAATGAATTGTTTTCCAATAATTGTTTAATGAGTGTTTGACTGGAGCAATAGATAAGTATAAACGCATCATGTGAACCTAGTAAGAGAAGATTATAGGATTTAAACATGTTTTAAGTCGATGAACATCTGAGACTATTTTCAGAAGATCACTGTTTCACATAATTAGGTTAGGTGAGTTTGGTTGATGTTATGGAGAACTGGAACAGTGCTTCATGGTTGACATTTCTGTTGAACTTGAGCAAAGGCTACTGTATATCGATTATGTGTATTTGACTGAGGTTGCCATATGATATTTATAGGTGAAATGTTGAGGGGTTGGTGGCTCTTTCCTCATGAGCCTGTCACGGGGTTTGTTGTATGATGTAGGATGTCTTTTCTTACGAATATGTTATTACTTGATTGATAGATAAGGCTTCATGGTTTATGTCCTTGAGAATGACAAGCCTGTATCATCTACATCACCAACTAATTCATAGGGGAGAAGAAGTGGGTGAGAGGAAGTTGTTGAACTAAGATTGTTGTTCTTCATCAACCTCAACCTCTAAACAAGTACGAAGTACTCATTGGTTTCTTTATGGCACAAGATCATCGTATGAATTGTTGATTAGAGTTTCCAGGATAAGTTGAGACGGAATTTTTGTGACTGTTGGGAAGCCATGTTATTTTTTTGTAGTTTAGAACACTTTCTTTACAGCAATTGCATTGCAGTAGTATAACTTGGCTGAACTTCAGTTTGCAACTGTTAAAAAGCCTTTTAGAGTGGGCTAGGAATCCCATCAAGGAACTAAATCCCTTCATTGAGCCAGTCAGCTAAGGGAAATTATAACATGTTGGTTGTCAGTCATTTAAGTCAAATTTATAACCAACAACAAAAACGCAACTTTTGAAAATTTTCATATAAATACCAATTACTTAATTGAATATTTTTGTGCAAGGAACAAAATAATTACAATATCCATAAATTATTATTAGGTGTGTTTATAGATTTTTTTTATCTTTCTAAATTCTTTAATCCATAGCTTCCTGTGTGTTTAGAAAAAATATAATATAATTCTTAAGTAATATTTGTCTACATATCATTATTTTGATTTTTTAGAGATGCATATTGTGAATAAAGAAGTTTCATTCTTATAATATTTTTTAAATAATATTTACTTTTTACAATTGAACAATTTTAAATGTTTGTAGCTGCAAGCTAAATTTTCTTTTATTGTACCTCAAATTTAAGCTAATCCTTAAAATTTAATGTTAATTTTTAAGAATACTTTTTATTTAATCTTTTAAATAGCAAAAGGATACCTTTTTAAATTTGAATAAGGGATGAAATAAGTTATTAGAAACCAAAAGGATCCTTAGGAGGAGGAAACTTGAACCACCTTTAAATAATGTTGAATTGTAAGTAAGGGATGATATGTTATATATTTTGAATAAAATTATAGGAAGGAACACAACCTTTGAATAATGCCATATCAATATTACTTTTCTACTAAATTAATGTTATCAAATATTTGTTGGCAATATGAAGTAATGGTAAAGGCACGTCACATCACATGCACATCACAAAAATCAAATAATTATATATAGAAAAGTATCACTTAAAAAAATATATGAAACAATTTCTAAGTGCATGTGGATTAGATGTTTGAGAAAGGAGGGAAAAATTATCTAAACTTGACCAATAATGATTTATGGCTCCTTCTAATTTTGTTTTCTTGCTTAAATATATTCAATTAAGTAATTTATATTTATAGACATTTTTTACAGTATATATTTATATTTATTCTAAATTCAACTAATCAGCCCTGGAAATGGCTGGACAACCAGCAAGTCGAGTTGGAAAGGTGAAAAAGGTCATGAGGAAGTTTTACTGGAAAGGGTTAATGTTAGTATTGCAGTATTCAGAACCAAATGCTGACTTAACTAAACTAATTAACCCTGGTCCACCGGGATGAATGATTTGCTCTGTTTCTTTCCTTTTTTTTTTTATCATTATAAGAATCTTAAAAGGTTGATTGCCATTTGTACTTTGGTGGTTTCTCATACTGTCTCTGGTTTTTATTGGATTCATATTTAGTGTAATGTGCTTATATTACATTGCTGGCTGATTGAAAATTGAGGATAATATTGGGGTAACAGCTATCAAGTAAAATTTTCTACAGGCAAAACTCATAATTATAAACCTTTGAAGTGTTTTTGTTACTCAACACTTAATATTCCTTTTGACATTAAAATAAACTCAGAATGTATTGTGCTAGTTCTTAAATAAAGTCATTGTTTCTTTGCTTGTCAAACTGTTTTCAGGTACACAGCATCTTCTGAACTGTTTCCTCTTCTAGCAGCAGGAAGATTGCCTTTGTTGAAGGTGGACAGGATTTCTCAAACAATTGATACCAGTAGCTTCACCATTATAAACTCCACAACATTATCTAGCCCTTTTGCATCTTTGTCTTTCAGTGCATCTGCCTCATTTGAAGTTCGAAGCCCTGCAAGAATACAGGTATTCCCTTGAAAAACATTATTATTTAATGAATGCTGATTTTTTAAAGACAAGGTAGTAAAATGACAAAAGGTTCTAGGGGTTAACATCTAAAGGTGAAAGGCACCAAAAGTGAATTTCTCATTGATGAATTATTTTAATGTTAAAAGGAAGAGTAAAATATTTCACTATATTGCATCAGATTTCCATATAAATGAACTATTTGAGCCATAAAGGTAATGTTCACAATAAATAAAAGATTAAGATGTTTCACAAAACCATGAGCTGGTTGTGCCAAAATTGTCAAAGTCTAATGCAAATTAGATGGTATGACCTTATTATTTTGCAATGGTTGACAACTCATTAAGGGTGTGCTTCACCTGGACCATGAAGACACGCCTGTAACGCTGAAGACAGTGTTTTGATCAGTAAGACTGCAAGAGGTGCTGACGCTTCACCTTACTTCCTCAATTGTGCATTTTGACATCTTTGACTGTATTGATTTATTGGCCAAAAGAAAAAAAGAAGAGGATAAAGGATAATATGTACAGCTAATATGATGTTAAAAGAAAAATACTTACTACGTTTATCATTCCATGCTTTGTAATTTGCTGGTGCTTGAAAGAGTTCATCTTTTTATAATTAAGTGGTTAAATATATAGTCGCTTCTATTCTATCTCGCAAATATGATATGTATAATGCTTATTGTTAATGATATTGCAATTCTTATGCAGGCAAAAGTCGTATGTTAATCCATAGTTTGTGTAGTGTGCATATGAACTTTTGAGATTTCAGTGATCAGAGAACTCTTGTTAACATTTTTAAATGCGAGCAGGTCACTTTTAAAGAAGGTTCAGTACAACCTCCAGAGATAAAGTCCAAAGTTGAACTACCAGAAAATGTGGACATTTTTGGCCAAAAGCTTAGCCTACAGCCTCTGCAACAATCCCTTGGTCCACTGCAAGGTCTGGTGGAAAACATATCGCGGGTCATTTCTGGTCAGCCGCCTCTGAAGATTCCCATCCCTGGCGAGAGGACAAGCTCCTGGCTTCTTACTACATATCTTGATCAGGACTTGCGAATATCAAGAGGGGATGGTGGTCTTTTCATCCTGGCAAGAGAAGGAAGTCCCCTTCTTGATCAATAGGAAAGTAATCATCATAGTCTTTCTTCATCTCCCATCCGTCCCCGTCCCCTGAAAATAATCTGAAAGGTTTATTCAAAATGTCTCAATTCTTTTTCCTCTCAAGCTGATGTATATTTAAAAATGACGGGTTATGTTTTCAGGCTGCAATTTACAGTATATAAAAGTATCGGAAAGACAGTGTCTACTCCTTATTAGCTTCGGTGAAATATTGATTTGGTGAGGGAATATGAAATCGATTTTATGAAGCTACTTTTGAGATTGAGACTGTTTTGTCTTAGTTGGGAGCTAGATTAAAATTATATGCAAAATGGGTATTTTTGTACGCAGTTGTTGCTGTTCTGCATACTTTGGACTTGGTTGTTATTGATTTCTCACCCTTCTTCAAGAGATTGTTTTGGGGTGCATAATGGCATGCATTCTCTTGCTACCGTTTGATAACTGAACATTATCAATTCATTTCAAAAGAAAAAAAAACCCACCAGGGAAATTAGTAGTTTTCCCGACAAAACTTATTTTTCATTGACCTTTATGTTTAGGAATTAGGACTCGTTTATTGTGTTGTGCTTTGTTAGTTTTCAGAAAAGAAATCCGCCAATAAGAAAAACAATTTTAAACATAAAAACTTAAAATTTTTATGTCATCATCTATGTAGGGTCTTACATTTTGTACCTAAGATACATGCCATAGTCTGTCACAGACAATAACTTCGATTTTCTCGTACCGAACTAAATGTAAAGGAATTGATGACTGTGTAGATGACGCATAGTTCGTAACGCATACTCTGTCGGCTAGATAAGTTAGAATTGATAGAAATGAATGCGGTAATTTTTGTCTAGACAGCGAAGCTGAAGTTTTAGGTTATTTATCACTTACCACTTGGAGAAACATTTGAAAATCTAGCTCCAACTTCGGTTGATGGGTATTTTTAAAATGTATAAATACATTATAAGAATAAATACTTGCAATTATTCATCAGCTTAACCTTTTCGGGCTTTGTTAGCCTCTGCTTCAAAATCAGCAAATTCTCGAGAGCAAAAAATAAAACTAGAAAACCAGTTCCGTGATTCCTGCATTTGGTTAGTTAATAATACTTGCTATGTCTACATTCGCATCTGTACTTTTGCGTGAGAACAGTTGTGAAAAAAAGGGTAATGTCACCTCCAAAGAAGAATGCATTAGAATATCATATAAGCACGGTACCTAGATTTGCATAAACACGGTATGCCTGAGCAGTTGACGGATGGAAAAAATCAGACTACAAGTTGCACAAACCAATTTTGCTGGGAAAAACAAACTAAAGAACAGCACAATCTCCATGTCATTATTCATTCAACAGGAAAATTATCCATCATATTAACAACTAGTTCTTTTAATCAAAACTAAAAACAAACGCTTAACCACTGGTTATCCAAAAGGAAGCCTGATGAACTATACAGAATACAAAGAGACAACGATAACAGAACGACAAATTTGCGTATGCCACCACCATCATTTTCCAAAAGGGTTAGTTATGCATCATCCACTGCATAATGTCCTTCCTAACAACACCCCCTGACAAATTTACTCTATAATTTGATGAGACAATTTGAGGCGTAGAAACGCTAAAGTGCCTGCCATGGATGGTAGTCCCACCAGGATTTGACCGTCGTATCACTCTCGGAACTGTAGGAGACGCCATTGTCCTTGCTGAGGTAAACAAATTCCTATCAGAGTCCCTCCTCAACGTCCCAGAACCTTTGTGATTGGAACTGCCACCTCCTGCGGCATGCCTTCCAATGCTTTCAGTGGGCTTACCATTCGAAGGTGGTGGACCACGAATCTGCGCCGATGGTTTCATTCGGTCCAGGCACCGCAATATAAAGTTCCCGATATTCCTACCTACTTCTATGTCCCTATCTTGAATGTTCCGATGAACTTTGATTGCTACATCGAACACACCACGGGTCCGTCTGCAAAACACCGAACAGAAACGTAAGTCCCTAACATCCATTCGTAATTTCATGATGGAATCTACATTTAGTTCTTTTTAATCAGCTAAAAGCAATTGATTGATCATTGATTAATGACTATCCTTTTAAACACTGGATCTTGAGGTCACAATTCATTTTCTAATAGTTAGCAATCCTTAACAAAATTATTGCAATTTTGTGTGAATAAAATCAAAACCCTATTATTGCCTACCGGTAGAAAAGAATAAGAAAAGCATTGGGAATCGAAGAGAGGAAGGAACCTGTGAAGAAATTGGCGAAGTTTAGGGTACTTGGGGCTTACGACCCTGCGTTGAATCCTGAGAGCGAGCTTGTATGTTCGCTTGAGACCCAAGAAATACGCGGTTCCTAGCGTTATCTCCCACAACACCATTGAAATTCCTCTCTCTACAACTTTTTTCCTCTCTTTCGATTTTCTAATGTTCTTGAACACTAATGTTGACAATTCCTTTTCCTGTTGCCGCCCAATATTCTGTTCCCCTTCTCATTTGCGCTTCCAGAATTTTCTTTCGGTGACGCTCCTTCTTGCGTTTTTCATTTCCCCTCCTCTTGCACCATTTTTGGCGTTCAATTTTGCCTTTGCACCTCTCAACTGTTCTACCTTCTTCATATGGGCCTTGAACTTTCAAGCTCAGCCCAATGTCCAAAAATACTAATATTTTGCAATTATTTTATGCACGTCTTTACATTCTGTGACCCCATAGTTTGAAGTGGCACGTCCGTCAAATAAAAAACGTGCCCTTACTTCATATTTCTAAAATGTAACAATAAAAATAATCTCAGTTAAGCAAGTCTGTAATTATTTCACTAACTTTAATTTGCATTATCACATAACTTATTATATACACAAATTTATAATTGTTTTTTACGTAGGCGATATATTTAAAAATGTTAGTTATTTAATAGTTTCTACAATTTGGAATGACATAAAATAAAATAGATTTAAAAATGTGTTAAAGGGTAATAAACTTGAAAGTATACATATATGGGCTATAGTGAGTAGTTTCTATATACACGACCTAAAATTTTGAAAATATACATGTACATTGAGTAAATAAATAATTAAAATTAAGAATTTCACAATACAGAATGAAAACATGTTTCAGTTTTGTATTGATTCATGCACTCTCTCTTAACACAATGAAGACATATTTTGATTGTATATTTTCTAAATAGTGGAATTTTCTGTCAAAATTATTTAAACAAAATTTACAAAAATTATAGGGTGTAAAAGCTTAGCAAAATAAGAAGTAGAAACAGCAAAGCCGAATTCATATTGGGCTTTGTGTGGGTGAAGCCTATTTGGGTTCTTTAGGCTGATCCTATTGCATTGTGTCCTTCGTGTTTCGCTTTTTTAGGGTTGATTAAATAAGCCTAATTATCTCTTGTTCCTAGGTTGCATAATTGTATTGGATTCTCGTGTTATATCATCAAAGGGAGAAAAATCCACTGTCATTTATTACCGATAATTTCTCATCAAACAAACTTAAAGAACCTAAAATATAAATGAACGTACCCAATATAATATAATATTTTAGAAATAAAATAAATGCCAATATTATATTTTGATTTTCCTAAGGATAAGTAATTAAAACTCATTCAACTAAATTAAATTTATTTTAATAAGTAAGAGAAATTCATCCACATTTTGTAAGATAGTATTAAAAATAAAACATTAAAATTACAGTACATTAAATTTTAATTTTCTTTAATTTATCCTAGAGCAAAGAGGTGGGAGAACCTAAAAAGGCATCCCAAAGTGAAAAGGCAAAAACAAAGAGATGAGTAAAGGAAAAGGAAACACAATAAGAAAGAAGACAAGCAACTCAGCATAAAAATAAAAATAATAATAATAATAAAATAAAATAAGAAGAAAAGAAAAGAAAAAGCTTAAAAATAAAATTCATTCATAGTGGACAAGAAACACACTCTCTATCTCTCTCTCTCGTCTCTATCTCATTCTGTTGTTTGTAGCAGCCACGATGCAGAGACAATCCCTGGGTTCACCATCACCCAAAGTCCCCAAACTAGAGGCGCTCCTCTCCGATGAAGACGATGCTCCCAAACCTAACCGTCTCTCCTCGCCGCCTCCATCACCGCACAAGTTCGTTCACTTCATTCCTGTCCTCACTCTCCTCTGCTTCTTCATCCTCTACCTCTTCTCCCACGCTCCCTCTCCATCAGGTACTCCACCACTCACCTATTTCATATAATAATATCACATACTTCAATTTCTCAATTTCAAAATCCCTCATCTCTTCCTCCTCCTCCTCTCAGACTTGAATCATTTCTCCGGATTCAACCGCTCGCCCTCGCATCGTTTAGGTACGCAAAAGCAATGCATTTCGACCTTCTTTTTTATTTTTAAATTATTTTTTGTTCATGCATTTGTATCGATCTGTTTCTAGATTTGCCGGACAAGATCGGCGGCGACATTGGACATTACATGGATGTAAAAAGAAGCGAGGTTTTGGCGATCCGAACTTTGCAACAGATTCCGAAATCTCGCTCTCACCGGAAACTCGCCGATTTTTAAGCTCACATGTGCTCGCTCCTCGCCTTCCGTAATATTTTCCCTTGCCTCCATTCTATATTCTTGTTCACGTTGTACATCCGATTCGCTTTTATTTATCGCCACAAAATTTAAAATAAAATAAAAACCAATTTCACCTGCTTAGATTCTCCATTTTGTTTTTGTCATCTCTATTTCTCTGCTAAGGAAATGAGTGAGTGAGAGTGTTCACGGTATTGTGTTCCGGGCGCAAGATAGCCTGCGTGCGCCCGGTGAATGTTGGATACAGCTGGAGTTGGGGACCGTTACTGCACCCTCGGGTTGCGGTTAAGTGCCAGCTGGAATTTGACGAGTTTTTTTATGATGAAGGAAATTGGGGTGAGGTGTTGGCTGTTTTAGAAACTGAAAGAGTTACCGCTGAGTGCATGGGAAGTCCGTGCAACCTGAGTTGCTCTGAGGTTAGGTCCAGGTGTCATTGTATGAGGGAGTTAATGGAAAGCAACGAACAGGAAAAGTACTGTAGAGGGCAAAAGTGTCGGTGCTTAAGTGAAAAACTCATGATATAAATATGTGTTTGCTTGGAACCTTTCTTCATTTGTTTGGTCTATGTGTGTTTGGATGAAACTTGAATAATGGTTAGTAAAGTATATGTATGATCGGACGCAGACTATGATAGCGTGTGTGTGTCTGGTACGTGGGGCATTCCTGGAGGTTTTTATTGGCTGCTCCCTAATGATATTCAAAGATAGATAGGATAGGCATGATAGAATATATCATCACATCAATTTTTAGATATATATAGTTTATATTGCATTCACGACATCCATTGGAAGAAGAAGACACGTAGCCTAATCCTCGGATAACACCAAAATAAATTATTTTATATATATATATATATATATATATTTGTCCAGTATTATTTTAATTCCTAAGTAATATTTGAAATAATAAAATTATACTAGTGCAGCTGAAGTATGCACTATTTATTAATTTAGTGCATTTTATTATTGTTTGGAGAGTATTAAAACATTTTGGATATTACTTGACACACAAATTAGTGTAAAACTGTCTTAGAAATATTAGATAATCGTTACAGACTAAACTAATTAATAAACATGTATAATTCTTGTTGACTGGGTACATTTGGCAAAAAAAAGTCCAAAGAGGAAATAATTGCCAATTTTTTTATTAAATATGTTAGATATTATTGTGTATCTTGATAATTTTTATTTATTTAAATATTTTTTAAAATTTGGATACTTAATCAATTTGTACAATTTTCGTATATAATTTATTCATACAATTTAGTGAAAAAAAAATACTTTACAACTTTTTTTAAATTAAATTTATATTATAATAAATTATTATTATTATTGGTTGTAGAACGAATATAAAAAAATTAAAACAGTGTCAAAGTATCGTCATCCCTTGATGGTTGCGTGAGTTGACTTGGCCAAATGGTAATATATGTATGTTCGAATATTAAAATGTTGAACTAACAATACAAACTAATACTGACCAAAGAAAAACACTATTAAAACTACCAACTCATACAATTGAATAAGTAAATCAATTAATAATTTATTTAAATAGAGATTTGAAATACTTTAAAATAAAATACATTGTTGCAATATTTTTAAAACTAGAATTTCATAAAGTATGTGAATTACATATTTCATCTGCTGTGTAAAAAAAATTAAGAATTTGAAATTTCATAAACCTTATTTCTCATTTTTAGGTATTTTATTTTATATTTTTTAAATCAATCTTAATCAATACTTCATCAAGATGAATTTGACATTCTCAATTCAACATTATTTATAATCTATGAAAGTTATTCTGGTGCATTAATAATTTAAAAAATCAACTAAATTAACCAATAATGTCACTTCAGTACCTATCCCATTATTCAAAACACTCATAATATAAACAAAAACAAAAAGTCACTTGACTATTGTTTTCACCAAATGGTAATTACAATACATTGACAAATTGAATTTTTTATTTTTTTTATCATAATACTGTATAATTTATAAATAAATATACTTGTGAAATATATAATTACATAGGTATAATTTAACAGTGGCCTCTGTGAACATATGCACTATTGAAGCAGTGTAGATTTTTACTTTTGTACAATTTTATAATAAATTACATGATTTTAACACGACTTTAATTTATATATTAAATTTATGTAATTTTGACACAATTTTTTACAATAAAATTATGTTTTTTTTATCTGATTTATTTATTTTAATTTTTTTTAAATTTCTTTATTTAAATAATTAAAATATAAAATATAAATTTTTAACATATTAAAAAATCAGTAAGTGGTTAGTATATCCACAAAGTCATGTGGCGAACATAACAATGATGCAAAGTTCTTCCCACTGACACCTATGCTCCATTTTCTTCCTGAAGCACACTTTTTTGTTCCTCCCCTTTTAGTTGGTAGTGGGGCTAAAGTTGAATCCCTACTAAGCAATTTTGCGTAACGATTAAGCTTACCAATTGATCAATTTAATTGATTGAGGATTAAAAATTTACTTTATGATAACATTTCATGATTGATAAATTTTATATCTCATTGGTTTTGTCTCTTCTAAACTCATCTAATATGTATCCACTGTACCCACCACAACTTCTGGTTTTGCATTTATTGAAAATTAAAAGTTGATGATGACATGAAAGTTTAAATAAAGAGGAAATGGTCCATATCCCAACTACAGTTATCACCAAACAACAACTTTATTTAATAAATAAAAGAATGTGGGGCATGGTTTCACGAGCTGAACTTGGCAAAACTATATAACTCGTGAATAGACATTGAAGAAGTTCTCTCATTCCACAAATTACTTCACAATGCAAAAAGTTTAAAACAAAGTGACATAGATTCATGTCATGCATGTGTGGCTGCTATTAGTAAAATCCCACATCAATTAATCAATTATGAATAAAAATATTCTTATTTTAATTAAGAAGAATATTTTTCAACTAAATTATTCAGTTTAGGAAGAAATGATTTCTAATCAAATTATTCTTATAATTCTTTATGGTTATCTACTTATATATCATTTTTCTTAACATATAAATTGGTTTTAGTTTTCTATATTATTTCTAATAATATTTTTTTATGTGATGATACATAATTTTGTTATTTTAACTATTATAATAATATAAAAAAATTATGAAATTATTATATAAAATATTTATTATTATTTAAGATTTTTTATACAAATTTTATTCTTATTTACAAGAATGTAAAAAAAATAATCAGACTCAATATATAATACCACAATTTCATAGTTTACAAATATAAGTATAACTCACGTTATTAACTGGTTTTGTAAAATTAAATTTAAACTTAAAAATATTTTTTAAATAAATATTTCATGCCGGCATCGCCTTAAGTTTTCAATTTCACGTTTCAACGGTAACCTTGAAAAAAACCCCCTCATCATTTGAATATAAAATTTATATACACTACTTAAATGGAGCTTCCAATTTTCAAATTTTCATATGTAATGCTTAACTTTAATAATATTAATTTAATAATTTTAAAGTCGGAACATCAGTTACATAACGGTACAATGTTAGAAAAAAAATGAAATTTTAAAGAAAAAATTTAAGTTAGACATTTAAGTTAGACTAAGTATCAGAGTCGTGTCATAAAGTTCTATTATTAGACTCATATTCATTGTGAATATAGTCTTTTGCATGATTAAAATATTTTTTCATTTAAAATTCATTAATTTAAAAAAATTAAGACCCTTTCCAGTTTACAGTTTCATAAACATATTTCAATAAAAAAAAAATTAGTATGATTTCAGTTTTAAACTTAAAATTATAAATGACTACTGAATTTGAGATATTTATATAGGTAATGGAGTGATAAAAGTACTATTGGAAAATATAACAAAAATATAAAATTAATATACCGCTAAATGAAATTGAGTGAGAAGGAGAACCAAGGATGTGAAGTGTGAAAATCCAAATAGTTCCTTTTCATTGCAGATATAAAAAATATTATTATTATTATTATTATTCATCATTATTATTATTATTATTATAAATATTTGATATTCAATATTCAAATACAAAACTTTTTGTTTATTTGATACAAAATACTTATATAAATTTTTCATTCAGTCATTTACTCTTAACGAAAAAGCCATAAAAAAAAATTACTAAACACATACTTTTGAAACCACCATCCACTTAAAAGAATATATTTTTTTTATTAAAAATAGTATGAAATGTATTAAAAATTACATTGAAACATTTTGAATGCATCTCAATAAAAAAAACTATTTTCAATTTCTTAACTAATTTCCTAAAGGTTAACATCTTCCGTAAACATATAATAATTAAAGATGTTGAGAATAAGAACATTTTAGATAATTTTTAATTTTTCTAATTGAAACTTAAGGAGAGTCGTTACTTTCTCTAATGCTTTGGTGATGAATAATAATTTGAAAAGTGGGAGCATACCTCTTATAGCCATTGCTATATATTAAGCTCTATAATATATTGCTAATAGCAATTTTATAGTAAAATATAGAAAATATCAGTATTTAGAGAAAGAGAGTAATCTTCTAGCTTTAACTTGTCTCAAGTTACTGAATCACAAATTATTTATAGATATAATCATCACACTTTAAGATTTCCAATTATTATTAATCAAACAAATTTAATGTACCACGAATAGTAATCTATCCAATCACCGATTTACAACATAAAAATTCTCAAATTATATTTAAAACTTTTAATTATAAAAAAAATTACATTTGAAAATGCTAATAATTGTAAATATTATTAATAATATTGCATGTAAAAAATTATTTTAATACTTCTAGTAAGACTTTAATTTATGTCATCAGTATTTTTTTTTATTATCAGTTTATAAAATAATAAATTCAAAACCACTAGTATCAAATTAGTGCGTACTAAACCAACAAGTTTTTTTTGTTGTAAAACTTTCTAAATGAATAATAAATTTTCCCAATTAAGTGCAATGTGTATGTATATACATATTTTATTTTATATTATACAATCATACTAAAAATTTAAATATAAAGAATATAAGAAAATACCACCTAATAATTTAAATTATTTTTTAAAATATATAAGGTATTGTGAACTTAATTTCGAATCCAATACACTGTATTTATTAGTTTTTTTTGTATACACGACCTTGATCAGAAGAGAAAAAAAAGGGAAAAGTAACTGTTTGGTTCTTGTATTTTGTTTCAAAATTATATGGTCCTTGTACTTACAAAGGAATGAATTCAATCTTCCAATTTATAAAAATATATAGTTTTAATATTATTATATCTAAATTTAATATTTAGTGAGGATTTTTATTACTGTTACAGAATTTTTAGTAGACTAAATTCATAAAATATGTAATGTTAATCCTTTTTTATATTTAAATTCAGTTTTAGAGGTGGTTTTTATTGTAACAAAATTGATAAAAAAAGGACTAAATTTACATTTAAGAACTAATTAATTAATTTTTAATATACATGTGCAAAAGTTAAATTTAAAAAAAATATATATAAGGACCAAGAATATATTTAACCACATAATATTGACATTTTGTGGATTTTGAGAGACAATTTAAGTTGGGACGCATGATAAATTTGATGGATCAAATTGTTCTGAGGGTTACAGTGATTAAAACAGTATAACTTCATACTTTTCTGAAGAGAAATGAAATTAACGTATTTTCTAAAACACTATTTTATATATTTTATGATTATCATTTTTAATTTCGGCCTGTAATTGTTATTTGTCTGTGTAGTTTTAATTTTCCCTTCCTCTGTTCCTCTGGACTACTGTCACCAAAATAAATAGGAGAAACAAATTATTTGACACCTAGGAAAGTATATTATAGAAGAAAATTAAATAATTAAACTCATGTCCAACAGTAAATGAGTCCTACATTCACATCATAAGTGAAAAAAAACAAAGGTTGTAATCATCCTGAAACACTTGGCGACAGTTTCGGAGAAAGTATATACATACATACAAAGAAGCTAATCAAAGGATCAAACCCTGAGCAGGAGCAGGCTTAGAACTCTTCTGCTCACTTGCTTCTGCTTGCCTGGAGGACTCAGAAAGGACCTGTGCGTGCTGATCTTCCACATTTTGTTTCTGTTGCTGTTCTTCACTCGCCACTTTCTCTCTAGTCTTCTGTCCTACTTCCCCAGCGGCCTTAGAAACCTTACTAAAAGCACCTGTGACCCAGGATGTCCCAGTAAGCACATACCGATTCTTCATTATGGAAGAACCAGCATTGCTGACTGTCTTTTCTGCAGCTGCAAATGCTGATTTGGTCTTTTCAGAAACCTGAAATTTTTGATCCACTTCTCGAACTCTATCACCAACAACTGTAGCACCAGCACTTATTTTCTCAGTGAGTCCAATTTTCTGATCAAAAGATGAAACTTTTGCTGAGGCTGTGGACGATAACTGGTGCTTGTCGTCAAACGCTTTTGCTTGGCTGACAGCATCTTTCCCTAAGATAAAGCCCTTGGCTAGCATGCCAGAGACCACATCCTCTGCCTTCCGGAAAGCAGATTCGGCACCACCAGGAGTTTGATTGTCCTTTTCCTGCAAAAATATTAGTGGTTGCAAGACCAAAACAACAAAGTTACTTGTGTACAATATTTAAGTAGTAGTTAGAGGGTCTTAGCAGGACTCACAGATGATGTAAAGGCAGCCGGTGGAAGCTGGTAATCCGGATCCAGAGTTATTGTAACTGACATATCCACTATGGTTGCTCCCTAAGAAAAATGAATCTAGGTTATATTTGGTCATACATTGTGGAATTGAGCAAGGTGTATGTCATTAGTGTAATCACAAGAAAGCCACTAAATTTAATAGTCACATGAAATAATACAATCAGATAATGTCGCACATTGTGAATTACAGCTAACTGTCCATACTTCAAGTGACTATTCTTTTGAATCACCACAAAAACAACACATGTTCAGATTACCATCAGTAAGATTGTTGAATAAACCGAATCAAACTACATTTATACTCAATCTCATTCTGGAGGATGATTGAAATTTTTAAATAATTGCACTGGAAAAGGTAATGTCATGTCAATGCAAAGCAGAAAATTGATTTCCAGTATTAAGAAACACTGTAAGATCTTTAATCATATGGAATTCCATGATTCTCAAATAGAACTTTTTTTTAGGTAGCTCGATGATACTGCATTAAGTTTCTAAAAAGCTGAACGTTTCTGCACAGTGTATGCCTTATAGATAATGACAAACAATTCTGCAGTTCTAAAGCTTGAAATCTCAACACCAATAATGAATATGACATTTTTTGTTGTTGAAACAAATTTAATATGATACAAACATTAATATAACGAGAGCAAGTGGATTACCGAAAGAAGTACGGCAGTCTCAGCTCCCTGTGGTTCCTTGAAGGTAATATAAGCATTTTGAGATCGTTCATCATGGCTGCATTAATATACATAAATTTATTATTTGTATAACAAAAATTGCTAAATTAGAAATGTAAACAACCTAAAAGGGGATTCAAGAAACTGAGCAAAATAACTGACCTCTGTAGTTCAACATATTCAATGCCACCAGAAAATGAAAAGAACTCCTCAATGTCTTGTTCAGTTGCTCCCAAGGAAACATTAACGACTTTGACAGTTTTTATCTGAGAAAAGAGTGCAAGTATTAAAATTCTGAAGCCTGGAATTACAGAATACTCTCTTCGTCATATGCAATAAATTTCTGAAACTCAAAAAGCACAAATTCAAATTTCATAGCACATTACTCAACGGAAATACTTACTATTAAAGAGAAATCCTCTTATGATGTCTCATATGTAATAACTTGTAAGCATGTTTATAATCTATTTTTATAATGTATATCTTATGAAGCTGTAAGTAGACAGAAAGTTTAAGAACAGAAGATAAGTGATTCATAAAATGATTTTTGAAAATTGTTGTAATTATTATTTATGCATTTACAAACTGCCTTTAAAAGGATATTTTTTAATATGTTTCCTCTTTGATTAGGATTATGAGTCTAGTATAAGAATAAATAAATTTAGTGCTTTGTATCTCTTAACTCTTAACTCATCATAACGCACTGTTATTCAAAGTCTGCTTTCTCTCTTCCTCCTTTCCTAACTAAATCTAAATCTTATAATCTCAACAGAGGTAATTTACCCTTCCCAATCTCTCACTATTCAATACTTTGCCATTTCCAAGTAATTCCATCCCCAGAAACCCTTATCAACAACTAAGATGAATTTTTCATTCCCGTATCATGTTTCTTTCACCGTGATTACCCAGTGACGAAAAAAAAATGTCAATTTTTACAGAAGTAATAGAACATATATTATATTATGTGCAACAATCAACATGAACATCTGTCTGGGATCAACTCAATCTTTTTGTTGCTTACAGATAGTCAAAAGTTTCATATCAATATCACTATAAACTCGAAACTACTTGTGGACACTTCCACTATCCCTAAAGATAAGCCAACCATGAAACAAATCCCTAAATTTTCACAAGAACTAAAAAGAATAAAACATGTCAAATTGGAACAACAACTTAGAATTCTAGATTCTATTCACTCAATGATTTAAGCAACAGTACACCGATACTGTTTTGTATCGAACATTGAGTGCCTATTAAGAACACAACAATTATGTCTTCAGGTTCGTATACCCAAAATACCAACCGCTCAACAATCGCTACCAATCAAAATACACAAATTAAGCAATTAAATATATTGTAAAAACAATTAAAATTTTCATTCCTAACCATGTGAGATAAATTTATCAGTAGAAAAACCTCATTAGCATGCCAGAAAATCTTCAGAAATCTTAAATGTGAGAAGAAGAAAAAATCATAGAATACACTTGCGGATTGAGAGTCAGAAACGGTGCGGTGAGAACTCACCGACATCGGAAATGATAACAGATAGAATCTCCGGTGAATGAAAACGTGGCGGCTTAAGTAAACTCTGGTGGTGTCGCAAGTGGTGATGTGAGGAGCGAGATCAGCGAAGAAGAAAAAAATGTTTCGGGATTTAAGAGCGATTCAACACACGTGCCTTGGTTAAACTCGGTTAGACTCGCACGTGGAAGCTCAGAGATCACGTGCCAAAATCGTGGATTTGAGGATTTCAAATAACTAAGCATGAATACGCGTGAATAAACAACTTTTCCCAACAGATTCCCTTTCAATTTAGGAATGTTAGTATTTTATTTTGTTTTACTAATGACTTTTTTTATTGAATATTTCAGAAATTTCTATCACCATTCTTATAATCATAATGAGCTTGATATATAATATTCACATAACTTTGATTATTTGATTTTTTTATATGAATTAAACATTATTAATCCAGATTGAGAAATTAAAAACTTTATAATAAAAAAAAATTATGATCTCGTGATCTTTGGGTGTACCTAGAAGCACCCTGCACTTGGTCTCTCAATTAGAATTTTTATTTTATTTTATAAAAAAATTCCTGGAACATTATGGTTGTGCCAAGCATGAAGTAGTTGACGTGTATCCCTATGTATGCATGTGAGTTTGTCATGGGTTTCACGAACTCTCTCCATCATCATCCACCACATGATGATTGCTTCCAATTTAAGAAAATCTCAGTTGTATTAAAAAACATGATTTCAAATTAAACAAGTCATCTTCTAGAATGTAACTTTAGTTTTCAAAGAAATATTTTTTTTCATTTCTTATTACCATTTGTAATTATATATATTTATTTATCTTTCCATTTTAAGCAAAGTGGTAACTCTAGCTTCTGCTACTCATACAAAAATCTCTACACCCTTTTTGTTTATAAACTTTCATCTTTGGCTTTTAACTGATAAAATCATAAAAAGACAAATTTCACACCAACTTCTAAATCAAAATCCTAATACCACTTGTTAGCATTTATCAAATTAAAAAGACAAATTAAACTTATTTTAAAATAAAAAATAACTTGTCCTAATGAAACTTCTTAACAATAATTTCTCCTACACACTAAACATAAAATTTTCCTATTTTATTTTTAATTTTAAAAAATTACACAAAAACCTCAATCACAATAATAATATAATACCATAAACTTTATTTATTTTTATTTTAATAAGTCACGAGGCAACTTTTTTATTTCAAAATGTAAAATATCTAAAAGAAATACTTTTGTTCCATTATTGTTGTTATTATCAATGCTTTCTATCACTAATAACATTAATACTTACAATTATTTTCATCATTTCAATAATTATTATTATTATTATTATTATATTTTTATTAGCATTGTTATCATATTATTATCATTGTAGGAAATTAACAAATTTTATTATATAAAGGTAATTAACATTAAAATATATTACAATAAATTTAAGATCACCGTGTTTGCATTACTTGTTATTCTTAAATATTTCCGTGTTGTTATGATTATATTATATAGTAGTGTTGTAACAAATGCATTTTAAGTCTTTATGTTTTGTTCTTTTTATCTGGTATGATTATGACAATTCTAGGCTACTTTCTTTTGGACTTGTAAGGGGTCATTCTTGTTGCTTTAATAATACCAAATGATTTTTTTCATCTTACACAGATCATTTCAAACATTCACTCATCATAAAATTTATAATTCAAAATTTTCTTTATTATTCAAGTTTGTTTATGGATGAAACAATTCAAAATTAGTTATTATATATTTTGAATTTTGAAATCTGGAATTAGGTCAGTTAGTTATGGATGTTTGCATTGGAAGATTGTTGATATTCATGATTTGACTTATGGATATGGATATTCGTAATAAAAATAATACTTCAGAATATACAGATTCAAAAGTTTTACGAAAATTTATATTCTTCTCGAATAAGAACGGTGTATCACAATCCACTATTATTACGAAGTGAATTTTAAACCTAACTCAACTCCATAAAATCAGATCATAGGGTTAAGGTTTGCACCCACTTATATACTATGAAAGACTCTCATCTCTAGTCGATGTGGGATTTCCAACGACCATCACTGCCTTTTCCCGTGCATACTTCTTCTGACAATTCCTTCCATCTCTATCGCCATGTTCAAGTGTATGGAATGAATGACCCAGGTGTTGTGTGTGCCTTACTGAACCTATGTTTTAAATAAGTAAAATAGACTTTTTTATATAATTGTGCTGAGTGCAGGTTTGAAATGATATGATCTGGTGCGGGAAGAAACAACCATACCAAATTATCTGGCCTTTACCAATTTTAGGTAGTCTTTTTGATTCCTGCACTATTATTTGTGACCTTCATTATACCATTTTTTTTTAAATATTACAATTGCCCTTGCACCTTTCATTTGAAAGGAAATAGTGTAAAAGTGAGAATGTGTTGGCGGTTGATGGTTTCGAGTGATGGTGTAAGCAAAATTTAAATTCGGTGTTGTGCGTGAAAGGCGTGTTTAGAAGCTTAGGTTAGCTGATTCTGGTAAAAAACAATAATTAAATATGAATTTTAGGGTTAAACAACAAAAGATAGACTTTTGAAAATCATTTTCGGGAAAGACCTTCCATAATAAGCAATCCGAAAGATGCTCTAATGCATTCTATAATTGAAAATCCATAATTAAATTGATAAATAGAAAATTCATTATGGAAATACAATTCCAAAATAAGAATAATCACTTTCAGAAAAGGGATTTCATAAAATAACTTTTGCATTCCACAATAATTTTTCCCGAAGTTATTATTCCTATTCCATAATTGCCTTTCTAAAATAATTTTCCTCACTTGTAACTTAAATCCCATTACACCCTAAACCCCATTACGAAAAACCAAATTTTAAAATTAAAAATAAATCAAAAACTCATTTTTTTTTCTTGACAAGAACAACCACGAGAGACTGTAAAAGCACTGAACAAATTACTGCAAATGAACCTAACCAGCATCAACTACACTCACGTCTCCCACCAAATACTTAAAACAGTTTAACACTTGAAACGATAAAAGACCGCACGAAGTGAGAAGAGTCAAATCTCGAAATCAATTTAAACAATAAGTGAGGACATCTTTGTTATTTCACGCCACTGGTATAATGCCACAGTATAATACAAGAAACACAAGTTTTCTATACATTTGGGCCACTACTCTTTTACTCACCTAGCTCCCCAGCCTGGCACCCCTGAATTATGCATATTTGGGCCACTTTTTGGGTTCTGTCTTAACGATTTTGATTGATGAACTAAAAATGGCTTTTTATTAAAAATAATAAAAAGTGTACTTATAATTTTAATTATGTATCCATTTTTTCAATGTAATTTTTTTTTTCATTATTGATTACAAGTATAAAATAATGTTTGGTAATTGAGATTATCGTATTATTATGCGATACGTTTTAAACAATGTTATTTTTACAGTTTAATTAAAGATAATTTAGTTTTTATAAATAAAATCTATTTAAAAAATTCATAATTTTAATCATAATAAATAATGTCTAGTTTTAACAAATTAATATTTTTATTTTAAATATGTTCATTGAAAATAAATACAATTATATTATCTTGTACTACTTCTAGATGAATAAAAAAACTCAAAATTCTATATTAAAAGGCAAATTCGATTTGAATTTACAAATCATCTTGAAAAGTCACTGGTACAACAGAAAAACTCTCTGCGCAGTATTAGATTAAAATTGGTGTTGTTAGAAGAACAAAGAAGTGATATTCAATATTGTTTGAAGCATAACAAGCTAAATGCAACATAAATCTTTATTAGTTAGAAGACTATCAACATCTAGTGCAACTTTGACACGTGCCAACAAAATTTGCATGCAAAATTACAGTATCTTATCCAATACCTATAAATAAAAGTGATATATGCAGAATATAAACATATTTTACACGTGTTACTTACTATAGTCATTTAAGTTTTATATTAAGATATGAAAAGAGTGTTTTATAATTATGAAGTCTTCAATGTGTGGATTTATCTTTTAGAATTTAGGGTTCAGGTCAAGTTTTTGTTTGTATACCATTTATTTTAATAACTATCCTTCTATTTTTATCCAACCCCTTCTTAAATTAAACTATTTATTTTCAACCATTCTTCCATTTTAAAATAATATTTCAGTAAGATTATGACACACTACATAGAAATATTCAATTGAAAAAATTTAAACAAGAATGTAATGTGTCCAACCACTATTATGTTTTAATTTTTAGTGTAAGGCTTTGTGAATGTGTAATTAATTTCTATTTAGACCAATTGACCCCAAACTATTTTTTTAAGGTTATAATATAATTAATACGTTATTATAAAATTGATGTTTTATGATCATTAGATTGTTATTTTATTATTTTTTGAGGCATAAATTTGAATTGTAAACTATACTAGTATTATGTTTCTTTTTATAAGAGTTTATAAGAGTTGAAACATCTTATCTATTGAAACTTCATTTATTATGTGTCAAAGTCATTAACTCTTTCTACTAAAAGAATATTTTATAACACTTTTTAAAGTTAAAAATTCAATAACATTATATTTTTAATAAAGAAAAAAAAAATTCAATTCAAATTCAAATTCAGAAAGTAAATATATATTTAACTTTTATTATATAAAAAAATTTATTCGAAAACGAGAGTAGAAAAGACTCATGTATTTATTATGTGCTCCGCTGGAAGAAACACGTGTTTTGTGGGTCCACGTGGACGTGCCGACGAAATTACAACGAAGACTTCCATATTATTACTTATACCGAAGAAATCCTCACTCACTCATCATCACCAAACAAACATTCTTCAACTCTCTCTCTCTCAATCGCGTTTACAATCTTCATTGCAAACTTCGAATCTCAGTCCCTGTGGGTTTGGACACCAGAGCCTCTAAATTCGCCACATTCCCCCTTTATACGTACCAAACACCCACCTTAGTTCTCTTTCCAATTCCAGAATCTTCTCCTCGAATACAAAAAAGAACTTAGGGTTACGCACAGTTATTTAGTTTATTAATTATACAAAAATGAGCTTTCAGGACATCGAGGCTGGCCGGCCTTTCGCTTCCCGGCGCAACCTGATCAACGGCAAACAAGACCCTACGCATGCGGTGGCCTCCGGCGTATTTCAGATCAACACCGCCGTCTCCACGTTCCAGCGACTCGTCAACACCCTCGGAACCCCCAAGGACACGCCCGAACTCCGCGAGAAGCTGTAAGATCATCATCATCATCATAATTTCTTTACTCTCTCTTTCTCTCTATGTGCCTCGATTATGTTCTTTTTATTGATCGGATTGCGTATTGCTTGTCGCTTAAGATAACGATTGGATTAAGCTTTGTTTCTATCACGGTCACGTGGCTGATGCGTGTTAGCATCTTGCAGGCATAAGACAAGACTGCATATTGGACAATTGGTGAAGGATACTTCGAATAAACTTAAGCAAGCTAGTGAGATTGATCACAATGCTGAAGTTAATGTAATGCCTTGTACTTTAATTCAGCATGCATAGCATCTTAGACTTGTTTTTGTCTTGATCGGATTCTGTAATGGGTGAGCTTCTTTGCAAACTACTGAGTTTGTTGCTGAGCTGGCACTTTTATAGAACGCAGTCTAGATTAAAGTAGTTTTGGGTTTATTTTTGAGTGGATGCATTTGTTGTATTTTTGATAGCTATCTACTGAATTATCGGTGGTGTGATCTTGATTTTTGTTTTCCTTGAGGAAAGAATGAGGAAAGAAAATGTGGCGATTCAATGTCTTGTTTGTATTTGCAGGCGAATAAGAAGATAGCAGATGCTAAGCTTGCAAAAGATTTTCAGGCGGTGTTGAAAGAGTTTCAGAAGACTCAGCGTCTTGCAGCTGAGAGGGAAACAGCTTATACATCTTTTGTTCCACAAGCAGTTCTTCCATCCAGGTATAATAATTGATTGTTTGAATCAGCCAATATATGTTATAATATGTCTTTAATTATTATTGATTTGGTTTTATTGCTGAGTAAGTATTCTGATTGATTAAATTAAGCTGTAAATATTCTGTAAATTAGAGAACTGGCCTTTACTTCTCTGATAGGATCATAGGAAGATCTATTTTCTTTCCATTTTATAATCAGCGATTAAGGCACATTATTCTCCCCTCTCTATAAGAGGGACATACTGTTTGACTGAAAAATTATGCGCATAATTGTTTTCCTAGTTGGAGATTAACTGTGTATGAGGCAAGATGCTCCTTGTGTTTGTGTATGTGACTTATACGGAAGCAACTTTATTGGTTGAACTGGTTTGGAACAATGAACTAAAAGGTTTCTTTTTGGTGAACAGTTGTGTTTCTTTAGTGCCTACCTGTTTGGTGTTGTTTCTAATCTTCATTACCTATCCGTAGAATGCTAATGATATGGACTTTCCTTCCTATTTGCAGCTATACAGCTGGCGAAATAGCCATTAGTTCTGATAAGACTCCAGAAGAGCGGGCCCTTCTTGTGGAATCTAGAAGGTGATTTCTCTCATCGATAGTGAATGGGTGATTTACAGATTTATTTTCATGAGATTATTGTTTTTTTTTTAAGATTAAGAGCTCTATTTCTATTATCAATATTGGATAAAATGGAAAAATTATAACTGGCAGGATCCACTCATCATTTTATTTAATTAAATAACTTTACATCAAATTATTTATCTGAAGGTTTCTTTTCAAATTCAACTAATTTCACGTTTCATCTGTAATGGCATTGCTACTAGAAAGTGTCTTCTTCTGTTTTACCTTGGTGTGACAAAGGATTTGGTGATATGGTTATAGGCAGGATTCTGCCACATATTACTAAGTTCGATAAAAAAACTGAACATTGTAATATTTGAAGACAATAATCTTCAAATTTGACCATCGCATTATTTTATTTTCTAAGCTCTTGTATTATTGATGCCACACAGACAGGAGGTATTATTCTTAGATAATGAGATTGCATTTAATGAGGCTATCATTGAGGAAAGAGATCAAGGCATTCAAGAAATCCAGCAGCAAATTGGTGAAGTGAATGAGATTTTCAAAGATCTTGCTGTGCTTGTCCATGAGCAAGGAACAGTGATTGGTAACTTAGTTTTCGCCCTTACGTTTTTCTAATTGCACTTATTCCTGTATTAAATCTATTTTTAATGTCTAGACTTGATTATGTTATTTGATGTAAAAAAATTCCACTTTTGCAGATGATATTGGGTCCAATATTGAGCATTCTCATGAAGCAACTGTACAAGCAAAATCTCAACTTGCCAAAGCATCAAAGACGCAAAGATCAAATTCATCTTTGGTAATATATAATATCTCTTATCTATTATTGGTTTTTGGGTTTTGACCCCATTTGTGCTCATCGCATAAATTTAGATGCATAATTTATTGAACAGATATACATGTCAGGGGCTAAATGAATTGAAGCCTTCATGACTTCAGTTTGAACTTTCGAAAGGCAATATATGATTCATATTTATAAGAATGACAGAGGCCTTGTTATACACCGTTTAAGTCAATATTTTGGGCTTTGGTCGCCACTTGGAAGGTTTTCTGTTTCCATAGTGGATACCATTTGTTTTAGGGAGCTGGGTTATGGCATGGTGATGGATGATTGATCATATAACAATTTCCTTAGGTTCAATTTCAAATTATGAATGATGGATACAATATCTTGATCTTTGATCCTAACTTTTCTTTATCATTTTAAAGCTTCATGTATTTTTCTTTGTTAAACACGAATGTTCTTGTTTGTTTTTTATATGTAGACCTGCTTGCTTTTGGTGATATTTGGGATCGTGCTTCTAATCGTCATCATTGTCCTTGCTGCTTAGTCAAAGACTATCAATTTTATCATGAATCAGATGCACTATTTACAGAACTGCAGATAGGATCTCCCTCGCTGATGATTAACACTGAGTGATGATTTACCAGATCTCATGAATGACCCCGGGACCTTGTCTCACAGGTTCGGTACATGACGTGGGAATATTAACATTAGTGTATCGTTATTTTGTTTAGGGTATATCTTCTCTGTTCTTTGTTGGTGCTTGGGCCTTTTAAGGATGTGTCCCAACCTGCTTGTTGTGTTACTTTTTTTTCCTTAATAAAACAAATATTAATTTGTTCTTTACCTGTAAATGCAACTTGAAAGTTAGCATTACCGACTCTTAGCAGTATCTCTATCTAGGATAATTTTTTTTCCCATTGTTCCTCCTTAGAGTTGTTTTTTCTCTATCTAGGGTTCTTTTCCCAAATTTGAACTTTGTAATCGTTCTACAATTCTCCAACCACTTATTGATTATGAATTAGTAATAAAATTAATTTTAATATACATATAATAATTTAATATATAAATTATATTATATTTTTCTATACTTTTATTATAATATTTTTATCTTTAAAAGACATGTTATTATTGTATAAAATGAGTGCATCAATTCGATTTTAATCTATATAAATATATTTAAACCTATTTAGATTGAGTTAAATAGACAGCATGCTAAATAACCGGTAAAAGATGATTCGCTTTAATTTAAATCACCTTTTTTTAACTCAACAAAATCTGCAAGTTAAATAGACTCTAAGTGAATCACTCTTTGTTAACTTAACTTGAACCCTAAACACTGCAACTGAAGACAAAACACTAAGCCTAAGTATTTTGATGATTATGATTTTACTGTGAAAGGCAAAAGAAAGTAATGGTTGAGAATCCGAATCCAAGTTGTTAGGATTCCATAAATTTGTTGTTTTGTTGTTTTGCCATTCTGTTTTGCTGAGTTGGTAGTTCTTGTTTTGGTTATATGTATGGAAACTTTGACAATAAAGAAATGAGAGAATTATCTAGTATTTCATTATCTTTTGGAGGAAGCCTAACTTGTAAAATAGGCATTGCATTTTGGTGCTTTCATTGAGAGACAAACACTAAGAGACGCCATGCTTGCGTCAAAGAATGATGAAAAAATAAATTCTATTATGCAATTATTAGAGAGAGCCAGAAAACCTTTCAAGAAGCAATGAATATTCGCATGACCAATTTGGAACTCAGATGGCAAAAAATGACATACTTATCTTCTGGGAAGAAAATTCATCATTCATACGAATCAATGAAGTCTTCGAGAATTGATGATGCAAGTGGTGCAAACGCCTGAAAAATAGTATTATTTGTCCAAGTTGCTTGGATGAAATTATGTATAAACCAGGAGCAGCTAACAAGTAGTTGATGCCTTTAACAAGACAAATGGGAGTTTATTACAAATGATGGGGTTGACTGTGCCACAATGTGATTTGATATCAAAGAAACAAGAAACTTATAGTGCAAATCCAGAACTCAAACAATTGTACCAAAAAGTGCTTGGTTGCCCAGAGGAACATCCAGGATTTAAAATTGTTAAAGGAATTATCCTTTATCATGACAAGATTTACATTCCTTGCAAATCCCCTCTTCGCAAGTCCTTTTGGAGGAATTTCATGCCATCCAATGGCTGGTCATGTTGGAATACATAGAACTTATGGGCAATTGAGTGAAATTTCTTTTGGAAATGAATGAAAAAAGACGTGGTTGAATTTGTTAAAGGTTGTGTCATATGTCAGCAAATCAAGTCACATACACAGCTACCCTATGGGTTATTACAACCAATTTCTCTTCCCACTACAGTCTGGGAAGATATATACCTTGACTTTGTCACAAGGCTCCCTTCTTACCAAAATTACTCTGTGATTCTAGTGTTTGTTGATAGATTTTCAAAGGAAACTCGTTTTGGCATGCTTCCAACAAACTTTTTAGCTGTTAAGGTTGCTAAATTATTTGCTTCCATGGTGTGCAAATTGCATGGCATGCCTAAAAGTATAATATCCAATAGGGACCTTGTCTTTATGAGTAATTTCTGGAAGGAACTCTTTCGAATGAGTGACACAAAATTGAGAATGTCATCAGCTTATCATCCGCAAAACGATGGACAAACGAAAGCAATTAACAAAATGTTGGAGCAGTATTTGAGAGCCTTCGTCCATGCTGAAACGAAGTTGTGGGGAAAATATTTACACTGGGCAGAGTGACACTATAACTCAGCCAAGCATTCCTCCATTGGGATTACCCCTTATGAGATTGTTTATAGTCAAACGCCACTTTCGTTGCCCCAATATGTCATAGGAACTAGTCGCAATGAGGTTGTGAATGTAGATCTTACAAAGCGGCAAAAGTTACTTGATAAGTTGCGTTCCCAATTACTCAAAGCGCAATTTGTCATGAAGTATTATGCTAATAAGAAGAGACTGCCTCACCCTTTCAAAGTGGGTGATCAAGTGCTAGTTAAGTTGCGACCATATCGACATGTGACTTAAGAAACTATCAATTCTCAAAGTTGGCCCAACGATTTTATGGTCCTTTTCGCATTGTCAAACAAATTGGGGAAGTGGCATTTGAATTGGAATTACCTCCATGAGTTCAAATTCATCATGTTTTCATATTTCAAAGCTGGAACTATTTCATAATCGAAATGAGACACCTCAGTTGGAACTCCCTTCAACAATTTTCAATAATCAACCTAAAGTGCAACCCCTTGTTGTACTTGATTGGCGAATTTCTGCAATTTCTGATGCAACAAAAATATTAGTTCAGTGGCAAGATTTGTACCCTGAAGACGCCACTTAAGGATTATCCAACATTGCACCTTGAGGACAAGGTGTTTGTTGAAGAGGAAGGGAATGTTATGGCCCAAGAGAATGCAATTGAAGATCATGATGAAACATCAATGAGCAACCCAATAGCAAAGAGCAGACCCAAAAGACAAAGCACCAAGCTTAAATATTTTGATGATTATGATTGTATTGTGAAAGGCAAAAGAAAGTAATGGTTGAGAATTTGAATTGAAACAAAAAGTAGAGTAGTATTTTCCCAAATTGTTAGGATTCTATAGATTTGTTTTTCTTTTGAGGCATATCTTTTTTTCTTTGTTTTGTCATTCTGTTTTGCTGAGTTGGTAGTTTCTGTTTTGTTTTGGTTATATGTATGGAAACTTTGACAGTAAGGAAAATACAGAATTATCCAGTATTTTATTATCTTTTGGAGGAAGCCTAACCTGTAAAATAGGCATTGCAGTTTGTTATGTGTGGATTAATAAAATTTATATTTGGATACATCTTTCTTTATGCTCGAGGAGTGATATCATGGAAAAATGCAAAATAATCTCTCATTGTCATGGAGGAAGAATGTCAGGCACAATTCTAGCATTGTGATGACATAACTTTATTTCAAAATTTGATAGTTTCGACAATGTAACGAGACCGTTGAAAATTTATTATAATAATTTTGTAATTGTTTTTCTTTCTTCTAAGAATGATAAATACTGAAAAGAGTAAAACATATAAACTTGAAGCATGTGTTACATAAAAAAAAGTACAATTGAGCATATTATTACATACTTATTTAATAATAGCATAGTGTTAACTAAATGTCTATCATCCAAAATATTAATTCATCATATTAAAATGATAATATGGATAATGTAATTTGAAGTTGTTATGTTAGTATTGCTCTCGATTTAATTATACTCGTTTTTTTTTCATTCACATTACATTATATACATTTTTGTTTTTTTTTAAATGATAAGATATGTCTTTTGAAAGAAAATTAAAATACATATTATAATATAAATTAAAATTGAATGATTTGAGATCCATAAAAGGTATTAAAGCTAATGTAACAAATTTGATTCTCAAAGTACATTGTTAATGGAGAAATTGTTGTGAATAATATCAATTATTTCTAACGACCAATTGATTAGAAAAATATTGTTGAAAATAATATATATTGTTTACATAATATATATAGGAGGACAAGTCACAAAGTTGTGTTATACTTTTAAATATTAAACTTTAGTGTTTAATTATAAATTTTTCATACTAATAAATACTTAAGTATAACTTTTTAACTCCAACCATATTATGGCTTGGAATCATCATGATATAATTATATAAATTAATTTAATGAAACTTCAATATATATAATATGTACACTTAAAATTTAATATTGGATTTTCAAGTCATTACACAAATCAAGCGAAATAATGTTAAATTATTTTAATTTAATAATGATTCATATAATTTGTATAGTGACTTTAATGAAAAGATACATAATGTGAAAAGATACATAATGCGATAATTATTAGGTTATAAATATATTAAAGTTATAAAAATTATTTTAGAGATATTAAATTAATTTCCTCTTTTCTCATTTCATTAATGGTATAACATTTTTAATAAATAATTCAAATTTGAATTATTCAGATGTTAAACGTAGGGAGTTTTTAGAAGAGGTAAACAGATTTATTATCTCTGTCTTAGTTCCTTTCTTTTAAAGAAGAGAATGAAGGAACACCTAAAAAGAAATTACGTAATCATAAAAAAAAAGAGTAAAAAAAGAAAAACCTCAATGATTAGAAGAAATGTTTTTAAAGATAAAATATAAATCCGAATAAGTTTTTGAATCATCCTATATAAAGAAAAATTGTAAAATATACAACACAATAAAAATATATATTATCAAAAGTCACACTGTACAACTTTCTTAAATGTTAAATATTTAAAGAAATTACATATTAGAATAATTTATCTTTCATTATCTCAAAAATAAGAATGCACACTACACTATTTTGAGAGCAGACTATATTCTTCTTATATTAACACATTTTAAATTATTAATTGGAATAATTAATTGTCCAAAAAGTGCTTTTCTTTTATTAAATGCAAATATGAATATCACCTGGGAGTGATAGTTGCCTCCACAACATCAACTTTACATAAAGATATTAGAATAAAATTTCTTCAACTTTACATAAAGATATTAGAATAAAGTTTCTTTAATTATAATAGTAACCACTCAAATTTTTGAAATAAAATTATATTATAATAAAGTAATAATTTTTTCTATGTAAAGTGGATGGAAGTGATGTAAAGATATTATTATCCAAAATGTTATAAGCCGGAAAAAAAGGACAGAGATTTGTTTTCATCTATAATAATTGAATACATATAATTAAAGTTTATAATAATTTATACACCCTGGTGAAACTGAAGTAAAGGAATTGAAATTAATAAACTCATTTTTTATAGTTTATTAGAAATGTTTTTAAAATACGAAATTGTTTAAAAAACATTTTTTTTTCAAAAAATTTCTATTCTTAAAATAAAACCAAATATTTTAGTTTCATTTAAAATAACTACTTTTCAAAAATTTAAAGCATTTTTGTTCTTTTGGCCAGAGCCTTGTGTGGATGTGGGTGGAAGAAAAGGAAAAAGGGTTGATTCAAATTTCAAAACTTGGTGGCTCGATCCTTCCCACGATCAAAGCAAAACTTGATTACACAGTTTCGAATCTGAACGCAAGCTCAAAAAGCATCAGTATCACACTGGTTCTTATTCATATTCAGAAGACCAACCGCTGAAAAATCAATTTTGGGGGAACGATGAATAATTCATCACCGGCTCATTCTTCACTATCAACGACGGCAGTTGTAGGTGGTGGAGGAGGAGGAGGCGGCGGCAGCAACGCGACTGTATCCGGTGACGATTTTATTTTTCCGTCTGATCATATGTCATCGCTAGAGCGTAAAGACGAAACCATGATAGGTGGGCTTCATTCATTCTACTTCCTTTGTTGTGATCTTCTTTCAAAATTGAACCTTTGCGGTCATTTCACCATTGACATGTATATCATACCCGTTAGCTATTAGGGTGAAGTTCTTCGAACTGTCCCTTTCTGACTATTTTATTTTAATGTGATTTCTTTTCAGTGTCTTTAGTCTCAAGTTTACTTCCTTCTTTTCTGCTGTACTTATTTAGCATTGCAACTACTGAGATTCCTGAGTTACTCTCAATTATTGTTTACGGCTAATGATTTTGGCGTTGGATATAGATTATTTATTTATTTTCTTTGTGTTCTCCTTTGGGGTTTCTCGGGTTTGAATTAATATGTGGTCTTAAATTACATTCTGGGTAGGATTTATACCAGCCTGGCCTTTCTGATCTGGTTTCCTATGTTCATTCACCATGTATTGGTTTTGAAAAGAAGGAAAGGGAAAGATAAACTTTGCTTCACTTGGAGTGCAACATCTTTCCGTGTAGTTTTGGATCAAAATTAGAGTGTATTCGGTTGTCTGTTCTTCCTGAACTTGCGTATGAGGCATTCATTTTGTCATTCTGGATTCATATTTCACAGTTCTGAAATCAGATCTCATGGCTGCACTTGACAAGGAGGTTAAATCGTTGGTTGAAGATAACTGGAAGTTTGAAGGGCCTCGTTCGCGGATTCACCTTGTATCACATCGAGGTGGGTTGTTTATCGATCTCTTAATGATTTTGTTATGATATGTTCTAAGTTTCTTGGAATATTTTAGAACAATATTTAGGTACTTTTTTGTTCCGTTGATTAAAACATAAAATGTGACCACCATAAAATCTTAGTTTATCCTTGGATTTAATCAATTGATGCTACCTACTTCAGTCGATGGCTTGATGCTCATATCCTTGATTTCATGGTGTTAAATATCAGTATTGATGTGTATTTTCCTGTGATACGTATGCAGTTATGCATTTGGCATAGCAAGGGCAGCCTAGTGCTCAACTCAAGGTTCCCCACCTAGTTTGGCTCCCTAACTAAGCGTGTATTTGGGTTAAAGTTGGGAAACCTAGTCTTGAAGTAGTTTTCATTTTGCAAACTGAGTCTGCAACAAATATCCAAGATACCCAAGTTTTGCTTTTATGGAAAATTGGCCTCAGGCAAAATTTTAGTGTGCAAATGTACTTTTGAGGAAAACTAAACGTGTCACAAAATGGAGTTAACTATCCAAACCGAGTATGGAGCACCCCAAAGTGGAATCCAAACATACCTAATATATTTATTATATGATATAATAATGAAGTCTTGAAAATATATACTTTCTTGGTACATGGTTGAAATCTGGTATTACTGATGATTGTCAACATGTGCTGTGATATTTACTTTAAACTCATCTGTTCATATCAAAATTCCATGTGATAAAGTTTTTTGATGGGGACTGATAATAACTATCATAATTCTTGAGTAGTAGTCACTAATCATGTGACTTAGGAGCAGTTATGGGCAGAAGTTTGGACCTATAAGCAGTATAGTATTGTTAGAATATTTGATAGAAAATAACTTGTCCTGTGTAAGAACTGTTATCAGTAATAATAAAATAAGAAAAGAATTCCCTTTTATTAGTTTACGCTTATCAATCCGTGTTCTAAACTTTCAACTTTGCTTTCAACGTTTACCATAACATTTCATTTGCTGATTTCTTTGACATAAGTAGAATGATATGTAGCCATGTATAGCTCTTTTTATGGTCCTCGCATCATGGTTTGTGTTGTTGAGTATCCGTTTCCTTTTCATGTCATAGATAGGAGACGAACGTATCCCATTTTTCCCGAGCCTGACACTTAGGCTTTGTTTGTGGTGAACATTTTTTTGCAGGTGGTCATCTCTATAGGCCCACAGAAATTTCAAAGAATTGGAATTTGACTCCCCCAAAATAGTTGGAACACTCACCTCAAAGCACTATTCTTCTATTCTGAATTGATTATGGCTGTGATCTGGAAACAGATAAGAACTCTTAAGCCATATTTGTTTTTCACCTGAAAACACAGCTGTTACTCTACATCTTCAGACTCTGGAAGAGCATGATTATTGCAAACGAAGGTTCTTTCCATGCAAGATTGTCACTCACATTTTGTGTTAGTCTTTCTAGCCTGCATTGGAAGCTAGTGTTTTTAATATTTATACAGTATGGTATTATTGTTCTAATTTTGAGGGATCAATTAATAATTGCAGTTGATTGTTGCAAAACTGAAGGTATTTTAATGTATAAGCTAGACTATTGATTTTATAAAGAAAAGATTAACATTACTATTTACGAGTGGCTAACGAATTCATTCCTGTTGTTTGTGCGTGGACACAAATTTTTTGGCACTGTACAATAATATGACATTTCTAAATAATAATATTTTAAAAACATTTGATTGATCTTTAATTTAAAATTTGAATATATATTATTATATTATAAAAGTGGTTTGTCGAATGTTATTTTTTTGAAAGAGTGTCAACAATTTTTTTTTTCTTTTTTTATGATTAAAAGTAATTGGCGATACTTTGTTTTAAAATTGGAAAATATTACTTTAATAACTGTATTAAAGATATTATTTTATAATTGTGATTTAATCAATATAATTTATAAATTGTTTCTTATCTGAAAAAAATTGTTTTTTTATTTGTCATATGATGATGGATAGTTAACATATCAACATTCTTTAAAGTTTCAACTTTTTTAAAATTTTGGTGAAATTGATAACTAAAGTCGTCTCTCAACAACTCTATTATAATAAAATAATAATATAAAGAAACGACTAATTAATAAAATGAAATTGTCATTTAATTATAGATTTAAATAAGTTTGTTAATCATTATTATTCTGAAATTTATCAATTTCTTTTTTTTGGAAGGAGGTCAATGTCCTTGAGTTAATAGCACATATATTATAATGAATAAAATAATATACAAAAGAAACTTCTAACTTGATCACGGATATTAATAAAAGTAATTAATTTAGTTGAATATTTTTAAAAATATCAATGTATTAAATTAACTTTCATTATTAATGATTTTACAATTTTGTAACTATTCAACAATAAAAACACAAATACTCTTGTATTAAAAGAATATATAAATTTAAAATAGTATCAAAATTATAAAATATCTTTTAAAAATGTATAATTTTTTTCAAATGTGTCTAATAATAAAGATCGGAAAAAATTATTAGTAATATTTATTTGCTTAAATTTGAAAGTATTAATTATATTTGTATTTTCTAAGATATTTAATACCGTATTTTTATTTAATAATCTTTTTTAATGTCTTAATATACTTTTGAAATTCTAAAATTCCCTTTCAGAATTGAAAATTCGAAATTAAAAAATATATTTTGAAAAAAAAGATCTATTACTAAAAATAAAATTAGAAAATCAAAATCACATTTTAAAAAAGTAATTTAAGAATAAAAAAATAGTAATATTTATTTGCTTAAATTTAGAAGTATTAATTATATTTGTATTTTTTAAAACATTTAATACCGTTTTTTATTTAATAATCTTTTTTAATATCTTAATGAACTTTTAAAATTTTAAAATTGTCTTCCATTTTAGAATTGATAATCCATAATCAAAAAATATATTTTGGAAAAAGAAATCTAGAATAAGTTTTTCGTATTTTAGAAATAAAATTCCAACTTTGGAAAACCAAAATCTCATTCTAGAAAAGAAAAGTATTTCAGAATAAAAAAATAGTAATATTTTATTTGATTAAATTTAAAATTATTAATTATATTTGTATTTTTTAAGATATTTTTTAATTTTTTTAATGTCTTAATTTGAAATTCTAAAATTGTCTTTCATTCTACAATAAAAAATTCAAAATCCGAAACTAAAAATATATTCTGAACAAAATATAATTTAAAAAAAATGAAATTCTAGAATAGAATTAGAAAATCTAAATCCCATTTTAGAAAAGTAATTTCAAAATAAAAAAAATACATTCCTAAAAAAAATCTAGAAAGATAATTTGAAAAAATTTAAAATCCAAAAATATTATAAAAAAAAAATCCAAAAATATATTATGAAATACCAAAATCCAGAAATTTACTCTGGAATAACAAATCAGTATACATTTAACCAACGTCCTTCACTATTATTTAAAAACTACAAGGATATTTTGGTTATTTCAGTTCAATGATAGGGTGTTCAGTTCAATAATAGGGTGCATGTTAAAATTTGGTAGGTGGGTGAAGCAATTTGCTAAGGCAATTATTTCTTCAATTCATCGTCCAAAAAACATGATTTATTTGCTGACAGTAATTTCCACAATTGTTGCCAGTAAGTTTTTAATATTATGTCCTCAAAATTCCAAAATCTGAACCCTATTTGTGAACCCTAATTATTTTGTGATGGTGTAGAAAATAATGAAGTGAAGAGTATTGGTAAAAGTTAAAAATAAGAATAAAAATGTAGTGAACTTAACCCCTAAGAGCAACGGAATTTTGGAGTGAGAAAAGGGTGGTGGAGAAGTTCTAATACTGTTGCTCTCTTCCTCCAATTCTTCTCAAGACATCTCCTCACAAAATTTTGAAACTCTGGAGATGCTTTTTCTGGCATCTCCAGCTTCTCACCAAAGCAAATTGCACACATCAAAGTTGCCCAATCTGCTCTCTGCCCTGCACCAATCAATGGAAAATAACCCAAAAGACATTCCAACATCACCACTCCCATTGACCACACATCTCCTGCAAACTCATCTGCATTCTCACCACCCCATCTTTCTGGATCAATCCTTTCTGGACTCATGTAAGCACAAGTCCCTGCATCATACTCATTTCCTTCAAACCTACCTTCCACCACATGACTCACTCCAAAATCTGCAATCTTTACCTCCCCTTTTTCATTCACAAGTAAGTTTGATGGTTTAATATCTCTATGCACAATGTTCATGCCATGTAGATACCCAAGTCCTTCCAAAACACGCCTTGCCAAAACACAGATAACCTCTTCTGGCAGTCTATGATGCTCTCTCAACACATCATGCAACGACCCTCCTTCCATGTATTCCATAACAAACCTAATGTCACCTCCCTTGTCACCATCATTGTTATTGCTATAACCATTCTCAAAAACTGCATGACACCTTACTATATATGGTGAATCCACTCGCTTCAGAATCTCTGCCTCTAGTGTAGCGGGTTTTCGAATGCCAAGATCGTTCTCATTCAAGCGTAGCACTTTCAAGGCATAGAAGGAGCGGCTACTGTTGTGATAAACTTTGTAGACTGTGCCACCATTGCCATGGCCAAGAACTGAAAGCTTCTCAAGGTCCGAAAGGTCCTTGATAATGCCTGGAGAAGAGTCTACATGGGAAGACGGGGATGTGAGCAGTGCTGGTACGTGGATTTGGTGAGGGAAATCTGAATGTGATGGAATTGAAATCGAAGGAGATTTTGGTAATGAAAGGCTTAGAGCTTGCTTGTGTCTTCTCTCTCTGATAACCAATGTCATTTACCTGGTTCACACTTGAAAACACTCTCTGAGCCTAAACAAAAGAAAAAGAAACATGGGGTTTAAAGAATGGAAGAATGGGAAATTTTTCATAAAACAAAGCCACGTGCTTGTCTGTAAAGTTTGGCTTATAAGAGTGATGACAAGTGTTACCGAAATGGATGGACAGGTGAGGTTTTGGTGGTGATATCAGAGCTTATCACTGCATGGTTGTGATAATTGTTGTTTATTTATCTTTTTTAACAATTTACTTGAATTCAGTTTAGGTTCCAAATTTAGTTAAAATCTCAAATTTCATGGTTCTCGTTAAACATGTGCATCTCAACCCTGCGGTGTTTGTTAAAGTTAGGATGAAGGTGTGCATCATCTACACCTAACTATAGTGTGTAAGTTGGAGAAATTATTATAAAGGAATGATGAATGGAGATGCCTATAATCAAGTCATGAGCATGCAAAGCAGTGACATAAACCCAGATGAAATAATAGAATTCCCGAGCAGTCAGGATCCTTATATAAGATTTTTCGGATCATAAACCTAACTTCAAGGCCAAACCAAATAACATTCTGCTTTTCACTCACCATTTACAAATTCTGCACATTTTTTACTGGAAACTGAGATTTTGGTGAAAAATATGGTGTCATGATTTAAAAGGAAATATAAAGTAAAGCAAATTGTCTTCAGATGGAAGATAACTGTGCAGGGGAAAAGAAGAAAACCAAGTATAATAGTTGTTGCAGACACATTTTTTTATGAATATTTGCTCACTACATAACAACACATTTTTCAAGGCACTTCTAATATATTTTATTACAAATTATAAACTGATGATAGAGACTTGTTAAGAAGTGAGATTTATAATTTTCTGTAATTTTAATAAAGTTTCAGTCAATAATAGTGTTTAAAAGAGTATGTTGTTGGCATTTTTTTTTCTTATTAGATATGCATCGTTTCTGAAGGTAAAAGTTAGGTGCAAAAATCTGAATACATTTAATAAGTTAAATTAAAAATATCAGTACAAATCTTAAGTTGTTGATGTAAAAGGTACTGGATTCAAATTCTTTAAGCCACGTTTTAAATTTAAACTTGCAAATCAAACAAAATGTAGATAAGAGAAAAACTCCACTAAATAATACTAAATTGTTCAACATAAATTGGTAATTGATAAAAGATATAGACATGCAATTTTAACATTTTTTTAAATTAAAAAAAAAGTATTATTGCTGGGCACTCTGTGGAACACATGGGGGGTGTTAACTTCATGATATTCATCCCAATCAATGCAAACTCCTAAGTCAATGGAATAATACAATAATAATACGCATCTTTACATAAACATACATTGCATAAAATAATATATTGTCAATGTAGCCGACATGCATTTTATACTTATCGAATCGAAACTAAGTTTTACATTAACATGCAAAGAAACTAAAATCTTTCATTATTTGATGATTCAATTAATACATAGAAAAATAATTATTGTAGTAATGATAATGTAAATTTTTTATGATACATTAATAATATTAATTTTCTACAAAAAATTCTCAAGCATTACTAAGAAAATTTGGAATTTGATATCTCAAATACCATAAAAAAAGGAGAAAAAAAAATATAAAAGTACGGAGATGAAAAACAAAAGAGCAACTATCTAAAGCTTAAATTCAATAAAATTGTATTAGGATTTAACTCATCATACTAGAGGAAATCTAGTATATTGTCAACATTAGATTGATCATATATGATTCTTACCTCTATTTTTATTTATCTAAATATGAGAAACTTTAAAAATTATATTATAACTCCAAATACAATAGATTATGAAGGACTTGACACACTGCAACTCGAGTCACACTCAATTTATATATCTCACAAAAATTATTATCCATAATGATCTCAATAGTTGTCAACAACTAATTCTACATATTGTTCCAATATAAATAAAAAAATTACTAGTATACCACTACAAGAAAAACATGAAATAGAAACCAATTTCTAGAAACCAAAATAATTAGTTGCAATAGTAACTAAATTAGAGACCATTTTATAAACTAAAAAGAAATTTGGTTTCTAAATTAGTTTCTATTATTTTCTATTATTGTTAAATAGTTTCTAAATTGGTATCTAATTAGCAACCAAGGTTTTAGAGACTAAATTTAGAAACTAAATAATTGGTATCTAAAACCTTAGTTGCTAATCAGATACCAATTTAGAAACTATTTAACAATAATAGAAAATAATATAAACTAATTTAGAAACTAATTTTTTTAGTTTCTAAAATGGTCTCTATTTTAGTTTCTATTGTAACTAATTATTTTGATCTTAAAAAATTGGTCTTTATTTCGTGATTTTCTTGTAGTGTACTTTTTCTTCTTCCAAAGATGTCTCTACATAGAAAAATAATTATTGTAGTAATGATAATGTAATTTTTTTATGATACATTAATAATATTAATTTTCTACAAACATTCTCAACATTACTAAGAAAATTTGAAATCCTAACTAGATTGATATCTCAAATACCATAAAAAAAGAAGAAGATATAAAAGTACGGGATGAAAAAACAAAAGAGCAACTATCTAAAGCTTAAATTCAATAAAATTGTATTTATTCAAATAAAGATTAATCCTAACAGGAGGATGTAACTCATCATACTAGAGGAAGTCTAATATATTGTCAACATTAGATTAGTCATACATGATTCTTATCTCTGCTTTTTTTTTTATCTAAATATGAAAAACTTTAACAATATATTATAACTCCACACATTTAATCTAACAATCTTTAATGTACTAAGGAACAAAAACATATAGGTTATGGAGATTTGACACAAACTCAACACACAATAGTTGTCAACAACACATTCAACATAGTATCCCAATATAAATAGAAAAGTTACTAGTATATTAATTTTTCTTCTTCCAAAAGATATTTCTACCAACATCAACATTGTCCTTGTTTCAACTCCCTACTAACATAAGCCAATCTACCTGTTTAATTCTTTCAAATTTTTTGAACTTAGTCAACTAAATATAGTATATAATTAGAAAGATATCATCCCTACCCATCTCATACTTGATCAATCTTTAATTTGAGAAAGTCTCAAATGAAGTTAGAAATCTCTTTTAAAGCTTGTATTTAATTTTAGCCTCAAGGGTACCTATGAATATACAATAATAATACCTTAACAGTTACAAAGTTGATTGAAAATTTATATATATATTACAGCAGAAAAAAAATCAATAATTCATCTTATTTTTACTATTCTTCTAATTCTACTTTTATTAAATATGATTAAATTAATTAATTGTAATACACATATTAGGATGACACATATAATCATATATTTAATAGGAACATATCAAGAAAATAAATAGTTACATTTATTGAAATTGTAAAGTGTTTATATTAAAGACCAACTTTTTTTTTCAAAGCATGGCTTATAAAAGTGACTTATAAAAGTGCATCAGGGAGTATTTCATATTGCTTACGAGATTAAAAAAAGTACTACAGTACATGTAATCTCGATAAAAAATATTTACAATTCTTCATACACTACATTCTTGAATAGAACATGTTCGCGTAATCGTAATAGTTGATAACAAAAAAGTTTAAAAGATTCTAATAGGAAAAAAAGAGAGTAAAATATACTCATTCAATGTTAAAATTATTTATCATGTTAAACAATAAACATGCATAATTCTTCTTACACAATATAATTGGTTAGAATGAAAAGAAAGGGAAGAGGGAGCAACCACTTATGTCTTTCAATTTCATTCCTTCTATTTTCCATCAGTTGAAACAACCATGGAGAGGACCAAATAAGAATCACCTAGAAACAAACGGCCGGCAGCTTAATATCGTACCACTGCTGTCAGCCACCGTACATTTTTCAGACACATCGAGTAATCATTATCAACGTCTTTTCTTTTTCCCATTTTCCTCCTCGCCAAAGAAACGAGGAAAATGGAGAAAGAACTGCAATCTAATTCACATATAAGTCAACTTCATAGATTTCCTATAACATTGGAAAAACTGATCAGATAACCACAAACACTCCCCAAGTAGTCCACGACAAGGCCACAAGTTCGTAACTTGTTTTCAACCCAAGTCAAATGAAAAATCAATGTAAAAGCACATATGTAATACAAGACTTTGTATGTCTATATCAACGAGATAGTTAGATTTTGCCTTAAATGCACGACAGACTAAATCCATAGACGACCAAACGAAAAACATTGTCTTTCAGTGACCAAGTGGGAGTGAAATTATATATAATATAGACATCACTACAGTCGTGTATAGTTTGTGTCAGGCCTTGGACAAAATGAAAGAT